>NW_006408620.1:2289667-2314110 GCF_000296735.1 Chrysochloris asiatica
TTTAAGGGCCAGGCACCGCAATGATTTGCTTGCTTCTGAAAACTTTAACAGGCAATAAAACCTACGATGGTTGATGGGACGATTGCAAAATCATTAACATCTATTAACTCCCCATTCCCCACGCCCAACAAGCAAAGCAGCAGAATGTCTCTGGGGTTTAACCAGTTCTTTAAGGGTTAAACAGTTCTTAAAGTCTTCTCTGCTATGGAAACAGCTGGCTGGCTCCTTGGTGCTCTTGCCGGGGGGACCTCAATGGAGATGCAGATGACATCCTTCTTTTAGGTGGGTCTTCGGTGATAGAATTCATTTTTGGTATGTAATACAAGGTATGTATTTGAGATCAATGCATCATGGCTAGAGGTGGACATCCTTAAGTGAATGTTTAGAAAAACAAACGACTTCTGAGTCACTCTTCACCCTAGTGATGCAGGGCGGAGAGAGTGGAGCTCTCGGGAAGCTCACCCTAACTCCTCTGCCTTCAAGGCCAGTCCTTCGCGGCCCTCAGCACTCCCTTCCTGGATAGATCGTTCTCTTCAGTCTAGGTCGCCTTCCAGTCTCTCCTAGAGTTTTAGTTCCTCCATACACGTCTCAGCTGCACGTAGTAAACAGTGAAAACTAGCTTCTCCTGTTGGTGGGCTGCTGACTTCCCTGGGTATCAACCATGTTCACAGTTGACCCACCTGACCTTCATAGAAAACTGACTCTGTACCAACACCTCTTGAGCTGTCTCATGGGAATCCTGTGAAGCCCATTGTACAGATGAGGCAAGGACTCGTCAGTCGCCCAGCTCCTCACAGTGCATCCAGGCTGCCTCACTGCACAGCGTTTGCCTGCTGCATGATTTCTCACGAGCTCTGCAGGGAGCTACCTCCTCTGTAAATGATGGTTTGCTGTCTTCAGGCCCCTTCCTGTCCTCTCTCCCAGCCGCCCCAAGTGTGGTGGTGGTCCATTGCCACCTAGTTATTACTGACTCATGGTGACATGTGTGTAGAACATGGGGTTGTCAAACAAGGCTGTGACCGTTCACAAGCAGCTTGCCAGGCCTGTCTTCTGAGGTGCCTATAGGGGGGTTCCAACAATTCATAGCAGTAACCACAAAGAATGTACAGGCCACATTTAGGATTATGGGGATTATGGGGATTATTAGGGAAGTTAAGAGGCTCCACTTCTGAGTCCTGCACTCAGGAGCGCCTCTTCTCAGACTTACCCTCAGGCACATCGCTCTCTGATCCTCAGCCTCTTAGCCAAGGGCCCCCAGGTCTCTGCCTTGCTTAGTGGTGAATGCCCAAAGGCAGCTCAGCTCTAGCTCTGTGAGTCAGTAACTGTAACTCCACCGATGAAGAACTGGGAGGCAGTCCACTTCACAAGCAAGCCTCCTGCCTCATGGTTAGGAAGCTCGCTGCTCTGCCTGGTACTACCCTGGGCTCTGCTGTTGCTCTTGCTTTGCTCCGATGTCTCAGAGCTCTGTCTCCTGGATCGAGGAGGTTCCTCACCAGGGGGATGTCAGCTAGAAATCAACACTTCACTCCTTGCACCACCCAGGGTGTACCTTCCTCTGGCAGGTACAGATTGTAGGGAGTCAATGCAGTTGTGTTTAGCCATTTGTCTGTTTCCCTCTCAGCTGGTTTTCACTGACCAGTTCCCCGTGGTTGGTGGTGTAGTTCTCTCCACTAGAATGACTAATAGGCTACTGGAATACTCTGGTAGCGTAGTGGTTACGAATCGGGCTGCGAACCTTAAGGTCAGCGGTTCGAAACTACCAGGTGCTCCGCGGGAGAAAGATGAGGCTTTCTACTCCCGTAAAGATTTACACCCTCGGAAACCCTATACAGGGTCGCTATGGGTCGGAACCGACTTGATGGCACATAACAACAACAAAGTGAGCTATTAAAATGTCCTGGTTGATGCTGACTTTTCACCCTCCAGTTTTATACTGCATGAATGAAGGTATGAGATCCAGAGGTGTGGCCAGGTATATGTTACCCTGAGCCACCTGCAGCGTCAACTTGTTCTGACTTCGTTTTCTGGTCAGCCATCTCTATTCCTTTTCTAACAAGGTCATGGGCATCTTTTCCACATGGATCATCTCCAGCCTGTCTTCATTGGGGTCATTATTGGGAGGCCCAAAACGTGTATGTTCACTGAACATATCAGTATGTGACTGAACGTGACCCAGGGCAGAAAACTTTAAACTGTCCCTCTCCTAGTCTTCTCACCCTTGCTCTCTGGATTTTGTCACAAAAAATGCCCAGTCACCGTTGAGTCAACCCTGACCCATGGCATCACCATAAATGTCCAGAAGAGGAAGTTCTCAATTTAGCTAGCTGAGTTCTTTTCATGGTGGTAAACCCAGTTATCTTTGGGCATACCTCCTATTGACAATAGCTACTCTCAGCCGAGTGATTTCCTCATTTGTGGGGCCCAGCATCCCCTTCATTTTTACTAATGTCTCTATTTTAAGCATCCTCAAAGCCGTCTCTTCCTTTCTGAGCCTTGCATGTAAGCAGCTGGGGGAGAGGCTGTGCTGGTGTTTCAGGCCAGCTCTGTGTTACGGCGGCGGCAGTAAAGCAGGATACCACGTGTGCCGCACTGCCCATCACAGGCTGTCTGACTCCTGTCACACTCACTCGGGAAGTTGAGACATTGGTGGTCTGGGCCCTGACCCAGCAGGGCTGTTGTTGGTACTGCTACTGCAAAGTATGACTTAATGAAAAAGAAGGGCTTCTATCTTAGGGGCGAAGGTGTTTTTAACTGAAGAGAACCCCACACTCCAAGAAAATGATTTTAGCCACACGCTTTTTTTTTAAACAAAATTTTACTTTAACTTTTTATTGTGAATTGGGTGAACGTTTACAGAGCAAATCGGTTTTCCCTTCCACAATTCATACACGTGTTTCATGTCACTGATTGCAATCCCCACAATGCAGTCTCACCGATTGCACTTCCTCCCTGGGTTTCCATCTCCATTCCTCCTCCTTCCCTCCCCCTTCCTGCCTTCTGAACTCTGTCCTGGGGCAAAAGCTGCCCTTTCACCTCACATGGTTGATTATTCTGAGGAGTGCATGCCTCCCCCTGATTCTGCTCTCTGTGGAGATACTGCGCAGTTCTGTTTGGTGTTTGGTGAGAACTGAGCTGTGAGGGTGCATTCACTTCCAGGCCTGGAGGGTGACTGAGGGCCATAGTCTTGGAGGTTCCACCAGTCTCTGTCTGACCAGTAAGCCTGATTGTTTGTTTTTTTATGGTTGTGTGTTGTGTTCCTCATTTTTCCCTCGCACTGTGCAGGTACCTCTACTGTGATCCCTTTCAGAGTGGTTCGCAGTGGTAGCCGGGCACCATCTAGCCCTTCGCGTCTCAGGATGGTAGAGACTGAGATTCTCATTGGGCTGATTGTTTCCATGCATCTTTCGTTTTCTTCACTCTTTGCTGCAGATGGGGAGAGACCAGTAGTTGCACTTTAGATGGCCGCTCACAGCCTTTTAATACCCCAGTTGCTGCTCACTAAAGTAGGATGTTGAACATTGTCTCTGTGACTACTTACTCCAATTGGCCTCTATGTCCTTGTTGACATTGGTCCCAACCCTGCAGGCCCAGTGATTGATTCCCTCCAGGTGTCTGATTATGGCTAAGAAGTTTACATACCTTTGTCACTTTGCTCTTGATAAACATGGGTCTTGCAGCACATACAACAAAGCCACAAGCTTCTTCGGCCCCTTTGGACTCTCTGCTCTGTCCCTGGTTGGCTTCCCACCAGTCTGCAGACAGCCACTCCTGTGAGCTGTCAGTTGAACTGCTTGAACCACCCTGAGGCTCCAGCCACTTCCCAGCTGTGTGATGTTAGTAATGTTACTAGACGACGCTTGCATCTGTAAAGTGGGGAGAATAATACCGCCTTGTTGAGCTATTACAAGGATTAAGTAAGTTAAGTGCCTGTCCCCATCACTGACTGACAAAAAGCACAATATGTGTTCTTAATGAGAGATCCTGGGCCCTCCACAGTTTCAGTGGTTAAAGAGCTCATCTGCTAACCAAAAGGTTGGTGGTTTGAATCCACCAGCCACTCAATGGAAGAGAAATGTGGCCATCTGCTTCTGTGAACCTTCTGAGACAGGTTTCCTCTGTCCTCTAGGTCACTGTGAGTCAGAATTGGCTCAACGGCGATGAACAGAATAAAGAAACAGAAGCTGTCCAGGCTGTGGGGAGGGGGCGCTTCGTTAACCCCAGCTGTGGTGTTTCTGTGGATTTGCCTTCGTTCACTGGGCACGGCTCTTCATAAACTGCTTGTGAGCCTTCTTTAGTTGTGGCAGCGCACATGGACCCTGCACCCCCCTCTGGAAAGCGGTTCTTGGCAGCCTGTGCCAAGCTGCATCCTGGGCTCCCTGTTACCCCCACGTTGTTCACACTTTTTTCTCCTTTCCCACCAGGAAGCATCTCAGGCAGCTCGGTCAAGCTCTTTGAAGTCCCCGATACATGGTAACCAAGACCCAAGGGAGACAAATCGCTGGTGCTGTCCTCAAGAAAGACCCAGCCAACACTTCTTGGAAGCCATACCGTATTGATTTAATAAAGCGTGGTGTAGGCGGGATTGGAAACAAAGAATGTACAAGATCTGAAAACCCAGCTTTTATGTGGTTGTGCTTTTCTTTTCTCCCCACCCCCTTTTTTACCATTTCAACGTCATGAACATGGACTATTGACCAGCCGATAGTTCGTTTGTTATTCGTGTGAACCAGTGCAATTACGAAGCCACCTGACATGGGATGTTGGCTGTGAACTGTGAGGAGCGAGCTGATGTTGCCGGGTGCTGTGATCATAACTCGCTGGAACGTGCCCCTGCCTGGGAAGGTCCTCGCCCAGTGTCTTACTCAGATTGCCGGGCACTTACCAGTGTGGACTTACAGTCTACCAGCCAAGCCATCGCTTCTGTCTCCCTGCTTCCCACCATAGCTGCCTGAACAGAGTAAGCCCTCCAATTTAGTTTTCCAGTGGGAAATGTCACCCCTGTCACCCCACAAAGAGCCTTTGGGTCAGATTTCAAGTGACCATTCCTAAAGTCTGCCTTCCTCACAGACATGAACTTCTCAGTAGCCAGGTCTGTGTCTGTGTGTCCATGCAGGGCCGTGCTCACTTTCCCAACACTGTAGCCTGTTGTCTCCGTCTCCCTTCTGGTGGGTTGGTCTGGGTGGATGGGTGGCAGTCAGGATACAGCATCACTTGGGAGTGCGTGTGTGTGTGTGTGTGTGTGTGTGTGTGTGTGTGTGTGTTTGTGTATGCGCGCGCGCAGTCATGCCAGGTCCTCGGCAGGTACCAGCCCTTCTCAGCAGCAACAGGCCATAACAGCAGTACAGTATCATGGGCCCGCTGCCGTAGATCATTGTTAGAGACTGAACACTTTTGTATGGTGGAAATAAAAATTGTATTATTTCCAAAAGATAAAAATTAAAGAAGTTTTCATAGGATTCTGGCTTTCTTTTTTTGCCCCCCGCCCCCTCCACTGGACCCCTGGTGGCACAATGTTTAAAGGGCTTGGATGTTTACTGAAAGGTGTCTGCTTGAAACTCACCAGTCACTCTGTGGGAAGAAGATATGGCCGTCCATCTCTGTGAAGACTTAACGACCTCAGAAACATTCTGGGGCAGTTCTTTTCCATCCTGCAGAGTGGCTGTGAGTTGGACTCACTTTGACAACTGTGAGGGTTTGGTTTTGGTGGGGTTGACTTTCTTGTTCTTTTTTTCATCAAGTCAGTGACCTATTTAAACCTCGACATGGATATATTTCTTTTTACAGAGCATCCCTAAAAGGATCTGGGAATTCCCCAAGCCTAGTGTTCCTGATTCTTTTTTTAATCTTTAATCCCTCTTCCTGCCTTCAGTCCAAAGTTAAATCCCAGTGACAAGTGGCTGTGTAGGAGGAGATGCATCCTCTGGATTGGCAGGTGGCATCCAGACTCCAAGCTCTTAGTAACTCAGTTCAGAATTCCTTGGTGTTAAATGTATACAGATTTGTGATACTTACCCAAATCAAGAAGCTTTTTCCCATCCTGCTCCATTCCCCAAGAGTTTTGTAGCCACAAAGTTAGAAAACCAGATGCATCTGGAAGGAGTTTCCACCCTTTCTAATTCTCTCACTACTACCAACTCAGTGGAAACATGGCAAAGTGGAATGAAAACAAGTAAAAACAGATGAGATAAACAGGATGCTTAACAGGTCCTTCTTAAGTCAGCTAAGTCATTACAAAGTGCAGGCAGAAAACAGTACCTGGCACTTCTTTGTACCTTCATGAAAAAGTGGGAAAGGCAATCCAACTGTGACATACAGACCAACAGTCCACGTGGCCTGATGAGCATGCCTTGCAACAGCAAAACTTGTGTCCGGAGTGGGAGAAAGATCAGGACCTCTTAGAGATGAGTGTCTCAGGTTGGGGTCTATAGAAAAGTAAAACCAGTGAAGTTTATATATGATATATCACAGAGAGATAGGTAGCTATAGATAGATAATGTAGATCTATCCCAAGGAAATGGCTCATGCAGTTGTAGAGACTGGAAAGTGCCAAGTCTAAAATTGTTGGCTCACAGGTTGTGATGGCTGACGCATCCCAAGGTCAGTCAGCAGTACGGCAGGCTGCTGGCTCAAGTCCAAAGAACCAGAGGTTGGCAGATAATGAGCCAGATGCAGGATCAAGATAGAGCTAAAAAGGCTTCCAGGGCATGCGTCTATATTGTATGGACCGTTCATAGCATGTCTCATCATGGAGATGATTATATTAGATTAGATCATATCACGGGTAACTACATCAGTACATAACTACCAAACCACATCATAACCGCCAAACACTGAGACTCATGACCTAGCCAAGATGGTACACAACCTTAGCCATCATCAGCCACCCCTTGCCAACTTGGGACCTAAACACATCTCCTTAAACCACAGGATTTAATCTCTAAATAAAGACAATTATTAAATCATGTTTGTACCTAAACTGATTACAACTAATGCATACAACTGAAAACATACGATCTCCATTTACATCTTCAAAGTGAAGAAACAAAAACAATATACACACAAAGGAAGAAATCATCGTGACAGTGACAGTTCTTGTGTCTACAATTGTTCATGTGGTCATAGCTAGTATTTAGAACTACCTTCATACACCACCCATTCCGTGTTCCTTTTGCCCTCAGGAAGCACCTCAGCTGGTTGTGGTTATGTGCCTTGTGGAGTGACCCAACCTTCATTTCTGAGGATCTGGACCAGTAGTAGTCATGTTGGAATTGGGTTACTGTACTTTACCGTTGGCTTTAACCACAGGGCATGGTAGCACTAACAGAGATCCTAGGAATTTCCTTGTATTTCAGACATACTCTTCTTTCCTCCGTTACATAATGTCAATCAGATTTCCCCTTGGTGCAAAGACCTGGAGGTAGAAAATCAAGAAGGAAGGTAACACGCTCAGCATTTCTGAAGCTGAAGGAACTAAAGAAAAAAAAATTCAAGCCTCAACTTGAAATATTGAAGGATTCTCTGGGCAAAGTATTAAATGATGTAGAAAGCATCATAAGAAGATGGAGGGAAAACACCGAGTCACTGTACCAAAAAGAAATGGCCAATGTTCAGCCATTTCAAGAGGTAGCATAGGATCAAGAGCCAATGTTACTGAAGAAAGAAGCCCAAAGTGCTTTGAAGGCCTTGGCAAAGAACAAGTCTCTGGGAATTGATGGAATATAAATTGAAATGCTTCAAAAAACTGATGTGGCAGTAGAGGCGCTCATCTATGGCAAGAAGTTTGGAAAACAACTACCTGGCCAACTGACTGGAAGAGATCTATATTTGTGTCCATTCCAAAGAGCGGTGACCCAACAGAATGTGGAACGCATCAGACAACATCATTAGTATTGCATGCGAGTAAATCTTGCTAAAGATAAAAATGACTGCAACCATAGAGCCATAGAACTTTCAGAAGTTCAAGCTGGATTCAGAAGAGGATCTGGAACGAGGGATATTATTGCTGATGTTAGATGGATCTTGGCTAAAAGCAAAGAGCACCAGAAATATGTTTATCTGTGCTTTGTTGACTAAATAAAGACTTTCGATTGTGTGGCTCATAAGCTACGGAGAAAATTGTGGAGAATGAGTATTCCAGAACACTTAATTGTGCTCATGAGGAATCTGTACGTAGACCAAGAGGCAATTGTTCGAACACTAGGGAACACCAAATGGTTTAAAATGACCAAAGGTGTATTCCTTTGCCAGCGTTGTATTCTTTCACCATACTTACTCAATCTCTATGTTGTTGTTGTTGTTATGTGCCATACAGTCGGTTCCTACTCATAGCAACCCTGTACAGGGCTTCCAAGGCTATAAATCTTTACGGGAACAGAAAGACTTATCTTTCTCCCGCAGAACAGCTGGTAGTTTTGAACTGCTAACCCTGAGGTTAGCAGCCCAATTCGTAACCACTATGCTACCAGAACTCCTTACTGAGCAAATAACCCAAGAAGCTGGATTATATGAAGAAAAACGCATCAGGATTGGAGGAAGACTTATTAACAACCTGCAATATGTGCACATAATACAACCTTGCTTGCTAAAAGCAGAGGCCTTATAGTTTTCTAATCATGTTCTTCCCAAGTCCTGACCAGCCAATGAAACCACTGGCCATGTCCATGAATCAGTATACAACCACATAAATGACATTTCTCCTTCCAAGCAAACAACCAGGTGTACTGCTCAATGTTTCGCCCATTGGGAGGATTTCCCATCACCACTGTCTTTCAGGAAGGTCCCAGAGGGCTACAGGGCTGCTGCTGTCCACTACCAAGTGGAACCTCCAGAATGTGCTGTTGTTAGTGTCTTTCAGTTGCTTCCGACTCATAGCAACCCTGTATAGTGTTTCCAAGGAGCAGCTGGTGGGTTTGAACTGCCAACCTTGTGGGTCACAGTCTAGTGCTGATCCTACAGTGCCACACCGGGAGTCCATAGTGTGCTGAACCATCTGTAAATCAGGCATCATGGTTCTCCTCCTTAGTCAGTGATCATAAGGAACTCTTCATTGGTCTGTAAGTGCAGATTGGGAGAGGGAAGGTCATGTAACAGGAGTGGAGACCATGAATATTTGGACCACTTCCTCATGCAACTTGTGCCTTCAGGTCCTACTTGAACCTATTCTCAAATTGACCACTTCCATGGAGTGATGTGCATGTCCAAATTTATGACTCTGTGGATCAGACAACACCCAGTTCATGATGGGCAGCTTAGGCCATGTGATGACTTGGCAGCCCAAGATTAAGCATTCAATCTCTACTGAGGCCCAGTAACAAATCAAAAGCTGTTTCTCAAAAGGAGAGTAGTTATCTGCAAAGGATGGCAAGATTTTGCTCAAAAATCCTAAGAGCCCATGATGTGATTTCATCAACAGCAGCCTGCCAGAGATTATAAACAGCATATCTGCCTTCCACTGACACTTCAGATAGCACTGGATCTGCAGGATCATATAGCCCATGAGACAGAGTAACTTTGATGGCAGTCTGAACATGTTGCAGAGCCTTCTTTTGCTCTGAGCCCTTCCTTGCATCCTGAAGTCCACTCAGCTATGTATTCCGTGGCCCTTGCTTGAAAGGCTTTACACTCAGAGACTGGCCTTGTCATTACTGGTCCTGAGCAAAGCTTAGAGGAGCAGTGAGTTCTGGAAAGGTCCTTTGCTCCAGGACGTGGAACGGTGCTTGCATCCTACCTTCAGCTGTGTGAAGTCCATCCATGTTGCTGTATGTATCAACAGTTGCTTCCTCTAGGTTAAAAAGGTGTGGTGCTGCCAAATGAGTGCTGTACTAGTAACCACAAGGTCGACAGTTCTCAGAAACCCTATATGGGGCGTTATGAATCAGAACTGACTCAGCATATAACAACTACATGGGTATACCACAGATTGCTTATCCTTTTTCCAACTGATAGTTACTTGGACTGTTCCCAATTTGGGGCTATTATGAATACCAAAAGAACAAACAAATCTTGTCTTGGAAGAAGTCTAGCCAGAATGTTCCTTAGAAGCCAGGATGGTGGGACTTCTTCTCTCATACTTGGGACATGTTATGAGGAGGAATCAGTCCCTGGAGAAGGACATCATGCTTGGTAAAGTGGAGGGTCAGAGGAAATAGAGAAAGACCCCAATGAGATGAATCGACACAGTGCTGGCAACAGTGGGCTCAAATGTAAGTAGTATGAGGAAGGCACAGAATTGGGCAGTGTCTCATTCTGTTGGCCATAGGTCGCTATTAGCTGGCACTGACTCAGTGTTACCTAACAACAACAGAATAGACATATGTTTATTTTTATAAAAAACTGCCAGATGAATCGTATCATCTCTACTCCCATCATCAATGCAGAAGAGTTCCAATTAACTCCCTTCCTTGGCAAATTTGGTGTTGTTAGGTCTTAATGTAACCATCCTGATGGGTGTATGATGTATCTCCTCACAGTTTTCATTTGCATTTCCCTCAGGAATAATAGTGGTGTGTTTATTGACCATGTGTGTCTTCCTTCCTGAAGTATCTGTTCAATTCTCTTGTCCATATTTGATTGAGTTGTCTTCCTATTACTCGCTTGTAGTAGAAATTCATTATACATTCTTTACCAACAATTCTTTGCAGATAGCTGCTTTACAATGGTTTCTCCCAGTCTATGCCTTGTTCATTATCTTAACAGTATCCATTATTGGGAAGAAGTTTTAATTTTGATGACATTTATCAGGGCCCTCCCCCCCCCATATTGTTGCTTACTGTATCCTATCTAAGAAATCCCAGTTGTGAAGATAATTTCCATATTTTATTCTAGGAGCTTTATAGTTTTTAACTTTTATGTTCAAGTCTATGCGCCATCTTGAATTAACATTTCTGTGCATGTTGTGAGGTTCCCTTATTCCATATGGATATTCCAGCACCCTTTGGGAAAACCTAAAAAGCCAATGCCGTTAAGTCATGTTCACCTGTAAACTGCCCCAAAGAGTTCTCAAAGCTGTGACCTTTGAGAGCAGAGCACTAGCCCTGTCTTCCCAGGTGCCTCTGAGTGGGTTTGAACTGCCAACTAACTTTTTTGGTTAGCAGTTGAACACTTAACTATTTGTGCTACCAGGGACTTCATTTAGCCTTCCTTATTGGATTACTCTGGAGTCCTGGTGTACTGCTGTGGGCTAATACACTGGACTGCAAGGTCGGTTTGAACTGCAAGGTTGGCAGTTCAAGCTCACCAGCTGCTCCTCAGAAACCCTATACAAGTCAGAACCGACTTGAATGCACTTAGTAACAACAACAACATTGGATTGCTATGTCACCTTGGCTAGAACTCTCTTTCCCTAAGAAGAAAGGGTCTTGAGAGTGTGAATTTTTAAAGTGTGTTATTATGACTGAACAGCATCACAGAAAGTCTTCTCATTCCTCCATGGAATCGTTCCCAGTGGGACAGCTTTTGAAGCATTTTTCTGGAGCCCTGGTGTGGCGCTGTAGGATAAGCACTGGACTGTAATCCTCAAGGTTGGCAGTTCAAACACACCAGCCACTCCTTGGAAACTCTATAAATGATTCCAATGAGCCGAAACTAACTCGACAGTGCTTAATAACAACCGAAGAGAGAGGAGTCCTGGTGTGCTGCTGTAGGTTAATGTGCTGGACTGCAAACTCGGTTTGGACCACAAGGTTGGCAGTTCAAGCTTACCAGGTGCTCCTCAGAAACCCTATACAGAGTCCCTATGAGTTGGAACCTACTCAATGGCACTTAAGAAGAATAATAATGGCTGGTGACCGCGAGCATGTCCTCATGTTTGTTGGCCACCTGAATGTCTTCTTTGGTGAAGTGTCTGTTATGTCCTGGATTATTTGTCTAGACCTTTGTCTGACATGTCATTGCCAAAAAAGTTTTTCCAATCTATGGATATTCTTTTTATTCTCTTAGTAAAATCATTTGATGTATATGGACGTGGTAGCCTCAGAAACCCTGTACAGGGTCGCTGTGAGTCGGAACTGACTCCACGGCACATAACCACCATGTGCTGTGGAATCAGTTCTGACTCATAGAGACCCTGTACAGGGTTTCTGAGGCTGTAAATCTTTATGGGAGCAGAAAGCCTCATCTTTCTCCCGTGGAACTGCTGGTAGTTTCAAACTGCTGATCCTGAGGTTAGCAGCCCAACTTGTAACCACTACGCTAGCAGGATATTCCAGTCACCTAGTTTGTTTTCAGCTGTTTGTGGGTTTTCAGTATGTCTGGTAGTGTATGCCATGCATCAGGGGACCTAAGTTTGCCCCTATCTTTTCATTGATGATCTTTATAGTTCTAGGTCTATAATCCATCTGGAGTTCCTTTTTAGACCCAGGTCTTGTTTCAATCTTCTGCAACTGTATATTCGGGGGAACTAATGAATATTAAAAAGAGTCCAGTCTTTTTTAATTTTTTTTTTCCAATTTTCCCAACCACATGACTTAGTAAGTTTTGTTACATCCATTAATATCTTTCTTTCCCCAAATGATTCATGAAGTAAATCAGTGCGTCTGATTTTGTTGAGAGAGGGGAATAGAATCCCTGAAGGCCAGGGGGTGTTTCTGCCGCTTGCGAGTCTCCCTCCCCAACTTGTCTGGCCCCTGTTACAGCAGCTGTCGCGCTGGCTCTTCAGCTGTGTGTCCTTTTCTGACTTCCACTCCTATCAGGAACCAGAACTTGAGAAAGCTCTTGGTACTGGCTGGGCCTGGTGGAAGCACTCTCACATTTACCGACTGACAGGGTCTTTTAAATTTTAAATGCTTTAGAGGGGGTCGGGGAAGGGTCTCTTTGTCTTGTCCTCTTTTATTTTTAAGTAACTATAGATAGTAGGATCATTTTAATCTTTCTTAAAATTACAAACAGAGAAAGTGGATCAATCCCCTGCCGATTTTCTTTTAGTGAAAACATAGGGAAATATTTTGAGTCAAAGAAGGCTTGCCTAAGTGTGCAAAGTCTTCCTGTGAACTGGAAGACCATCTCCATGCATGCCAGGCTCGGGTAGCTTTTCCACAGAAGCGTCCTGTCATATTTCTGATACCAGCTCTCTGGTAGAGCCTCCGAGACCATGACCCTTAGGTCATAAAAGCTCTTGAGTGAATGAATGGTCATCTAAGGTGGAGCTATTGGTGTCTTCCTCTCTTTGGAAAGAAGAGTAATGAATGTCACAGATACATGGAGACAATTAGTCCAGACCACACAAACATCAGTCTCCATGACCTGAGAACTAGAGAGTGTCCAGCTACTACTACCAACTACCCTGACAAGGTCCTGAATGGAGTGGGAGAAAATTCTAAACCAAAACTTAAAACCATTAAAAAAGACCAGGCTTACTGGTCAAACAGAGATTGGTGGAACTTCTGACTATGGCTCTTAGTCACCCTTCAGGTCTGGAAGTGCCCTCACCCTCCTGGCTCAATTTTTGGTCAAATAGTAGAGACTTCTGTTCCCCTTAAAGACTTGAAAAGTATTTAAGGGGAACAATAAGCCTAGTGAGGAAGCACCAACCATTTGAGATTTAAATTTTAAAAGGGCAGTGTTTACCCAAAGACCAAGTCCTGAAGAGTTAGGAAAGGAGGAGAAATGGGAACAGGAAACACAGGGAGGAAGTGGGATAAGAGATGTTCCATTGGGAGGCTTGCAGTCAGTGAGATGAAACAAGATGTTTAAGAATTGTTGAATGGAAAACTGATTTGCCCTGGAAACCTTCACCTAAGTTACAATAAAAAGTTTCAAAAAAGAAAAGTTACCAGCTTTCTGCCTCTCCCAACAGACAGTAGGTTATGTGGCGATACCACAGATCTTGTAGGTTGCCTTGTCGGTGCTCTAAGCCTGGTGGGATCTTACTGGTGGGGCTGCAGTGGGCAAAGACCAGAGGGAGAAGATGTTTCCATCAGAAGTGGTTCCCTACCATGTTCCTGTTAAACCCATTGTTACTGAGTAAACTCTGACACAGTGTCCCCTTGAGACAGAACACAAGTGCCCAAATGGGTTTCCTGCCCTGTAATCTGAGCTCTGGTAGCATAGTGGTTACGAATCCGGCTGTGAATCGCAAGGTCAGCAGTTCAAAACTACCAGCTATTCTGCAGGAGAAAGATGAGGCTTTCTGCTCCTGTAAAGATTTACAGCCTTGGAAACCCTGTACAGGGGCACATAACAACAACAAATCTTTCCAGGAGCAGATCACCAGCTCTTTCTCCCACAGAGCAACTAGGAGATTCAAATCACCAACCATTTGGTTAGCAACTGAGCGCTTAATCTCTGGGCAACCAAACGTATGTTCCTGTTGGTGGTGTGGAAAGTAAAATTTCTTTATACATCTCCCCCAAGTATGGTGGTGCAGTTTGCCCAACCTCTTATTTTCAGTAACCCAGAATCTGGGAATTTAGTCATTCTTTTCACGTGGGAAGGACAAGTCTTACTAACAGATTGCCCTCCACATGTTGAATGGAGTAAGAATTAAATAGCCCCTCTAGAGTACTGGACAGTGAATAAGGAAGACCATAGAAGAATTGATGCTTATGAGTTGTGGTGTTGGAGGAGAATATTGAAAGTGCCATGGGCTGCCAAAAGAACCCATAGATCCATTTTGGAAGAAGTGCAGCCAGAGTGCTCCCGTTTGAAGACCAGGATGGCCAAACTTTGTCTCTCATACGTCGGACATATTGTCAGAAGGGACCAGTCACTGGAGAAGGATATCATGTTTGGTAAGGTGGAGGGTCAGAGAAAAAGAGGAGGACCCCCAGTGAGATGGATTGGCCAAGTGGCAGCATCGATGGGCTCAAGTGTGACAACAATAGTGAGGTTGGCCCAGGATTGGGTAGTGTTTCGTTCTGTTGTTCATAGGGTCGCTATGAGTCAATAATGCCTCGATGGCACCTAATAACAACAACAACAACAAGAGTGCTGGGCCTTTACGCTGTGGGTGATTGGCGGTGGTAGTATGCTGTGGAGTCGGTTCCAACTCATAGTGACCATGTACAGGGTTTCTGAGGCTATAAATCTTGATGACAGCAAAAAGCTTCACCTTTCTTCTGTGGAGCAGTTGGGGGGGTTCAAACTGCTGACCATGTGGGTAGCAGCCCAACTTGTAATCTGCGCCACCACCAGGTTCCAACTCCTGCAACAGAACTAAGCATTGCCAGGCCCTAGGCCACCCTGACAGTGGGAGCTAAGTGTCAGCCCATCGTTGCAGCCATGATTTCAGTCAATTTCATCCGGGACCTTGTTTTTAGCTGAACCTTTACCCAGCATAATATCCTTCTCTAGGCTCTGCTAGCGTACTGGTTACGAATCGGGCTGCGAACCACAAGGCCAGCCGTTCGAAACTACCAGCTGTTCCACGGGAGAAAGATGAGGTTTTCCACTCCCATAAAGATTGATGGAAACCCTGTGCAGGAAACCTGTGCAGGATTGCTATGAGTCAGAACTCGGAAACCCTGTGCAGGATTGCTATGAGTCAGAACTGACTCCACAGCACATAACCACCACCACCAGGGAGTGGTGCCTGCTAATAACATGCTCAAAGTACATGAGACGAAGTTGCACCATCCTCACTTCCAAGAAGTACTCTGTTTTTTGGGCATCTTCAGGGGTTATCTGTGGACTTAATACTTAGATGGGTATGTATTTTGGTATTTTTTTATGCTTTCTGAATGCCTCCAGGTAGATGTGATCAGGAAATGGGCTTCCCTTTTCACTCTTCTTCTTGAGAAGTTTCAAGATACCACTGTTGGTCGTTTTCACGTAATTTAGGATTTAATTTTCGGCCTATTTCCTCTTTTGTCTGCCTGTCCCACTCCACAATCCCCATTCAGGCCTTTTTTCTAGTTGTAACAGTTCAGGGCCGGCTGTGGCCGTTTGGTTTTAATTGGAAACTTTCTCTTTAAAGTTCGAGGAGATCTGTGCGCATGCGTAGTAGAACCCTCCGAGGGTGGGACTGGGCCCACTAGCTCAGGCACCCCTATAGTCACCAGAATGGAGGTGCGCAGATAGCAAGGGACCAATGAACAGATACCAAAAGAAAAGAATGTCCACACCTATATCTCAGCGGCTCTGCCAGGCGTCTGTGGCCGCTCCGATCTTTCCCCCACGTGGTCTCACCCAAGATGGCGGCTCCTGGAGCAACCGAGCGTCATGGACTAGAAAGCAATAGATTTCTTGCTTCTGCCACAAATTCCCCCAGCTATGAGCCTTCCAATCTTCTAAATATTCCTTTATATGT
This sequence comes from Chrysochloris asiatica, assembly GCF_000296735.1. Lineage (NCBI taxonomy): Eukaryota > Metazoa > Chordata > Mammalia > Afrosoricida > Chrysochloridae > Chrysochloris > Chrysochloris asiatica. The sequence continues at coordinate 2,305,911 of NW_006408620.1, forward strand.
GGTTCAGAGTTCTGGGACCAGCCCTTGAGCCTGCTTGGTCGGGTATTCTGTGTTGTTGTTGTTGGAGCTCCTTTACTGCACTTCCACCCGATCCGCCATCTTGTTTGTTCTCCCAAGAAGTACTCTGGCTGCACTTCTTGTAAGACAGATTTTCTTGTTCTTCTGACAGACCATGGTATTCCATATTCCTCACCACCATCATTCTATGGTATCAATTCTTCGGTCTTCTGTTTTCAGTGTCCAGCCCTCAGAGATAGATGTTACCTTGATCAATGAATGTAGCTCAGTGAAACTCAGGGTCTTGCCCTGATTGTGGAGACCAAGGGGGAAGGGAAGGGGAACGAGAGTCTGTTTGTTGTCTTGACAACTCCCTTTAGTTCACCATTCTCCAAGTGATTTCATCTCTGATGTGTGTGTGTGTGTGTGTGTGTGTGTGTGTGAATCGGCCAGTGCTTAGCATTCCCATTGGATAGCATGACGTGAACACCCCACGGTACAGCTTCAGAGTCTCCGCTGTCTCCCCTTTCCATTTGCTCATCGCCACTTAGTTGGCCAGTAGCACCCTGAAAGAGTCTCCATTAAGAACAGGGTTTCAGGAAACCACACATTAAAGGCAACATGCCATGTGGAAAAGCATCAGCAGTTTATAATCACTCAGACCTGAATTCACATCTTTGCCACTCACCAGCTGTGTTAGGCAAAGCCGCTCCGCCTCTAGGCTTCCGTTTCCTCTCCAAGACCACCACCACCCTCCTCACCTTCTGAGCTCACATTGGCTAAGACACCTCATAGGTGGTGACCCGGCTCACTGCCGCTGTTGGCTTGCACTAGGAAGTACCAAGCATCTCCTCCTTGAAGATACATACCTCCTGTTCTCCACAACCTTCCATTTTAAAACAAAACGCCCACTGGGTACTTAATCCAGAACTTTCTTTCTGAAGGCACATGTTCTTCTCCACACCACTGTGTGCTGTGTTTTCTTTCCTGTAGTAATAACAGGAACTGTTCCTTGGCACTTCCTTCTAAGTTCTATAAAAATGTTTGAGGTGTTGTTATTGTTGTTTTAAGTGCTGTCTGTATAGGGTTTCTGAGGAGTGGCTGGTTAAGTTTGAACCATTGACCTTGAGGTTCAGAAAGACCTTATGATCCAGTGTTTGTCACGCAGCATCACACCAAGACTCCCAGGAGGTCACAGACAGGGCAGAGCTGCAATTCAAGCACTCATGTATGTGCCTGACGGTGACTGGTACTGTCAGCCATATGCAGGACACCTGGAAGACAGGATGATACTGAAGAGGCAGAAGTGCTGAGGCTGAGGGACACAGCTGGACCCAGGTGCCCTCCATGCATGTCCTGTACAGTCCAGAGTGCCTGCACCTGGTCAAGGCCAGACTCCCTTCCCCTCTCCATCACCTGTAGCAACAGGAAGAGAGATTGATGCACACACCTGAAAACCTGCTTCTAATCACAAAGCATTACCCACAGCGAGCAGAAAGAGCGCAAAGGCTCTTAACAGGAATTGCCAGATTGTTTTCCAATATACACTTGGGCCAAAGGGCCACAGATCGGGTAGCAGTCTTCAAAGCGCCTACCTCGTGAGCTCAGGGCATGGGCCCCAGTCTTTGGAAGCTTGCAGAGTGTTGTCCAGGCAGCAGTATCAGTGTCGCCTGAGAGCTGGTTAGGAATGCACGCTCTTGGGCTGAAGGAACCTGGTGGGGCAATGGTTAAGAACTCAGCTGCTCACGGTTCAAAGCTGCCAGTCACTCTGCGGGAGAGAAGACTTGGCGATGGGTTCCCGTGAACATTACAGCGTTGCAGCCAGAGGATGACTGAGTTATGAAACTGTGAGTATTTTTATTGTCATAGAAATGCAAATAGGGTTGATGTAAAAGTTCCAAAAAGAGTTCAGTGAAATATACTACTTGGTTTAAAAAAAGAACTTTATGAAAAACTCCAAAACAAAAATGTCTCAACATTTATCTTCAAGACTTGTAGGAACTTCTTTTGTTGGTTGTCATACTGTTGTTGTTGTTAGGTGCCATTGAGTTGGTACCGACTCATAGCGACCCTGTGCACAGCAGAACGAAACATTGCCCGGTCCTGGGCCAACCTCACAATTGTTGTCACGTTTGAGCCCATTGATGCTGCTACTTAGCCAATCCATCTCACTGGGGGTCTTCCTCTTTTTCTCTGCCCCTCCACCTTACCAAACATGATATCCGTCTCCAGCGACTGGTCCCTCCTGACAATATGTCCGAAGTAGGAGAGACAAAGTCTGGCCATCCTGACCTCCAAGGAGCACTCTGGCTGCACTTTTCCCAACACAGATCTATTTGTTCTTTTGGCAGCCCTTTTTGCTCTCATATAGTAAGAGCCATATTGCCTTAGGAAACAAAGACACAAAAATTGGGACTTAGAGATGCTTTTATCCCTGTCACCTACAACAAAGACTGGCATGTAATAGAAATTAGTTATTTTTAAATAAATAAATGAATGATGAACATAAAAATAAACAGATGAAAGCCTCAGAAACCTGAGGCAATTCTACTCGGTCCTATAGGATTGCACACGATGGGTCGGAATTGACTTGCTCAATGGCAAACACACACGAAAACCAACAACCCCGTGACCATGAATATGTAACTCCAGGTTACAACCCTCTAGCTGAGTCTAGTGGCTGTTCAAATTTGAGAACCACTGGTCTAGGAAAAGTTAGCTTTTGGTTTCTTTTGATTCAGCCCCAACACATGACTGACTCATCCACATTGGAATGAAACACTGCCTGGTCTTATGCTATCCTCATGATATGAGTTGGCGATTGAATGGCTGTGATTTCTAGGGTTTCCATTGGCTGGTTTTTGGAATTAGATCTCCACATCTTTCTTTGTAGTCTGTCTTAGTCTGGAAGTTCTGTTGAAGGCTGTTCATGGTTAAGGTGGTGTGTCAACGTGTCTAGTCCATGATTCTCTGGTTTGGTAGTTACGTGATGATCTAATGTGGCAGTTACATAATGATGTAATCACCCTCCAACCCCATGATGTGGTCTGATGTGAATCAGCCCAGATCTAAGGAAATTAGGGTACAGTACAACACCTTAGGAGCTCTGGTAGCGTAGTGGTTACGAATCGGGCTGCGAACCTTAAGGTCAGCGGTTCGAAACTACCAGCCGCTCCGCGGGAGAAAGATGAGGTTTTCTACTCCCATAAAGATTTACACCCTCGGAAACCCTATACAGGGTCGCTATGGGTCAGAACCGACTCGACCGCACTTAACAACAACAACACCTTAAACTGTGTAGTCACAGCCCTGATCCGACTTAAAGAGAATCTGCATCAAATATACATGAATGTCAGCCAAAGCTGTGTGGATCTTGCATCCAGCTCACATCATCTGACATCCCATTCTTGGGACTTGAGCCAGCAGCCTGTGGTATTGCATGCAAACTTGGAATTCATAAGCCTCTGCAGCAGGAGTGGGGAATGTCTGACCCTGCTAAGACAACTGTAGCTCCTGGCATCACGTTGTTGTTGTTGTTAAGTGCCATTAAGTCGATTCTGACCCTTAGCAACCCTGTATAGGGTTTCCAAGGAGCAGCTGGTGATCTCGAACCAATCTTGCAGTTCAAACGACTTTGCAGTCCAGCGCATTAATCCACAGGATTCATACCAGGATTCCAGCCATCACATTAATTCATTAAATATTTGACCAAATATAGAAGGCTACTTTTAAATTTGATAATTTTGTATTGCCCACGAATGGCAATAAATTTTGGCAGAAAATAAGTTTCTCCACCCCTGGTTTACAACCTGTGGTCTCAGCTGCTGATCTTGGGTTCATCAACCTCTGCAGCTGTGTGAGTCAGAAGAAAGCGGACAGACTCACGGACTTGGGATTGCCATTTCCTTGAGATAATGTTGTTGTGAAGTGCCTTCAAGTCGGTTCCAACCCACAGCCACCCTGCATAGGGCTTCCCAGAAGCCGCTGGTGAGCATGAACCACCGACCTTGCAGTTCAAATAACTTTGCAGTCTGACGCATTAGCCCACAGTGCCACAGGGTATGAGCCATATAATTTGTTGGTTATTATTAAGTGTTGTCGAGTTGGTTCTAACTCATAGTGACTAGTGACCCTGTGAACAACAGAATAAAACACTGCCCAGTCCTGCGGTATCCCCATGATCATCATGCTTAAATCCATTGCTGCAGCCACTGTGCAGATCTATAGACTTCAGTGGTGATGCTTCTCTGGAAAACTCAGCCTAAGGTCACATCATAGTGACATGTAAGCCTCCCCTGGCAGTAAGGTGGTGGCCATGTGAGGTGCACTAGCCAGGAATCAAACCCCAGTGATGGCATGGAAGGTGAGACTCCTACCGTTTAGAAACACCTTAAGGCCACATAGCTGAGTGGCTACATCCTCATTATCAAAGGCTGCCTTAACAAAGTACCAGGGTTGGGGGCTTTAAACAATAGACACTGATTGTCTCACAGGCCAGGAGGATTGGAGACTCTGATTAGGATGTCATCCATGCCGGTTCCTTTTGAGCTTCTTTTTACCCCTTTACCGGTGACAGTGTCATTCATGAGTTCTCAAACCCTGCCTCAGGTGACAGGTGGCAATCAAGGGCACTTGGAAGGACCTGGAAGACAGAGGGGACAGGGATGGTGACTACAGGTTTCTTCTGGTGTTTCCTGGCTCTCTTTCTTGGGAGCCGCATAGGATGTTTCAGAAGGCAGAGGCCAAAAGTAAGGCTTGCTGCCACCCAGAAAAAACCCCTGGGGAGCCTCAAAGGAAACTGCAAAAAAGCAGCAAAAACAGAAGAGACTTGAAATCTTTTCGTTTCGGAGGTGGGAAAGGAAAGCCAAACAAAATGTGAAGAGGTGTCTGAAAGCCCAGAGGACGCCAGCAGGTCCTTCCAGAAGTTCTATTTGTGGTAAGAAACCTTGGCAAGGAGCAGCCTGCTCTCGTCTGCAAAAATAGACCAATGTGGCAAGAAATGGTTCAGTTCTGGAAGCCAGTGTCTCCCCATGGAGGAAAAGGACTTGAGCGGAAACTTTGGAAGGCTGTGCCCTCCTCTCTCTTCTGCTTCCTCTGGACCAAAAAGAGAGAGAGAAAGAAAAAAGATAAACATAAAAAGGAACTCTTGAATACAGTCACTTTATTGTCAGAAATCGGGTCCAGGGATGCCAAGGACAAAGGAAGGTTCCAGTAAGCATCTGGAAACCAAATGGGCCCCGGCTTACTGCTGCGTCTGCTGAGAGGGGACACAAAGAATTGGGAGCATTTCCCCTTCGCCCTGTTCAACTGTCCTTTACCTCCAAATAGGCACAGCAGGAGGGAATTTAGACCTTGATCCCACTAGTGACTGCAGACCCGGGCTCCGGAAGCAGTCTGCAGAAGTTCAGATGATCCCTGAAAGAGCAAACTAGACAACAGACTTTTGAGGTGCAGCCTTATTAGGCCTCTATCTTAGCACAAACTTCCTGTCTCTCAGGAGTGGGGTCCTGGCCACTCACAGTGAGAGGATAGCTGGTATGGCTTTTGCTGTTGAGTCAATAAGTTAACGCACTCAGCTTTGGTTAACAAGTCCACTCAGTTCAAGTCCACTCTGAGATGCCTTGGAAGAAAGTCCTGGCAATCTGCTTCTGAAAAATCAGCCATTGAAAACCAAATGGAGCACACACCGTTCTACTCCGACACACTCATGGGTCACCCTGAGTCAGAATTGGCTTAATGCCAACTGGTTGGTAGTAGCTATCAGTAATGTACAGCATCATGAATTCACCGTGGAGCCAAGTCTGAAAATCCTTGGGATGGCCGTGGAATGACCCTCCCACATTGTCCTGCACTGGAGTCCTGTCCTGGTTAAAATGACAGGCAAACAGATGTGATCGTGCTTGTATTCCTTGGGAAAGCGTACTTTATTGTATGGCCCAAGTACTCTGAGACTCAACCCAGTGTCTCCTCAGCCAGAGCTGGGAGATGGAAGCCAGTCAGATCCACTCGCCCCTTCCGTCACAGAAGACAGGTGTCTGACTCCACACCTGCTCTTTCTCACACTGCTGCCAACAACTGTCAGCGTCCCGAGGTGGCTTTGCACTTGGCTGTCACTCAGTCTGCCGGACCGAGTGGTGGAGTGTCACCTGGAATGAGCAGCCTGGCTTCACAGCTTCTCAGCCTTCAGGATGCCCCAGGGGCAGCTGTCGGAGGACATAGACAAGGACCAGAGAGGGCATGTCCTCTCCCGCCATGGAGAAAGCTCACCCTGGAGAGAGAATGGTAAGGACTGTCCCAGAGTCCCGGCTACTGGTTAGGACCCCCATCCAAACAACAAAAATAAAAACCTGTCATGGAGTCACCTTCAACTCATGGTGCCCCCCATGTGTGTCACATTAGAACTGTGCTCCTTAGAGTTTTCAGAGGCTGGTTTTTCAGAAGTAGATTGCCAGGCCTTTCTTCCAAATCACCTCTGAGTGCACCCTACCCACCAGCCTTTCATTAGCAGTTGGGTTTGTTAACCATTTGTACCACTGAGGGATTCCATTCAAACCAAGCCCACTGCCGTGGACTCGATTCCAACTCGTTGCGATCCTGTAGGACTGAGGACATCTGCCTGTAGGACTGAGGAAAGCTGTCACCTTTACAGAAGCAGACTGCCATACTTTCTCCAGTGTGTGGCTGGTGAGTTCAAACCCTCAACCTTTTGGTTAGCAGCAGAGCACTTTAACCATTGTTCCACCAGGGCTCTCTGCCAAAGCAGGTAGAAAATAGGGAGGCAGAAGGAAGGGGCATTGGAGGAATGGAGACCCATGAGAGATTCAGAAGTAGCAGTGTGTCGGAAAAACCCATCTGCCACCTGGATTTATGGAGTACTGGGCTTTGCAAATGTATAGAAAAATCAACATTTAGCATTGGATTAAAGTGGAAACTGAGTGCTTTTCTCTGAAAGCACCCCATTTCTTCAAGGGGTCCTTCTCCTATCGTATAATTCTGGCAGGGTCTACCACTCTAGCACCCACCCTCCTAGCACTGGAGGTGAGCACATGATCCAGCCCATCAGAGTGTCCCCGAGGCCTGGGATAGGCATGTGCCCGAGATGGACCACTCACTTCCTGGGCAGCTAGGGTCCCCTGTTGAGAGGATGACTCTGCTTGAGAAACCAGTTGTTGGCAAGAATCCTGGATCCATTTGTGTCCCCCCAAATTCATGTCCACCTGGAGTCGTATATGTGCCCTTATTTGGAAACTGGGTCATTAGTTAAGAAGAGGTCAGAGATGGGCTAGGGTGGACTCTAGAGCCAGTGTTGCCGTCCCGCTGATTCTGACTCCAGGTGACCCCACGTACACAGAAGGAAGTGCCTGACTGCTAAGCTGTAAGGCTGGCAGCTCTGACCCACCTGAGGTGACGCGGAAGACAGGCCTGGCAACCCACTTCTGAAAAGTCAGCTTGAAAACTCTATGGCATGTACTACTTTGCACACGGGGTCACCATAAACTCCAATGACTAGACTTCTTCTAAAAGGAAGACACAGGGAGGCACATCACGTGAAGATGGAGTCAGAGATTGGAGTTATGATGTCACAAGCCAAGGAATGCCAAGGATTGCTGGGCGCTGCAGGTTAATGTGTTGGACTGCAGGGTTGGTTTGAACCACAAGGTTGGTGGTTCAAACCCTTCAGCTGCTCCTCGGAAACCCTATACAGGGTCACTATGGGCCAGAACTGACTTGATGGCACTTAACAACAACCAGAAGCTAGAAGAAGTGAGGAAAGATCTCCCATAAACCTTCCACCACTTTGATTCCTTAGGTTGGTTCCTAGAACTGGGAGACAGAATGTTTGTTTTTTTTTCTTAAATGTTTCATTGTGAATTATGAGATAGTTTACATGGGAGAACATTAGTTTTACATTCATTCTATCGTATATCGTCTCATTGCCACGGTTACAATCCCCTCCATGCATTTCTTCCCTGTACCCCCCAGGTCTTCAGCACACAGTCGCTCTCCCTCTCTGGATTTAAAGTCTCCAGCTGCTCCATCGCTCCACGTCATCATCTCTGGCTCCATTTCAGACATCACTGCTCCTCTGGGTAGGGTCCCGCTCTCTGCTTTTCTCCCTTGATGGTCCTAGGGACCTCCTCTCCTAGACTGCAAAGTTAATCACTCCCCTTCTTGCTATAAAACGTCTACCTTTACATTTCCA
>NW_006408620.1:2315965-2317770 GCF_000296735.1 Chrysochloris asiatica
TGTCGAGCGTGGTCACCAATCACAGCATGTATTCCCATTGAATATTAGTCTTGGAAGGGGGTTTGCACTGAGGGGACCCAACCACTTGCCTTGATGTTTCCTGATTGAGACAGCATGTTTTAAGCCAACCCCATGTGACCCTTTATAATGACAGCTCTGGAAAATACATACTTAACCTCATTCCTTCCAGTTAATTCGGCCCTCTGCACCTCTGTTTTCTTTTCTTTGGCTTTATGTGTCGGTCACTTGCCACCAGGAAAACCCTGACATTTATAGGCGCTGTTCTCACAGAAGGAGCCTAGGATCTGTGGAAAGTGCTGGTGAGTGGGTAATTGGTAGGTTAGTGCAAACAGTACAACCTATGAAACTTAGGGAGGCTTGACTCCTCAGACACTAGAGGAGTTCTTGCTGACCTTCCACTCACTGGCAGGTGATAACAGTCCTTCTCCTGCCTCCATCAAGGTGGGTTGTAACAGAGCCGCTGTTCTGGTTCCGGAGGAGTGAATGCAAATAGAAAGTACTTTAATGTGAAAAGGCAACACAGAAATGCGCCTATAAGCTTCATGTCACCATCAAAGGAAGGCTGGGGGTCTCTTGGAAAGAGTTTCTAGGAAAGCAGAGACTTCTTCTCAATGTTTCCTTGGTTCTGTTCTATACCCCCAGCGCCTGGCCCACCTAGCCCAGAGCCTGGGACACATACAGTAGGCACTCAGTCAATGTTCATTGAGTGGATTCTCAACAATGGATGATTTCTAAGAACTGTAGCCACACAGACCCCCTGGAGAAACTCTCTGAACAGCTATGATGGACCCAGCTGAGGTTCCCATGTGATCCAGCTCCCAACATCTGCTACATGACCTCTCCAAGTCGTTTATTTTCCTGTAAACAGACCACCCATAAGACATCCGAACTTTGCTTCCTTGTATAGTCTAACTGGTTTTGCCCACCTTTGAAGAATGACCTTTCCTTGGGGTCAAAGGAGAACGCCAGCCCCCGGGAGGGGCTGGTACCTGGGTACTAAAGAACCATGCTTTGCATGACATCCCATAATAAGTTTTGTCTGCTCCTGTCTTTGCAGAAGAATCCATTTTGAAGAAATGCATCCAACTAGCATGGCCCCTTCTAACAGAAGCCCTTCCTATCCCTATGAATACATACAATGCCTTTCCCCACCCAAAACTTTTCACCACCTGTTCCTATGGAGGAGTCCTGGTGTGGTGCTGTGGGGTAAAGCACTGAATCACAAGGGGAAGATTCTAACCCACCAGCCGCTCCTTGGAAACCCTGTACAGGGTCCCTGTGAATCGGAATTGACTCGATTGCACTTAACGTTCCGATGAAAGGAGTCCTTGTGTGGTGATGTATAATAAGCACAAAGTTGGTGGTTCAAACCCACCATAGTTGTTAGTGCTGTTGAATTGGTTCCAACTCAAAGGGCGCCTGTGTAGGGTTTCTGAGGAGCGATGGTGAGTGTGAACTGCTGTTGTGGTTCAGACTGACCTGTGCATACCCTACAGCGTCACACCAGAACTCCAGTGTTGTTATTTTTAAGTGTCTTCACCTTGGTTCCGACTCATAACAACCGTGTATAGGGTTTCCAATGAACAGCTGGTGAGTTTGAACTGCCAACCTTGTGGTTCTGGCTGCAAGAAAGAGGACATACATTTGACTCCTCTCTTTTTTAGGAGCCTTCCCAGAAGTCCATCACAAGGCTTCTGCTTACTCTTCATTTGTTAAAATTTCGTCAACCTTAAAGAGAGTCTGAGGAAGGTAGCTGTGGTTGTTTTTGTTAGGTGCCACCAAGT
>NW_006408620.1:2318445-2321794 GCF_000296735.1 Chrysochloris asiatica
TTTACTTTGGAGTGCAACCTATACCAAAGGCTGTGGTCTTTGATCTTCATCAGTAAATATTTTAAATCCTCTTTGCTTACAGCAAACAAGGTTGTATCATCTGCATGTCACAGGTTGTCAGTGAGTCTTCTTCCCATCCTGATGCCACATTCGTCTTCATATAATCCAGCTTCTTAGATTATTTGCTCAGTGTACAGATTGAGTAAGTATGGTGATTGGCAGCCTCTAAAATTGTCCCAGTAATCTCTACCTCATTTCCATTATCTAATTCTCTCCCTTTGAATGTGGGGTGGATTTAATAACTTTCCTCTAACCAGTAGAATAAGGAGCACTGGTAGTATAGTGGTTACAAATCGGGCTGTGAAACGGAAGGTCAGGTGTTCGAAACTACCAGCTGTTCCATGGGAGAAAGATGAGACTTTCTGTTCCCATAAACATTTACAGCCTCAGAAACCCTGTACAGGGTCACTATGAATTGGAACTGACTCCATGACACATAACAACACATAGCTACAACAACAACAACCAGTAGAATATGGCAAAGATATCTACATATGTCGGTGGTTCAAGCTTACCAGCTGCTTCTTGGAAACCCTATACAGGATCGCTATGGGTCAGAATCGACTCGACAGCACTTAACAACAACAACAATTCTACATACAGTGGAATACTATTCAGCCAGAAAGAGAAATGGAGTTTTGATTCATGTTACATCATTGATGCAGCATGAAGACATTATGCTGAGTGAAAAAAGTCAATCACACAAAGACAAAGACTATATTACCTCACTTACATAAACAGATAAAAATAGGCACATTTGTAGAGGACAAACTTTATTAGTGGTTACCAGGAAAAATGGCAATTAAGGCTAGGGTTGCACAGCCGATTAATGTAATCGCGGTCAATAAGTTGTACACTTGTAAAACTTTGAGATGGCAAAAGTTATGTAATAGATGTATTTACATCAACAATAGACTAGCTGCTAAGGCCGCTTGTGTTCAACCAAATACCTCATGGGATTTGGTTCCTTGGCTTGGAGGTTTAGGATCATGGCTTCCTGGGACATCTCAGTTGATTATGTGTTTTAGTGTTTAGTGTTCTGATCTGTGCTATATATAATCAGTTGATTATGTGCTTGTGACGTGTTTAGTGTTCTGATCTGTGCTATACTTGGGATCTTAAACACTTGGAAGTAGCCATCCAAGGCACAACAATTGGCTTCTATTCATCTGCAGCAACAGAGGAAGAAGGAGAGTCAGGAATAAGAGGAGAATCTGGGATGTGGACTGGCACCGTAGCAGCAGCAATGAGCATAAACGTAGCAACAATAGTGAGGTTGGCACAGGCTGGGCAGTGGTCCGTTCTGTTATACATACGGTCATTATGCATCGGTACTGACTGAATGGCACCTAACAACAACAATGATGACATAGATGTGTATTTAATTGCTTCCATGAACAACTGCCTCCTTTGCTATGAAAACAGAAGACAGAACTGGATGGTGCCCAGATACCATTACTAAACATTGAATCAAATTAGTCTATAGAAGAATCCTGATCAAAGGGGGGGAATTGCCAAACAGAACCTCAAATTCTCAACGACTCCGGACTTCCTAGAGCCACGAAGCCTGGATGAACCTGAGAAACTATTGCTCTGATATCATCTTTGAACCTAAACTATTATAACCAAGTGCTTCACCTTTGGCACCACCCAAGAACTCCTTTTCTGGGTTGTTGTTATAACCGGGTGCTGTCAAGTTGATGTCTAACAAACCCCCTGGAGCAAAGGAGAACTGGCCCTGGTTTTCTAGGCTTTCATCTGGACAGAAGTAGAATGCTAGGTCTTTTCTTCCATGACGCTGCTGAGTGGGTTTCAACAGCCAACCTTTCCGTTACTAGCCCAGTGCTTGACAATTACACTACCATTTACAAATTGATGAAAAACACTGCCATTGAGTCAGTTCTTTCCTCGGTGCCCTATAGGACAAAGTAGACTTCCCCGGGCTGTTGCCCAAGCTGTAATCTTTACGGAAGCAGATGGCCACATTTCTCTCCTGAAGAGTGGCTGAGAGGTTTGAACCACTGATCTTTCAGCTAGCAGCTGAATGCTTAACCACCATGCCACCAGGGTTCCTTTTTCACAATCCCAATCCCCTCAAATTCAAGAATGACTATTTCAAAACAAAAGGTCCCCCAAACCCAGCTGGTGGGCTCACAGAATGGTAGGATTTTAGTGGAAAAGGACCCTTCTAGATAGTCAGCCAATGCTCAGAAACGTTGTATGGCACCAACTCAACGGCCTGTAACAACAGAGAGAGAACCTAGCTCTCAATCCGCCTTCCACCCGAACTACTGCGGCCAAAGCAGTGTCTTTAGGACATTTTTGGAATGCTTTGTAGGAGCAGTGAACTGGTTCATCCCAATGTTCTCTCCCTCAAGAGACAAGGTCAAATTTATGCAACATTGAATGAAGGAATGTTTATTTCCTTCTAATTTTCTTGTAGACATTTGGAGACCTCATAGCACTTCAGGATAATGCACTGGACCGCAAGGTAGGTTTGAACTACAAGGTCATCAGTTCAAACTCACCAGTTGCTCCTCAGAAACCCTATACAGGTTGCTCTAAGTCAGAATTGATTCAACGGCACTCAACAATAACAGCGATTCTTGTTATTGAAGTTCTGGTGTGGTGTTGTTGGATAAGCATTGGACTGTTAACCACATGGTTGGTGGTTCAAACCCACCAGCCACTCCTTGGAAGCCTTCTACAGAGTTACTATGAGTTAGAACCGACTCAACGGCATTTAACAAGATTCTTACCTATTGAACTTAAATCCTTGTGGTTCCCCAAGAGCCTGGCTCCTGTGGATATAACAGGGAGAAAAATCTAGAGGGTACTCCCCATGGCTACCCAGTAATCTGTGCACCCAATGCAAAAGTTGAATTACCCGCTTGTATGAGAGGGCTTCAAGAAGTTTGTGGGAAAATGGAATCAAAAGATAATGGATTCTGTGGACCCAGTTGGGGACCTGGTTGGCAAGCAGTGTGAAGAGGTCTGGGGACTCTTGGGCCCAGAGTCAGTGGCGTGGCCACGGAGGACTCGAGAGGAGAGCGGAGCTACCGGCTGACGAGAAGAGAGGACATATGCAGGAGCACCACACTTGCAGATGATACCCACGTGACTTGGACCGGATGACTGGATGATTGGAGCTCAACCAGGAGAGGAAAGAAGAAATGGGGGGAAAAAAAAAAGAGCTGATACAGTCTGATGAACTTGACCTATACCTATAGCGCAACGACTCAAAAGAGGGAACAAATCCTTACAGCAAGAAACATTCACACACACACAC
>NW_006408620.1:2322414-2323129 GCF_000296735.1 Chrysochloris asiatica
AAAACTAAAGTTCTCCCATGTAAACTATCATATAATTCACAATAAAACATTAAAAAAAAAAAAAGATAATGGAACTTTGACCAGTCCTTCCACCACCCTACCATCCTCTTAGTCACCTGTCTTCAGCCTCACCCACCTCGTATGAAGTGGACCTCAGCTGCTTCTGAGCCACTGGTGGCCCCTGTGTCTGCTTTAGCTCCTGCAAGCCCAAGAATGCACGTGCACCTCCTACAAGAAGAACTGCTGCTGCTGCCCAGGGTGGTGCCAAGTGTGCCCAGGCTGCATCTGCAACGGGGCAGCACAGAGACTCCTGTACAAACCTGGAGCATTTTCTTGAAAAACCCTGACCCATGTGTTAACTCCCTTTTTAAATGAAATTTATGAATGATGATGAATGGCATTGGAGTTAATATATATATATATATATATATTCTCGTAGCGTAGTGGTTACGAATCAGGCTGTGAACTGCAAGGTCAGCAGTTCGAAACTACCAGCGGTTCCGTGGGAGAAAGATGAGGTGTTCTGTTCCCGTAAAGATTTACAACATATATATATATGTTGTTGTTGTTAGGTACCGTGGAGTCAGTTCCGACTCACAGCGACCCTGCACAGGGTTTCTGAGGTTGTAAATCTTTTCAAGAGAAGAAAGCCTCATCTTTTTCCCACGAAATAGCTGGTAATTTCGAACTGCTGACCATGAGATTAGCAGCCCAA
>NW_006408620.1:2323389-2343428 GCF_000296735.1 Chrysochloris asiatica
TGGATGTTGGGGTTTTGTCACCAAATGAATCATTCCCTCACCCCATGCAGCACATTTGCACACAGATTGTCCCGTGATATTAGTTATAATCCCCCAAATGTGTCCGTACTCTCCCCATTTCAGTCCTAGGTCCCCCATTCCCATTCATTCTGGTTCCTGCCCTTTCCTGCCTTGTTAACTTGACTTTGGGGCACATTTGTTTGTTGTTATTGTTGATTGTTTGTTTAGAGCTCAGCACTTGAGGAGACTTTTCACACTAGGAGGATGCCCTGGTGTGTTCTCTCACCTGAGTTTGTGACGTGCTGGCAGAATCCTAACAGTACCAGTAAGAGCAGACGCTTGCGTAGCATTCTTGTGTGTCAGGTCTGATGCCAAGGGCTCTCCACCTGTTCAGACACAAGTACCTGAGACGCTGGCTTGCACCTAATAACAATGGAGAGATCTAGAGTTCCCTTGGGGAGACTTTGAGCTCTTCAAGCCAAAAATGTCTACTCTCTGGTCGTTTACAGACAAAGCATCCCAATCCGTCCTTGCTTCTCACTGCTCCAAGTGTGCACTATGGACCAGCAGTGCCTGTGTCACCTGGATGGATGTTGTGAGAAATGCAGCTTCTCAGAGGGCACCCCAGACCTCCAGGATCAGAGTCTGTGCCCTGGGGATCTGTGTGCATACACAGTTAGGGAAGTGCCCCCCAAAAAAGTCATGTATAGAAAACACTCCACTTCAGGCTGGATAAATGGTCCCCAGAGAGATCCACAGGAGCTCTGGCAGCGCACAGTGGGTTAAGTGTTGGGCTGCTAACCACAAGGCCAGTGGTTCAAACCCATCAGCCGCTTATCTGGTGAGGCTATTGGCTCCTGTAAAGATTTACCAGTTCCTGGAGAGGGACATTATGCTTGATAAAGTGAAAAGTCAGCAAAAAAGAGGAAGACCCCCAACAAGATGGATTGGCACAGTGGCAGCAACAGTGGACTCAAGCATAGCCGTGATTGTGAGGTTGGCCCAGGACTGGGCGATGTTTTGCCCTGTTGTGCATAGGGTTGCTATGAGTCGGTACCGACTCAATAGCACCTAAAAACAACAACAAGAAGAAAATGTACAGTCTCGGAAACATGGAGCAGTTCTGCCCTGTCCTGCATGGTTGCTTGGAGTCCAAATTGACTCGAAGACAGTGGGTTAATTTTTTTGCCTAAAGGCACCCGCATCCTAACGCCTAGACTCTGTGAGGACTTTGCAGATATGATGAAGAATTTTGAGACAGGGAGATCCATGTAGACCCAGTGTCCATCATAAAAGCCCTTAGGGGGGCAGGAGGGACAGAGAAGGAAGGAAATGTGATGATGGTAGCGGAGGATAGAGGAACATGGGGAACCTCTGGACTCAGATGCTCCCCTGGAGGACTTCTTCCAACACAGATGTGTTTGTTCTCCTGGCAGGCCATGGGACTTTGAATAGTCTTCCCCAGCACCAACATTCAAATGCATCAGTTCTTCTACAGTCTTCATAGTGGTCATAGCCACCCAGTATAGGATTTCCAAGGAGCAGTTAGTGGGTTTGAACCACCAACCTCACAGTTCGTAGTCCAGTGCTGATCCTACAATGCCACATGAGTCAACTCTACTTGGTTCTACAGTTTCGCTGTGGGTGGGAATTAACTTGATAGCACACAATAGCAACAGATGTGGCAGCAAAGGCTCAGAGACGTGAGGCAGCCCGCCCAGGTCACACAGCACTGGGTAATGAATCTAGGATTCCCATGTAAGTTGCTCCTAACCCCTGTTCTCTCTCCTGCCCTCTTTAGAACCAACATCCACCTACTGCCATCGAGGTGGTTCTGACTCATAGTGACCCTATACAGGGTTTCCCTAACTGGCAATTCTTACAGGAGTAGATGGTGTCATCTTTCTCTCAAAGAGGGGCTGGTGGGTTTGAACCGCTAACCTTGTGGTTATCAAGCTGACATCTAACCCACGGTGCCTCCTGTGTTCCTTTCTTCTAGAAACAGGAGCTGGAGAAAGCTGAGGGGCCCCGGTGCCAGGCAGGCCTGCTCCTGGGTTCCAAGCTGCTCCGAGCTGCCTCGGGATCAGCTCCACAGTCAGCCCAAGGCCTGTGCTTTCCACTTGTTTTCTGTAACCCGACTGCCCGAGTGCCCAGCATCCACTGAGCTGGGTGACTATTCTGTGGCTCCGGTTCCTGATTTCCTTGGAGGTGGAAATGATTCCAGATTTTTTTTGGTAAAGAAAGTCTAGGATTAGGGTCAGTAGGAAGATGGCTCCCCCACCCCAAACTCACTGCCATCAAATGGGTTCCGAGTCATAGGACAGGGTAGAACTCTCCCCGTTGTGTTTCTGTAAATCTTTATGGCTCATCTTTCTCCTGCAGAGTGACTGGTGGGTTTGAACCACTGACCTTTTGACTGGCAGCTGAGTGCTTAACTGCTGTATCACTAGGGCCCTTGGTGTTTAGTAGAGAGGCAAACCACTTAGACCACCCATCTCACCCACTGTGCCACCTGGGCTCCGTCCCGTGCCCCTGGGAGACACAGCTAGGTAAGAAAGGATCACAGAGCAGGCTGAGGCTCAGGGCGGGATCTGCTGTGAGCTGTGAGCTCAGCCTCTTTTTCTTGTCCTCTGGATGCCTGACCCTACCCACAGGTGTGGATCTAGCTCAGAGAAGCAGAGTAAGTTGCCCTTCAGGTCTCCGTCCAGGCTCCAGGCTGCAGGCAGGCTAGATCCCAGGGCCCAGAGTGGTTAGAACCGGACCCTGTCCAGATTGTGTGGCAGAGGGCAATCAAAGCAGCCCCCGCCTTCGTGATGCAATGTGTATTTTTAGCCCGAGAATGAGTTAGTCATCGGTGATTCATGGCTCTTACTGGCCTTGCAGGGCAACCCCAGGCCACTAAGGGCAGGCTGAAGACCAGCCACACCAGGGACAGACTGACAAAGGGTCAGTGTGTCCCCTCCCGGCTCTACACAGGACCCTTCACGTCTTCACGGATCCCACAACTTGTTTGGAATATGAGCTTTGGAATGCATGCTTGGAAACTGCTCAAGTTAACAGAATTAGAAAATGATGCTTTGAGCAGTCTCAAATGAGATTGTTGTTGTTGTTAAGAGCCATCAATCAAGTCGGTTCCAACCCATAGCGACCCTGTATAGGGTTTCTGAGGAACAACTGGTGAGCTTGAACCGCTGACCTTGCAGTTCAAACGGATTTGCAGTCTGGCGCATTAACACACAGCGCCACACCAGGCCTCCTCAAATGAGATTAGAAAGTACCTATTCTGGGCCAGGTAGGAGGAGAGGCAATGTAGTTCAGAGGTACAATTCTGGACTTCCATGTGGGAGACCTAGGTTCAATGCCCAGCTAATATGACTCGGGTGTTGTTAGGGTGCTGAACAGGTTTCAACACAGATTCCACACTTAGAGAGATTAGGATGAAATGCCTGGAGATCTAGTTCTGAAAATCAGCCAATGAAAACCAATATGGATCACAATGGTCTGATCAGCTCACATTTAGAGACCACCCACATACCAGGCACTGCACCGCATCTCCAACTCACAGACAGCCCTATCCCGGGCGAGGAACAACATTCCATCCCACCTCATGGGTATTTTGGAAGTAGGACAGACGACATGTCAAGCAATCACATGGGGAGGTTACCAGGAAAGATTCCAGATGGCTGAGTTCTGGGGGAGGCAAGGAAGGAATGCAGACCAGGCATCCATAGATTTCAGTTTGAGTCCTACATCTGGCTTTATAACCTTGGAAACCGGGTTCAGTCTTCCTAACCCATTTTCTCATCTGTATGAGGAGCTCTGGTAGTGTAGAGGTTATGAATCAGGCTGTGAACCAGAAGGTCAGCAGTTCGAAACTACCAGCTGTTCCACGGAAGAAAGATGAGGCTTTCTGCTCCAGTAAAGATTTACAGCCTCAGAAACCCTGTACAGGGTCACTGTGGGTCGGAACCAACTCCACGGCACATAATAACAACAACAACAACATAGTGCAGTTAGCTGCCTCTGAGTCAGCTCCCAACTCATGGTGACCCCACACACACTGGAACAAAATGCTGCCCTGCTGCCCTGCTGCCCTGCATGCCAGCCCCATGGGAAGTCGCAGATAGGACCACCGTGAACCCTGGAGTTTTCACTGGCTGATATTTCAGAAGTAAATCACCACACCTTTTTTCCTAAACTATCTTAGTCTAGAAAGTCCACTGAAACCACTTCAGTGTTTTAGAAGCACTCCAGCCTCCATCAACAGGAAGTGGATTGGCCAGAAATTGGACCTGGGTCTCCTGCATGGAAGATGCAGATTCAACCATGGAACCACCATGATGTCCTCAGTAAGAATAGGCACGTGTGAGAACAGGTGGGGGGACCATAACAACAGTGTTTGATCATTTTAAATTGATAATCATGAGAATTGCATTGGGTTCAACTCTATTTATGGTGGGTGGTGGTGATGTGCCGTGGAGTCGGTTCTGACTCATAGCGACCCTGTGTGGGTTTCTGAGGCTGTAAATCTTTACAGGAGCAGAAAGCCTCATCTTTCTCCCTTGGAGCAGCTGGTGGATTCAAACTGCTGACCTCGAGGTAAGCAGCCCGACTCGACCCTAATACAGTATACCACCAGCACTCCTAACTATATATATTTGCCTATGTAAATTACACAAAGTAAATAAATACAGGTATATAGACCTGGGAGTCCTGGTGTGATGCTGTGGGTTAATGGGCTGGACTGCAAAGTCACTTTGAACCTCAAAGTCAGCGGTTTAGGCTCACCAGCTGCCCCTTGGAAGCCCTGTACAGGGTCGCAATGGGTTGGAACCGACTCAATGGCACTTAACAACAACAACAACCACGTATATATTGTTGTTAGGTGCCATCCTCACACCCTGTGTATAACAGGAGGAAACACTGTTCAGTCCTGCGCCAGCTCACAGTTCTTATTGTTGAAGCCACTGTGTCAGCCCAAGTTGTTGAGGGTCTTCCTCCATTTCATCTCCAAGGATCGGTCCCTCCTGATAACACGTCCCAAGTGTGTGAGATGAAGTCTGGTCATTCTGACTGTACTTCCTCCAACACAGATTTATTCATTCTTCTGACAGTTCACGGTATAGTCGGTAAACTTCCCCAACACCATAATTCACATGCACCCATTGTTCTTGGCCTTCCTTACCCTTTGTGCTGCTATTGCATGCATAGACGCTGGCTGCAAATACCCTGGCTGGGTCAGATGCAGATACAAGTGTGTGTGTGTGTGTGACTCATAGAGACCCATGTAGAGATTGGGGGTGGGAGTGGGGGCAAGCTTCAAAACTTTTGTGGAAAAATTCCATGATGTTTTTTTTATGTATTGAAAAATTTTCTATTTAGAATTAGCCAGCTGGACTCAGTTTAGATGATCCCAATCTTGTTGGCAATATCCAAAGCATCCTAGTCAGGAGTCAGTCGAACACACGCCTTCTTTTCTCCATCAGGCCTGATGAAGGTGGTGACCTTGGCTACGTCAATGTCATAGAGCCTCGTCACAGCCTGTCTGATCTGGTGCTAGTTGGCCTTGATTTCCACACTGAACACAAGTGTGTATTATCTTCCATCTCCTTCATGGCTGACTCAGTAGTCAGAAGGAACTTGAGGATGGCCTAGTGGTCAAGCTGGTTTCTCCTGGGGGTGCTCTTCTGAGGTTATTTGGACTGCCTCTGGAGCCTTAGAGTCTTGGGCCACCAGAAGGCGGGTGACATGCGGATCTTCTCATTTTGTGTGGCTGTGGACACCTTTCAGCACTGCCTTCTTGGTCATCAATGCAAAATAACTCAACAGTGGGCTCAAACATGCCAAGGCTATGAGGGTGAGGGGCTGCGAGATCTCCCAGAGTTTGGTTCTGTTGTACATAGGTAGATACAAGTTGCAAGCAACTGATGGCACCTAACAACAACATATATACATATCTGTGTATGGAGGCCTGGTGTGGCGCTGTAGGATAAGCACTGGACTGCTAACCAAAAGGTAAGTGGTTCAAACCCACCAGCCACTCTTTGGAAACTGTATATAGCATTGCAGTGAGTCAGAACCAACTCACTGGCACTTAACAACAATGAATATGTATATATTGAAAAATGGTTCATAATTATAAGTAAGCCTTCTACATGGAAAAACATTGCTCTGTGAACCACAAAAAAACTGTCTTACTCCTACTCCAAGTTGTTCTCTGCCTCGTGGGAACCCCTGTCCCGACACAGGTGGTCAGACAGAGTAGGATTGGACTGTGTCTCTGTCATATCCTGGCCACCAAGCAGGGACAGTCTCTTCAGTGACCCCTCTAAACAAGGGCGATTGACTGACCAGGTGGTTGTGTGTTTTAAAAAGATATAGTGGATGTAAGTCAACAAGAAAAGGGGGGCCAAGAAGAACTTGTGGGCCAAGAATGCACTGTGGAGACTGACAAACCCAGGAACAAATCCATCTGAGAAGAAATACAACCAGAGTGTTCCTTAGAAGGGAGCATGGTGTGACTTGGGCTCCCCTGCTTCGGATATGTCATCAGGAAAAACCAACCTCTACAAGAAGAAATGCAGTTTGGGTAAGTAACAGTCTGGTTAAGTAATGTGTTGAATCGGTACAACAGCTGCAACAATGGTGGCTTCAAACATATCAAGAATGATCTAGAAGATGACAGGGACCAGGAAGAGGCCTCCTCTGTTATAAATAAGGTCACCTTGAATTGACTGCAGGGCTTTCAACAGCAAGTGCAAAGTGCTTAACCCAGTTGGTGTGGCAGGTGATGACTATCCAGTCATTGTCCTTTTGGTTCCTGCTTCTTCATTCTCTTCCCATCACCACTGCAGTGTTTTGGTTGTCTGTGTTACTTACAAGTCCATAAAAGGCATGGACCAAGGAGCACAGAACAATCAGAAATAGTTCTGGAATGGCCTCACCCACATGGGGTGGGGGAAGACACACCCTCTCCTGGCACCCGCTAGCACTCCACCCATTCCTCATTCTTTCCCACCTCCCTTACCCAGGACCTGGCTTCCCCTCCCCAGCCCTATGCCTCCATGTCCTACCAAACTGACCATCCCCCCAGACTCCCCTTTTAGCAGGCATGTGTCCTTCCTGTTCTCTTCTTCCTTCCTACCTTCCCTCCTGTCTTAGCCTCCTAGCGCTGCTGTAACAAACACCACCAACTTACAAGGACAGAAAGTGATTGTCCCAGAGTTCTGGGAGTTAGGAGTCCAAATGTGGTGTCAGCTGTGTTGATTCCTTCAAGGCCTTTGAGAGAGAACCTATTCCATGCCTCTCTCCTAGTTTTTGGAAGCTTCTGGTGTTCCTTGGCATACATGTGTGGGGCGGCAGTGGGAGGACCTTGTGAAAGGATCCAACAATGTCCCATTGTATGGATGTACCACATTTGACCCTTCATCTGTTAATCCATTCATCTGTTGGTGGACACTTGGGTTGTTTTCACCTGTTGGTTCTTGGAAACACTGTCGGCCCTCTGCTTCTCCAATGGCAGATGCTAAGGAACAAAGTGGCTGGTGACTTGTAGTTCCAGTGTCATGTGGTGTCTTGTCTCTGTCTCTTCTCCTCCTTTACAAGGACACCGGTCATATAGATTAAAACACTTCATCCTCAAATGCATTCATCATCCATCTCCTAATAACAAGGACAAGATAATCTCAGACAAAACCACAGTGCCATTATTATCCCCAAGAAAATTACCCAAATTTTAATGTCATCTAAAATTCAGTCCACACCCAAATGTTCCCAGTTGTCCCCACCCTCCAAGTATATTTTCTAGCTACCTTTTTAAGCAGGAGGCATTTAGTCTGTTTTTCTCCCACCATACTTTCCCTACCATTACACTGACTTTTGGAAGAATCCAGATCTGTTGCCTCAAATTCTATAATTGTCCAACTGTCCCTCAGGCGGTTGTTTAACTTGTTGCTCTATCTCTTGCGTTTCCTGAAACCTGACAGTTAGGCTTAACAGACCTAACTAGATTTGGAGGAAACATTCTTTAGCAAGAATACCCCAAGGGTGATGTTTTGTGTAAACCGTGAATCATGTTGGGGGTAGCATAGTGAAAGGTTATACCAGTTGGTTGTGCAGAGTTTGTGTTGTTGTTATGTTCCATGGAGTCAGTTCTGACTCATCGAGACCCATGTGCAATAGAACAAAACACTACCTGGTCCTACATACACCATCCTCACAAATTTTCGTATGTTTGAGACCCTTGCTGCAGCCTTCTGTCACTGCATCTCATTGAAATTGAAGGGTCTTTCTCTTTTCTATTATTGACCATCTCCTTTACCACACATGATGTCCTTCTCCAAGAACTGGTCACTCCAGACAAAGTCTGGACATTTCAGCTTCTTAGGAGCATTCTTCCAACTTCTTCCAACACAGATTTGTTCATTCTTCTGGCAGTCCAGGGTATATTAAATATTCTTTACTCCATCATTGTAATTCAAAATGCCTTCCTCATTCATTGTCCAGCCTTCACTTGCAAATGAGGTGATTTAAATACCATGGCTTGGGTCAAATGCACCTTAATCCTCAAAGTGACATCTTTGCTCTTTGAAGAGGTCTTTTGCAACAGATTACCTGATGCAGCATATCATTTGAGCATTGAGTTTATTGCTGTAAAGTCTGTTGTCTTCTGTTTAATGAGTAATCTTGGGGGTGATGTCTTGGCACCCAGTTACAATCCTGTTCCCCAGTAACCTTTCACCCAATGCTTTGGGATCTATAAATGAACCTTGTCTGAATCACTCATTGCACTGGGGTTTTCAGAACTGTGACTTTTCTACCATTGATCACTCCTCCTACTTTGTGTGTATGTGTGTGGTAAACTCGTAATCTTGCAAGTTGAATCATTTTAGTGCATATAATTCAGCAGCGTTAAACACATTCACAAGATTATGCAATCTTTATCACTATGTAGTTCCAGTGTGTTTCCATCATTCCAAATGGGAATATGGACACCCCCAGACCCATTAAGCAATGACTCCCTATTCTGCCTCACTGAGGCCACTAGCAACTACGCACCTGCTTTCTGTCTGTATGGATTTGCTGATTCTGGAAATCACTGTTGTTAGGTATTGTCGAGTCAGTTCATGGTACATTCAATATTTTCCCCAACACCATGATTCAGAGACCTCCATTCTTCTTTGGTTTTTCTTATTCATTGTCCAACTTTTGCAAACTTATGAGGCGACTAAAAATAATTCAATTTGAGGCTGGGGTCAAGTGCACCTGGTGATTAGAAACATACATTATGTGTTCTTTTGTGCTTGGCTTTTTTCACTTACCTTGTTTTAGCATCTGTTGTTGTATTGTGAAGTGCCGTTGAGTTGGTTCCGACTCATAGCAACCCTGCATAGGGTATCAGAAGAGCGGCTGCTGAGTTTGAACCGCCAGTCTTTTGGTTCAAACTGACCTTATCGTCCAGTGCTTATCCTACAGCACCACAGGAGGACTCCTTAACACTGGACAGCTAACTGCAGGGTCAGCGGTTCAAACCTACCAGCCACTCTCAGAAACACAGGGTTGCTAAGAGTTGGAACCGACTCAACGGCACACAATAACAACAATATCCCATTGTATGGATGTACCACATCTGGCTCTTCATTGGCTTATTCATTCATCTGTTGGTAGACATTTGCATTGTTTCCACCTTTTGGCTCTTGGGAACAGTGCTGCCAGCCTCCTGCTCCCCAATGTCAGATGCAAAGGAACCACTGAATGCTTTCCAGAGCAGAGCTGGTGAAATCTAGTTTGGCAGATTTGTAGAGAGGGGCAGTGTGGCCTGTCTGAGAGTACCCCCATTTCCCTAAAGCCCCTCTAGCTAGGCTACATTTTGCTCAGATCCATAATCAACACTCATGGAAGCAGCAGTTAAGAAATAAACGACTTACTGCGTTAGGCAAATCTGCTACAAAAGACATCTATATGGTAAAGAGTAAAGATACCAGTTTGAGGACTAACGTGCACCTGACCCAAACCATGACATTTTCATTAGCCTCATATGCATGTGAAAATTGGACAACGAATAAGGAGATCATAGAAGAATTGATGCATTTGAATTATAGTGTTAGAGAAGAATATTAAAAAGATTATGGACTGCCAGAAAAACAAACAAATCTGTCTTGGAAGAAATACAGCCAGAATACTTCTTAGAAGCGAGGATGGTGAGACTTCGTCTCTCGTACTTTAGACATGTTGTCAGGAAGGATACATCCCTGGACAAGGACATCATGCTTGGAAAACTGGAGGGTCAGTGAAAAAGAGGAAAACCTTCAAGAAGCTGGATTGACACTGTGGCAGCAGCAATGGACTGAAACCTAACAACATTTACGAGGACCACGCAGGACCAGGCAGTGTTTTGTTCTGTTGAGTCAGAACAGCATCTAACTGTAGCGTAGTGGTTACGAATCGGGCTGCAGACCACAAGGTCAACAGTTCGAAACTACCAGCTGTTCCACGGGAGAAAGATGAGGCTTTCTGCTCCTATAAAGATTCACAGCATCGGAAACCCTGTACAGGTTGCTATGAGTCGGAACCGACTCCATGGCACATAACAACAACAACAAATGTAAGGTTGGAGGTTCAAGTTCACCAGCTGCTCCTCAGAAACCCTATACAGGGTCGCTATGGGTCGGACCCGACTCAACTGCACATAACAACAACAACAGAGACAACAACCATGATTTGGATTCAGAGCCAAAGGTGACCCTGGTGTGTCCTGAAGTGTCTATCTGTCTCCCTGTCCTCTTGTCCCTTCCCTGTTCCTAGGATGGATGAGGCAAACCAGCCTCAGAACACCATCTCAGCTCTCCCCTTTCCCCTGATTTCAGTCCTGTCACTGGGACCGCCTTCTGCCTCCACACAACAGAAACATCTAGGCCAAATTAAAATGGTACCACGTACAGGGCTTTCGGAGTCATGATCACACCTGGGGCTCAGTCCTTGGCAGTGACTTCGACACCATGTCCTGGGACAGAGACACTGGCCTCTGGAGGTCAGGTGAGGCACATAAACAGCCTCGGTACCTACTCTTTCTTTTTGTCATTGTTGTAAACATACCTTTTTGCCAAAAAATACTCTTGCCAACTCAACTTTTTACAGATGTTGAATAATTGGCTATGCAACCCTTTGTTTACCTTAATCGAAACAATTATTTCTGTCACTATTAACTCCCTTTTTCTTCCTCCCTCCCTCCCCTGGTAATCCTAATAAACTTTGGTCACGATACATTTGCCTTTTCTTGGATGTTTATATAAATGAAGTCATAACAATGTTTGTCCTTCTGTGATGGGCTTATTTTGCTCAGCATAATATCTTTAAAAAAGGCGCTCTGGTAGCGTAGTGGTTACGAATCCGGCTGCGAACCTTAAAGTCAGAGGTTCGAAACTACCAGCCGCTCCGCGGGAGAAAGATGAGGGTTTCTACTCCCGTAAGGATTTACACCCTCAGAAACCCTGTACAGGGTCGCTATGGGTCGGAACCGACTCGACGGCACTTAACAACAACAACAACAATATCTTTAAGAACACACTCCATGGCACTTAACAACAACAACAAATGTCTTTAAGTTCCATCCATACAATAGCATGTATCAAGACTTCATTTCTCCTACTGGATGAGTAGTCCTCATTGTAGTTCCTATACCATATTTTGTTTCTCCATTCATCTACTGATGGGCATTAAGGTTGTTTCTACCTCTGGGCTTTTGTGACCAATGCTGCAGTAAACATTGGTGGACAAGTCTCTGAATCTCTGCTTTCAAGTCTTTTGGGTATAAACTTAGGAGTGGAATTGCTGGTCATATGTTAGTACCATAAGGTTGGCAGTTCAAATCCACCAGCTGCTCCTCAGAAACCTTATACAGAGTCACTATGAGTCGGAACCAACTCCACAGCACTTGACAACAACAATAATGGTAGTTCTATTTTGAGTTTTCTGAGGAACTGCCACACTTTCTTCCACAGTGGCAGTACCATTTTGCATTCTTACCAGCAATGGATTGTTGTTGTTAAGTGCTGTTGAGTTGCTTACAATTCATAGCGACTCTGTCTAGGGTTTCTGAAACTGTAAATCTTTGCAGGAGCAGAAAGTCTCATCTTTCGCCCACAGAGTGGCTGGTGGGCTCAGACCACCGACCTTTAGTTTGAATTCCAGTGTTCATCCTACAGAGCCATCAGGCAGTGAATAAGGCATCCAATTTCCCCACATCCTCACCAACATTTATCCTGTTCTTTCTTAGGCATCTTGGTGGTGGTGGTTATATGCTGTGGAGTCAATGCCGACTCATAGTGACCCCGTATAGGGTTTCTGAAGCTGTAAATCTTTACGGAAGCAGAAAGCCTCATCTTTCTCCCGTGAAACAGCTGGTAGAGTCCAACTGCTGATCAACTCGTAACCCACTATGCTACCGGAGCTCCTTTAGGCATCCTTGTTGTTGTTGTTGAGTGCCTTCAAGTCGGTTCTGATTCATAGCGACCCTGTCTAGGGTTTGTCTAGCTGCTGGTAGGTTTGAACTGCCTACTGATCTTGCAGTCCAGTGCATTATCCTGCAGTACCACACCAAGACTCCTTAGTGAGACATCCTGTTGTTGTTGTTGTTAAGTGCTGTTGAGTCGGTTCCGACCTATAGCAGTGCTATATAGGGTTTCCAAGGAGAGGCTGATGAGCTTGCACTGCCAACCTTGTGTTCAAGCCAACTTTGCAGTCTAGCGCACTTGGAAGTAAAATAGTACCTCATGGTGGTTTTGATTTGCATCTCTTTTATGACTAACTAATGAAGCTGAGCATCTTCCCATGTGTCTGGCGGCTGTTTGGATGTCCTCATTGGTGAAATGTCGATTCAACTCCTTTGCCTATTTTATGACCGAATTCTTTGTTGTTTTGTTGTTCAGTTGTTAAAGTTATATATGTTTTTTAGTTATTAGATTCTTGCTTGATATTCTTCTGGTCAGTAGCTTGTCTTCGTACTTTTTTGTAAAGTCTTTTGATGAGCGAAAGTTTTTAATTTTTTTGGGATCCCATTTATTTAGTTTGTCTTTTGCCGTTGTGATTTTGTAATTTTATTGGATGATCTCGTGGATGAAAGCTCGGTCTGACAGGGTTGCCCTTGCTTGTTCTCCTCAGAATGGTATGGTGTTAGTATACACATTTAGGTCTTCAATTCATTTTGGACTTGGTTGTATATATCATGTGAGGTATGAGTCTTGTTTCATTTTTCTTCTTGTCCAACTTTCCCAGCACTGTTTGCTGAAGATCTATTTCTTTCCTCATTGAATAGACTTAGCATTCTTGTTGACCATAGCTGTGTGGGCTGTTTTGGGATTCTCAGTCCTATTCTGTTGGTCTGTGTCTATGTTATGTTAGTATCAGATACTAATATCATTACTGGAGCTGTTAGCCCCACTGCCATCAAGGCAATTGCAACTCAGAGTGCCCCTAGAGGACAGTGTATAGCTTCTCCTTAGGGTTTCTGAGACTGTAAATTTTCATGGGTTTGAACCACCAACCTTGCACTTAGCAGTCCACTGCGTAATCCACAGCACTACCAGGGCCTTGTATGGTAGCTATATAATATGTTTTAAAATTAGAAAATGTGAATCTTCCTATTTTGTTCTTGTCTTTCAACGTTATTTTAGCTATTTGGGGTCTCTTGCCCTTCTGTATAAAGTTGAGACTTGATTTTTCTATTTCTGTGAAAACGTTGCTAGAATTTTGATGGGGAATTCGCTGGATCTGACTACTGGTGTGGCTCTGAAGGGTCAGCACTGGATTGCAAACCACAAGGTCAGCAGTTCAAATCCACCAGCTGCTCCTTGGAAACCTTGTACAGAGTCGCTGTGAATCAGAACTGACTCAGTAACACTTCACAACAACATAGATTGCATTGGGTGATAACAGTATCTTAACAATATTAAGTCTTCCAGTCTGTGAACATAGAACATTCTTCCATTATTTAAATCTCATGCATCTTTCAGCAGTGCTTGATGGTTTTCATTGTATAAGTCCTTTATGTTTCTGGTTAGAGTTATACCTAAGTATTTTATTCTCTTAGATGCTATTGTAAATGGAATTGTTTCTTTTATTTCCTTTTCAGATTTCTCATTGTGGGTGTATATAAACCCAACTGATTTTTTGTTTGGTGCCTTAATACCCTGTAACTTTGCTAACTTTCTCTATTAATGCTACAAGTTTTCTTTGTGGACACTTTGGGATTTTCTATATTTAGGATAATATCATCTGTTGTTGTTAAGTCAGTTCTGACCCATAGTGAGCTTGTATAGGGTTTCCAAGGAGCAGCTAATGAGCTTGAACCACCATCGGCCATGCAGCTCAAGCCAACTTTGTGGTCCAACGCATTACCCCACAGCGCCACACCAGCGCTGTGAATAGAGATCATTTTATTTTTTCTTTTCCATTCTGGGTGCCTTTTATTTCTTTATCTTGTCTTATTGCTCTGGCTAGGACTTCTAATACAATGATGAATGGAAGTCACGCGAGCAAGCACTCTTGTCTAATCATATTGAGGAATTTTCCTCTATTCCAATCTTCTTTTGGGTTTTCATCAAGAGTGTTAGATTTTATCAAATGCATTTCTGTATCCATAGAGATGATTATGTGGTTCTTCCCTTTTGTTCTACTGATGTGATATATACAGTGATTGATTTTCTAATGTTAAACCATCCCTGCATTCCTAAAATAAATCCCACTTGATCATAGTATTATGACTCTTTTTAACATGCTGTTGAATTAAGTTTGCTAGGATTTTGTTCAGGATTTTTCATCTATGCTCATAAGAGATATTGGTCTACAGCTTTCTTCTCTGATGCTATCTTTTGTCTGGTTTGGTTAGCAAGGTTATGTTTGCTTCAAAGAAACGAATTAGGGAGCTCTCCTCTCTAAATGTTTGGTAGAATTCCTCAGTGAAGCTATCTGGTCCAGAACTTTTTTTGTTGATGCTGGGAGGGTTTTAGTCATTGATTCAATCTCTTCACTTGTTTTGGATCTGTTCAGATTTTCTATCCCTCTTGAGTTAGTTTGCATAGGTTGTGTGTTTCTATGAATGTGTCTGTTTCATGTGTATGAATCCAGTTTGCTGCCATCAGTTGTTTATAAAATTCTGTCCTGATTTCCCTCTATGTCTAAGAGTCAGTTGTAATGTCTCCTCTTTCATTTTGTGTTTTGGTTATTACCATATTTTCTTTATTTCTTTCTTTTTTTCCACAATCATTAAAGAGTTTCATAAATTGTTGACAATCTTCTTACAATGAAAATAAAAGGCCCAGATGACTTTGTAAGTAAGTGCTGAACATACACATAATTGCAAAGCTATATCAGAAAATATGAAAGGATCACTTTATTTAGTAAGTCCAATATTAGCTTGATATAAAAATCAGACAAATGTAGTAAAAGAAAGAAAAATTTAGGCCACTTTAACTCACATTTTACATTTTATAATTCTAAAATGTGTACTAAATCCATTGATATTACATATCATAGTTAAAATGGACTTAATCGCAAAAGTGCAAGGTGGGTTCACTCTCTATTTTTAAGTTTTTATTGTGAATTGAGTGATAGTTTACATGGGGGAACATCAATTTTACATTCATCATTTCATTGCAATTATTACAATCTCCTCTGTTCATCATCATTCAACAGTATTTGCTTCTATTCCCTCTGTTTGTTTGTTGTTGTTGTTGTTGTTGTTGTTGTATTTTGGGGGGGAATGTACAAAAAACACTCAGGAATATATAATCACTTAAACAACCAAAGGGCACTTTCTGCAAGCCTGCCTTCTGGCTGCCAGCACCCAGCCGTTCTCTTTCCATGAGTCCAGCCAGAGTCCTCAGCTGCATTAGCTCTCCATGCTTTCATCTCTGTCTCCATCTCTGATGTCGCTGCTTCTCTGGATAGGGTCCCACATTCCTCCTGTGATCTTCTCCCTTGATGGTCCTAGGGTCCTCTGTTCCTGTACTGTAAGATTAACTACTCCCGTCTTTTTGTACAAAGCTTCTACCTTTACAGTTGTGGCAGTCACAATTAATCATGATAACAATTACTCACTATTGAATCAAAAGAATGTCCTTTCACCAGACCCATCTAGACAAGATGAAAACTATTCAGTGGGAATTCTACCTTCCCCCACACACTCTGAAGCTAAACTCCCTCTTGAAGACTTGTAAGCAGTCACTTCGTGCCTTTACATGTCCCCCGACCCCCATTTTAGGTAGCCAGTGTCTAAGTTGCCCATTCCTATCGATCCTATGTACAGAGGGGATAAGATTGATACCTGATGTGAAGACTCTTTCCTTCTCAGTTGGTATTTTGAGCTACTACATCCGTAAGTATAGGTCAAGTTCATCAAATTGTAATAATTTACACTTGTTTCCTTTTTTGGCCATTCTTGTGCATCTTCCCTCACTTCATATCAGCTGGATGCTTCACTTTCAGCTCTAGCCCTCTGTGGCTAAGTCCTTGTCCATGGGCTCAGGTGTCCCCAGGTCTCACCATACTTTGGACCAACCAGCCCTTCCTCTTCTCTCTCTCATCTCCAGGTCAACGGGAATCTGTGGAACGTGGTTGAACTCAGCCCATTTCTTTATTGCTGCCTTTCCCCCTCTTTCACTTACCAGTAGACCAACATAGTCACCAGCAAGCTTACATGCCTGCTCATGTGTTCCCTTTGAGTTTCAGTCTTGGAGGGGGGTTTGTCCTAAAGGGACTTGACTGCTTGCCTTGAAGCATCTTTTCTATTCTTTGTCGGTCTAGCTAAATATTTGTCACTTTCTTCTGATTTGGGAGTGGAAATAGGAGGTTAAGGGCTAAGACTTAAAAGGTATGGGGTTTTCTTTACAAGTGATGAGAAATGTCCTAGAATTAACTGTGAAGATTACCTCTGTTTTTGACTACAGTAAATACTATTAACTTATACTTTAAATGTCCATCTCCAGTATTTTTTTTTCAAATAACTTCATTTAGATATAACTTACATGCCATGCATTTTATCCATTTGAAGGACAATTGAAAGAAGTAGCCTCCTGTCTAGGTAATATCGATGGGATTGCTCAGACCTAAGCTTATCCCTCCTTTACCCTTTAGTTCCACCTTGAAGAATCTACCCTGCAGTGATGCCACGGGTGGAGATAGAGATGATGACGTGGACAGATGGAGCGGCTAGGGACCCTGGACTCAGGGAGAGAGAGGGTCTGTGTGCTGATGGCCAGGGGGCGGGCCTTTGGGGTGTATCTTTTGGTTATTTGATGATGCATGGAGGGGACTGTAGTCACTGCAATGAAATGAAATACAATAGGATGAATGTAAAACTGATGTTCTCCCATGTAAACCCACATAATTCACAATTAAAAAAGGAATGTGCCCTGACTGATAAAATGTGATGGGGATGAGATTCTCGTGATTCAGTAGGGAATAATTGCTATCAGGACTGACTGTGAGGGTTGGAAATGTTTTATAACAAAAGGAAGGGAGTGGTTGACTTTGCAGTCCAGGAGCGGAGGTCCCTGGAACCATCAAGGGAGAAAAATGAAGTGTGGGACCCTACCCAGAGAAGCAGTGATGCCAGGGATGGAGGCAGAGATGATGATGCGGAGAGAAGGAGCAGCTAAGGACTGTGAACTCAGGGAGTGAGAGGAGCTGTGTGCTGGTGGCCGGGGGCAGGCATGCAGGGTATACTCTTTGGTTGTTTGATGGTGCATGCAGGGGATTGTAATCATTGCAATGAAATTAAATACAACAGGATGAATGTAAAGATAATGTTCTCCCATGTAAACTATCACATAGTTCATAATAAATAATAATAATAAAAAAAAAGAATCTACCCTGGGCTAGCCCCAACATCAGGCAGGGCAGTCAGAAAAAAGAGATAATGAAGACCCTAGGAAGTTCCATGTCTGACTCAGGACCACCACATACATGCAGAGTAAAACTTCATAGACTTTTCAAAGCTGTGACCTTTCAGAAACCTGTCTTCCAAGGGCTTCTGAGTGGGTTTGAACCTCAGACTTTCCAGCTAATAATTGAAGTCTTAATCATTTATGACATCAAGGGACTTCCCATAATCCTTATCTTATCTTATGAGGTGGGTCCTGTTTTTATGATGGCCGCTTCTCCAATAAGGAGGTTGAGGCTCAGAGTTTAGATGGCTTGCTTAATGTCAAACAGCCAAACAGTGGGATTTGAACCCAGGCAGTCTGACTGGTTCCAGGGACTAAGATCTGTAACCACTGGTCTACACTGACAATGTCATTGTTCCTGAGCCGGCAGGTGCTAAGATGAAGGTGTCACTTTTGTGTTTCGTGGGGCAGAAGGCTCTTGTTCTGGCCAGAGGAGTCATCAGGTAGAGGTCCAGGGCTGATGCCACCCCATCCCCACCCCGACCCACCCCAACCCCAGGGGAGGAGAAGGGTTAGGGTGCCTTCCCAGCTGCCCTCCCCACGCCCCTCACCTCAGCTGGCACTGACTCTCAGCTTGTGTTGCCCAAGCCATCTGGCTGATTAGCTAGGGCTGAATCCCCATGAGGCCCTCAGAATATCAAGATGAGCTGATTACCTGAACAGCAGTGCTCTGCCCCTCCTTCAGCTCTCCTGCCAGCACCCCTGGGACCTGGCCTCAGCCTGAGAGGCTGGTGGAGAAAGACAGCTCCCACAAAGCAACTCTGCCCCTGCAAGAGGAGGGGCCTTTCTCTCACTTGGCAGATGAGGAAGCAGAGGACTGCCACCCAACCCGGGTCACCTCTGAGGACAAGGGATCCCTGGTTCTTTTTAACCAGCTTTATTGGGGGAACTTTGTTGTCATTGTTGGTGGCTGTCATTGAGTTGGCTCTCAACTCAAGACAACTCCACACACGCTGGAACGAAATATTGCCTAGTCGTGCACCATTCCTACGATCGGTTTCGGATTGCACCCTTGTGAGCCATAGGTTGTCACTGACTATTCTTTAGAAGAGGATCACCAGGCGTTTCTTCCTAGTCTGTCTTGGTCCGGAACCCAAGCCTTCTGCATACAAAGTGCACTGATCAGGAACCAAACTCGGTTAGTGCCCAACAGAAAGGGAGAATTCTACCACTGAGCCGTCATTAATTCCTGAGGTACAGCTTGTTTTCATAAGGTGCCATCAGGTCGGTTCTGACTCATACAATAGAAGTAAACACTGGCTAATTCTGCACCATCCTTGTTATATTTGGATACTTAAGCCCACTGTTTCAGCCGCAGTGTCAATCTTTGTCATTGAGGGTCTTCCTCTTCGTTGCTGACCCTCCACTATGCCTTCTCCAGAGACTGATCTTTCCTGATTACATGTACAAAGTACACGAGACAAAGTCTCAGCATCCTTGTTTGTAAAGAACTTTCTAGCTGTACGTCTTCCAAGACAAATTTGTTTGTTCTTCTGGCAGCCATGATAGATTCACCAGTCTTCAACAGCTCCATAAATCACATGCATCAATTCTTCTTTGGTCTTCATTTTTTCATTGTCCAACATGCACATGAGGTTATTAAAAATACCATGGCTTGGGTCAGGCACACCTTAGTCCTCAAACTGACATCTTAGCTTTTAAACACTTTAAAGAGGCCTTTTGCAGCAGATTTGCCTACTGAAATATATCATTTGATTTTTTGACCGTTGCTTCCATGAACATTGATTGTGGACATGGATTCAAGTAAAATTAATTCCCTGACAACTTCAATTTTTTCTCCATTTATTTTTATTAAGTGCCATTGAGTTGGTTCTGACTCATAGCGACCCTGTATAGCGACCCTATATAGGGATTCCGAGGCTGTACATCTTGTGGGAGTAGGAAACCTCAGCTTTCACCCAAGGAGTGGCTGGTGGACTCAAGCTGCCAACCTTGTGGTTTGTTGTCCGTTGCTTATCATACAAAGGATGTTACTTATTGGTCCAGTTGTGAGGAATTTTGGTTTCTTTACATTGTGGTCTAATTCTTGAGTTGTAGGCATTCTTAAACTGATCCAAATCTGAGAGCATCTCTTGT
>NW_006408620.1:2344105-2347309 GCF_000296735.1 Chrysochloris asiatica
AATCCATATCGAAGACTGTGCTCTTTCATCTTCATAAGTAAATGTTTCAAGTCTAAGAGCATCTCTTAGAACACAGAAAACCTGAGTGTGTTGCTCATTCCTGCTGTTCCTATGGATCCGAGGGCTGCTTATCACCCTGACTGGTCACTCTCCCACACCTTATGTGACCTGTGCCCCCTCCTTGCTGACTGAGATTCTTACTGGAGTTGCAACACCCAATTAGGGTTTTGTATCATGACTCTCCCATTCCTAAGAGGAACGGTGTCTGATGGCAGGTCTAGTGTGTGCATGAGGCCTGGCTCTGACTCTCTGGGAGCCATGGTGACCTGTCTCCATCTCAAACTCCGTGGATGCCGTGGTACCATCATTCTCTGTGTGGGATTCCTCATCCGTCAAGGTGAAGCTAAGTACATAGTAACCAGGAGGAGTCCACTCACCCTCCCTTCTCACCCGTAGGAAGAGCAGGGACATGAAAATGACTTGAAGGACATTATAGTCTGTGATGAGGCTGTGTCCTCTGGAGTTGACTTGCCTGGTTCGGGTCCAGGATCACACAACTATGAGCTTCCTTAATCTTCCTCAACTATCCTGGATTCCTTTGAAGATAAAGCATGCTTAGGTTGTCCCTGGTCCACAAATACTCAAGAAATAAATGAAGTAATGCATGCAGTTACCATGTTGTTGTTGTTGTTAAGTGCCATCAAATTGGTTCTGACTCATGTTGTTGTTGTTGTTAGGTGTCATCGAGTCGGTACCGACTCATAGTGACCCTGTGTACAACAGAACGAAACACTGACTGATCCTGGGCCAACCTCACTATTGTTGCCATGCTTGACCACATTGATGTTGCCACTTTGCCAAACCATCTCGCTGAGGGTCTTCCTCTTTTTCTCTGACCCGCCACCTTATAGTGACCCTATATAGAATTTCTGAGGCACAACTGGTAGTTTTGAACTGCTGACCTTGTGGTTCACAGTCCAATGCTGATCTTACAGCGTCACACAATTACTATACTGCTGTTAAGTGCTGTCGAGTGTGTTACCACTCATGGTGATTCTGTATAGGGTTTCCGAGGAGTGGCTGGTGAGCTTGAACGGCCAACCTTGCGGTCCAAACCAACCTTGCAGTCCAGAGCACATTAACCCGCAGCACCACAATATGACTCAACAATTTTACTCCTGGGTATACACCCAAAAGCACTGAAAGTAACAACACAAGCAGATACCGATACGCCCATGTTCACCACAGCACTCTTCACAATAGCCAAACGATGGAGACCACGAAAGTGTCCATTGACAGATGAATGAATAAACAAAATACAATCTATGCATACAATGGAATATTACTCGGTCATAAAGAAAAATGACGTTTGGATGCATACTACTACATGGATGATCCTTGAAAATATGATGCTCAGTGAGATTAATCAGGCACAGGAAGACAGCTATGTATGACTCACTGATATGAGTAGAATCGGCAAATGTTTCGAGACCAGAGTTTGTTAGTAGCTTCCAGGGCAGGAGGCGGGGAGTGGGAAATCACTGTTTAGGGGGAGCTGAGTTTCTGTTAAGTTGTTGTTGTTAGTAATTATTGTAGTTAGGTGCTGTTGACTCAGTTCCAACTCTTAACGACCCTCTGCAGACCCCAGGATGAACCACTGCCCAATCCTGCACATCCTCACTTCCTTGTTTCACTTGAGCGCATTGCTGCTGCCGCTGTGCCGATCCATCTCATTGGAAGTCTTCCTCTATTTCCCTGACCCTCCACTTAACCCAGAATGATGTCCTTCTCCAGGGACTGGCCCTTCCTGATAACATGTTTGAAGTATGAGAGATGAAGTCCCACCAAACTAGCTTCTAAGAAGCATTCTGACTGTACTTCTTCCAACACAGACCTATTTATTCTTTTGGCGGTCCAAGATACCTTCAATAGTCTTCTCTAACAGCGCAACTCAAATGCACCAATTCTCCTACGGTCTTCCTTATTCATCGTCCAACTTGCACAGGTACATGAGGCATATAAAGGATGATAGAAAACTTTGGGAACAGGAAGGCAACAGCATGGTGGATGTAATCATGTCACTGAATTGTAGAAATTTTTTAAATGTTGAAATAACAAAATATAGTTTTGCCACAATTAAAAAGAAAACACATGAAGATGCCATTAGGCAGTGGTGGAGAAGGCCCAGCAGATGACCATAATCCTCTCTGAGCATTCCTTCCAATTTCTCATTTCTGTGCTAACCTTGACCTTCAGCCACCTCCCACAGCCAATGAGATGACCGCAGCAGCAAAGAGTGGGACAGGCTTCCTGCTTGATTTACTGGAGAGTAGAGATGGGGAGGAGTTTCCCCCAACAATTGGCAGAGGAAAGCCCTCAATACGGCTGCCAGATAGAATACAAGACCTCCACTGTTATAGATTGGATTGTATCCCCCCAAAAAGATATGCTGAAGTCTAAACCTTTGAACATGACTGTGTTTGGCATTAGGGTCCTTGAAGATGTTCACAGTTTAATTAATGTGAGGTCCTCACCCAATCTGAATGGTGTTCTTATAAGAAGGAGGAGAGACACACAGACACAGACAGAGGCAGGATGGTTGTGGGAAGACGCAGCTACAAGCCAAGGGATTCCTGAGGCTACCCACCGGAAAAGAGAAGCAAGGGTATTTCCCTGCAGCCTGAAAAAGGACATGGCCTGGCCGACACTGATTTGTACTTCAAGTCTACAAACTATGAGACAATAAAGTTTGTCATTTTAAGACACCCAATTTGTGGGTACTTTGTTAGAGAAGCCATACGAGACCAACCCATTTCAGTTATCTTGTTAAATGATGACTGTGACATCAGGATTGGAGGAAGACCCATTAACAATCTACGGTACGCAGATGACACCACCATGCTTGATGAAAGCAAAGAGGACTTGAAGCACTCCCTGAAGAAGATGAGAGAATACAGCTTTCAGTATGAATTACACATCAACATCAATGTTGTTATGGTTATCTATCATCAAGTAGGTTCCGACTCATAGCAACCCAGCAGAGGGTTTCAGAGACTGTAACTCTCTTTGGGGACAGAAAGCCCATTGTGTCCTCCGCCCTGGGCTATCTGGCCACATTAAGCTCTTGTTGTTGTTGTTAGGTGCCATCGAGTCGGTACCAACCCATAGTGACCCCATACACAGCAGAACGAAACACTGCCCGAA
>NW_006408620.1:2348144-2360405 GCF_000296735.1 Chrysochloris asiatica
ATTCTGTTCGAACAACTGCTTCTTGGTCCAGGTACTGATTCCTCATGAGCACAAGTAAGTGTTCTGGAATACTCATACTTCTCAGTGTTGTCCATAGCTTGTCATGATTCACACAATTGAAAGCCTTTGTGTAGTCAATAAAGCACAGGTAAACATCTTTCTGATATTTTCTGCTTTCAGCCAAGATCTATCGGACATCAGCAATGAGATCTCCCGTTCCACGGCCTCTTCTGAATCCAGCTTGAACCTCTGAGGTTCTCTGTCAATGTATGATTCTAGCTGTTTCTGTATTACCTTTAGCAAAACTTTACTCACATGGGATATCAGAGATATTGTCTCTAACAGGGTCAAAAAGAGGAGCTCCTAGCAGGCCAGACTTGAAGTCAGGGTGACTATGAGTAAAGTCACCATGCTCATCACGTCAGCCACATGCATCCAGCCTGGCCAGCAGCCCTGGGGCCACTGGGAGCCCATTCTCATGGTCCACATGGTCTAGCATGGTCCACACAGCTGGGCCAGGACAACTGTGAGCCTCCAGGCTTCAAGCCCAGGGCCCACAGGTAGTCTCCTCCTGCTGACGCTGGGGACCTCTCAGGCCAGGGTCCACATTGACTCCCAACTGGGTCTGTGTGTCATGTGCTCTGTGGTCTCCCTCTTGGCAGGACCGTAGTGGTGAAGGCAGAGGACCCTAACCAACTGATGATGTATCTGATAGTCCAGACTGCAGGGTCTCAGCCCCCAGCTCTGGGGCCTTGTGAGGGTTCAAGGTAAAATAGAAACCCATTTCCTGTAGGGTCTGGCATATGGTACCAGGACAAGTTGCTTCTGACTTGTGGTGACGCCGGGCGTGTCAGAGTAGAACTGTGCTCCGTAAGGTTTTGTCTGTTTATTATTATTATTATTTTGTTGTTGTTGCTGAAATTATACACTGCAGAACACACAGCAATTTGACCCTTTTTATGTGTACAATTCAGTGGTGTGGATTACGTTCTTGGAGCTGTACAAGTTTCTCACTGCTTTTCTGAGTAGTTCCCGCCCCTCCATGAACATAAATCCTCTGCTCCACGAAGCTTCTTTACTAATCTGTTGAGTTGCCGTTGCCAAGCTGACCCTATAGAGACAGTTCTTAAACAATTATGAGGCTCAAGGTCGATAGACATGCTTTACCACTTAAGTCAATCTGTTGATTTGTTTTGAGAAGATTTCAGGGAACAGTTTTGGTTGAACTCCATAGGGTTTTCAATGGCTAATTTTCGGCAGTAGAGTGCCAACCTCTCTTTCCAGGTGCTTCTGGGTGGACTCGAACCTTCGACTTTTCCATTAGCAGCCAAGGTTGGGGTAAGCTACCCTTCCAGCTTCCTGGGTACTGTGTGTCTCCATACCACCAGCTCAAGTCCAGAGACGCCTGATTTCTACAGAAAGTCCAGGGTTTTTATTGTCTGGGGTCTAAAGAAGGAAACCCAGGCTCTCAGCATTTCCTACGTTTGGAGCCCAAAGAAGGGCCACTCTGCCCCAAGTCCAAGGGTGAAGGTCTCGTGGCTGACTCCTGGGAACAGAGCTGTCTGTATGCCAGGCCCTGCTGATCCACTGTCCCCACGTGTGAGCTCCTCAGGAACAGAGCCAGAACCAGCTCAGGCTGATGGGCAGAGGAACAAAGGCCCAGTGCTCCATCCAGATTCCCTCCTCTCCACACGTGCTCATGATCACAGGGCTGTCAAGGGGCAGATGTAGGGGTTGAGTTTTACACTTTTTCTATAACCAGCGTGCAAAAGCCATGTGGGGACCACACCTGACTTCCCCTGGCTTCACAAGGGGGAAAGAGAATCAGACTCAAAATCAGCCTAAGGGCGATTCCTATGAAGTGGCGGTCAGACGTGCTTCCACCCGACAACCTTCTTGACCCTATTCTTACACCAGCCATCCCTCCCACAATGCTCTGCTTCACATCTGGGTTTAATAATCTATGGCCACACAGAAGTCATAACAATACTCACAATTATGGAGTTCATTAGGGAAGTGGACAGGGTACAATTCAGGATGAAAACAAACTCAGGACTCAGCAGTTCCTCAGTCAGGAGCGCCTCCTGTCTGCCATACTGCAGGCACATCTCACTCTTGTCTTCAGCCTCTCAGCCCTGTGGGCTCCTGGCCTCTGCCTCTGGCCTACAGCCTACAGCTGTTCTGTCTCTCCATGCCGTTGCCTCTGTCGTCACTTTTCTAGGTAGGGATCTCACACTCCACTCAAACTTTCCTTCTTGATGTTCCTGGGGTCTTCCATTTCTGCTGCTGAGATGACTCCTTTGAAACCTAGCTGGAGGACAAAACTACCCCATTCCCACCCTTAGAGTCCTGCATACCTTATTCCACCCAATCACTATGGGAATCAAGAAGACTTTGGATAGAAAAGTAATATCAAGTAAAGTCAGTGTATCACATAAGGCCGTAGGGTTGTGGGAGAAAGAACATCTGAACCCCAGCATTGCCTTTGGATGCTGAATGACTTTGAGTATGAGACACTTTGCCTCTCTGAACCTTGGTTTTCTCATCTGAGAAACAGGCACAACACTACCTGCCTTCTTAGTCTGTAGTGGCTGCCGGACACCTACACATCCGCCCCCTTTGTTGTGTGTACTGGGTGGAGGACACACAGAGATGGACCTGGAACCCCAGCTGCCTGGCTCTGGGGTCCACCCCTACACTTCCGCCCTGCACTGTCCTTCACACTCATCTGTGGAGGGCACTGGTCTGGAAATGAGACTGCCTCCTCCCCAGGCTTGGTACCAGGCACAGGGCACCGGAAGAAAGTGACACAGTCTGTGTCCTGAGGCGGCCGAGGCGACACAGGTTTCAAACACAGCATGGGTTTCTTTCCAAGACATATACTTTCCTTCACACTTGAGTTTTTCCCAAATCTGAATGTCTTCCGAAGAGTCTGCCTGTTAAATGGGCATCTGTATACCAGATGTTTATTGGTGCCAGCTAATGGCCAGACCATTGGATTGGCACAGTGGCAGCAGCAATGCGCTTGAGCGTAAGAATTGTGAAGATGGCGCCGGACCAGACTGTGTTTCTTTTTGTGGTGTATAGGGTCGCTACGTGTCGGAGCCGACTCTATGGCACATAACAACAACACATCAATGGCCAGGCATTTGAAGGTTTCTGGAGATGCTACTAGGAAGGAGACAGCCAGATCCCTGCTTCTGGGGAGCTTACCTCTGCTGAGGGGAGACAGGAAGGAAGAGAACACGTTAACACAAGGACTCGGGAAGTGATGCATTCTAGAAAGGAAGTAAGACAAAATAGAGAGTGCCTGGGGTGGGGGCTGTCTTGAGGGAAAGCCTTTCTAAGGAAGTGACTTTTGAGATAAGGCCTAAAGGGTGAGGATTTTTATAGGAGGTGGGGGCAGGAGATATCAAATATCTGAGGAGCTGGTCTGGGCACAAAGTGGAGACAGCCATCCCCACAACCACTGAGCCAAGGCCCTGAGATGATGCCATCCAGATTGGATGGCTTGTAATTCTGACACTTTACAAAGGAGTCAGATTGGGGTCTGAGAGACATGTGCCCCAACTGCCACACACAGTCAACTCAAGTCATGACCTTCAGGGAAAGTATTTCAGGCCGAGAGAACAGCAGGTGCAAATGTCCTGAGGCAGGAGTGAGCTTCGAACATGTTGGGAGATGAGAGGAGGCTGATGAGGTTGTTGAAGAGGAATCTGAGGGAGGAGAGGGGCTGTATGCCTTGTGGATGAGCTAAGCTCTGAAGCAGTATATTTATTTTTCATCTCCACAAATGCTGTTATGATACAGTGGTGGTGTAACATGGAGAGCAGGAGATAAACTCAGCTCCATATACCACATGCTTCTAGCAGAGACCAGTGGGGATCTAGGGGTCTCCTCACTCTGGAGAGCTCAGGGATACTTCCCGATGAAGCGAACCTTGGAAGATGAGGGTAGTGGACAAAGGTCTAGAGGCTAGAACCACTGGAGACAGGAGTCCTAGAGGACAGGGGAAGGAGGCCCAGTGGAGGGCAGACTCATCCTGCTTCATCTGAGGCTGCAGAGCAAAGCCAACCACAGATAAAGCTTTGTGTACCTGGAACAGCCGTGTTGAGAAATCAGGATTGACAAAGTAAAATCCAGTCTTCAACTCACCGGGACAATGGAGAATGCTGGCAGGCCTGGACCACCTGTTAGAATCCAGTGACCACTGCCCAGTGCTGTCTTCCCTTATCCACAGACCTCACTGCTCCCTCCTGTCTCCCAACCAGACCCCTTCACTCCTTATGATCCTGCCTAGGGGGCACTGGGGAGCCACATAGTGGGGAGGTGATATAGTGCTATTAGTACAGGCCTTTGAGGCTAAGGCGGGTACTTGGCAGGATCTAGGTGTTCTAGGAGCCCCAGTGCTGACAAGGCTGACCCCAGGCAGTGGGCGGAGGAAGGAAGGATAACTTCCTGTCCAGACTGGCCTCGCTGGGCTTCTCATGATGACACTGTGTGGGTTTGTCTCCTTCTCCCAGGCGGCTTCTTGTCTGCCCACTGCCCTCCACCCCTTCAGCCCACAAGGAGCCTCTTCACGTCTGGACCCACCTCTCCGTAGGTGCTGGAAGGTGATCATCAGCAGTAATTGAAGGCTTCCACCCCTGCCCTGGGGCACCCCTTGGTCTGGGGGCCTCATTCATGGGTGTGTGGGTGTCAGGGAGGCTGGGGTCACTGGGGCACTGCTATGCTGCCTCCCCCCACTCCTACATGAGCCTGACTTCCCTTTGTCATCAGCTGATGTTCCTGTGACTCAGTGTCCCAAGAGGACGGTGTTCAGAAACCAGGGCATCTCTGAGCTTTATGGGAGTCCCGTGGCATCCAGGATGTGATTTCCATCGGAACATGCACTATGTGGGGGATGGGGGGATGGGGGGGCCGCCACTTCCTGCCATTGCTCCTCTCTCTCTCCATTGATCTTTCTTGCTTTTGAATCAATTCGAACTCATGACGACCCCAGATGTGCAGAGTAGAATTGACCCATGGGGTCATCAAGGCTGTCACTTTTTGGAAGTAGACAGCCAGGTCTGTCTTCCAAGATGCCTCAGGGTGGGTTCAAACGACCAAAGTTTCAGTTAGCAGTCAAGCGCTTAACTGTATGCAACCCCCCTAGGAACT
This sequence comes from Chrysochloris asiatica, assembly GCF_000296735.1. NCBI lineage: Eukaryota > Metazoa > Chordata > Mammalia > Afrosoricida > Chrysochloridae > Chrysochloris > Chrysochloris asiatica. Next base: position 2,353,305 of record NW_006408620.1, read on the forward strand.
CCTCATTGACCTGGGTGTCATCAAGTTGGTTGGATTCATGGTAGATGCATGTGTGCTAAGTACAACTGCACATCACCAGGCCTATCTTCCGCAGCACCTCTGTGTGACTTGAACCGCAAACCTTTCAGATAATAGTGGATCACTTACCCGTTTACACCACCAGGAATTACCTTTTGTCATTGTGAGGTGAGGACACCTCCCCACACCTGGGGGTAAGCCTGACCAGTCCCATTTTACAGAAAAGGAGACTGAGGCTCAGCCACACAGTGGTACTTGAGGAAGCATCGTCTCCAAGACTGCACAGTGGCCAGGAGTCCACAACTCCCACCTGAAGCCCCTGGTAGCATCCAGGCTCCTGAGGACAAGCAGTATTAAGGTGTCCAGGCCCTGTAGTGGACTAGGCTGGGGGGCTCCAGACTTGGCCGGCCCATGTCCCTCCCCTTGCTCCCAGCTTGCTCAGGCTAACTGCTTCTCTTGGGTCGCAGCAGTGGTCCTTGTTGGGCCTGGGGTCACCGGCCCCGTCTAGTTCCTATCTTCCCAGCCAGGGCCAAACAGTGAGGACAGACAGACAGACATTTCTATCATGTGTTTCTTTCTCAGCAAATGCTTCATCTATGAACATGCTTTGAAACTTTTAATAACAGTAATAACACTAATAGCCCTAGGGCTATTTCACGTGTGAGCCTAGGCAAATGACTTAGCCTCTCTGTGCCTCAACTTCTCTTCTGGCAAATGGGAGTGGCACAGTGGTTGAATACTTGGCTGCTAACCCAAAGGTCAATGATCCAAACACCAGCTCCACATGAACTAAGACCTGGCATAAAGATCTTGGCCTGGCAAACTCTGTGGCTCTTAGAGGGTCACTGCCACATAAAGTCACCCTAGCGGTGCTGTGGGGTAAGCATTGGGCTGCTCTCCACAAGGTTGGCAGTTCAAACCCACCAGCCACCCTAACAGTAACACAAATTGGGGCTCTCTGCTCTAGTAAAGACTGACGATTTCAGAAATCCTAAGGAGCAGTTCTGTCTGTCCTATAGGGCCTTTATGGGTCAGAATGACTCGATGAGAGTGAGCTTGGTTTGCGTCAGAATCCATTCAACGGCAAACAACAGCAGTGCTTATACCGAAAGACTGGATATGCACAGACCCTTACAGAGGGGACATTGGTGGTCCACAGGGAGAGTTCTCCCTTTTCACATGGGAGACCTAGGTTCAATTCCCAGCCAATGCATTTCATGTGACGCCACCACCCACCTGTCAGTGGAGGCTGGTGTGTTGCAATGATGCTGAATAGATTCCAATGGAATTACCAGACCAAGGCAGACTAGGAAGAAATGCCTGACAATCTACTTCTGAAAACCAGCCAATGATCATAAAGGGACTGTAGGACCGGGCAGTGTTTCGTTTTGGTGTGCATGGGATGGCCATGAATTGGGAACTGGGTCAGCCATAGCTAACAACAGAGCTCCCAAGTGTCATGCCCACCTTACTTGACCTTCACAGCAACCTGGACAAACCCATCAGCAGCTCTGCGGAAGAAAAGACCTGGTGAGCTGCTCCTGTGAAGACGGTGGCCTAGAAAACCCTGTGGGGTAGCTCTGTACTGTCTCGTGGGGCTGCTCTGAATCAGCTCCATGATACTCAACAACAACAATGCTCAATTCAAGTGTTCTGCTGTTTGGACTTTGCCCTAACCCGTCCGCCCTCCCTGCCTGGTCAGGCAGCACTTTGAAACAGTTGCCCTTTTGCCATCTGGGTCTCCTGGGCCTTGAGTTGGGTCTCTGCTTGCCTTGGCCCCAAACAGTGGGTAACAGAAAATCCAGTTTTGCTGTTCACTCCTTCTCTCTCTGTTGTGGTGGTGAAGGCGCTGCTAACAACTAGGAAGGACTCAGGGGAAGGGGAGCTGGCGTTTGAACACATGACTTCATGTGATTGGTGGGTGGTATCCTCACCCAGCAAACAGGTGTCAGAGCTGCGATTCGAAGCCTGACCCCAAAGCCTGGGTGTTTCCTGCATAAGCCGGTTAGTCTCGACATAATGCCTCTAATGGGAAATTGCTTGTCTTTCATCTTTCGGGATGGGGCAGCCGGTGGCTCTGAGACATCGAGATGTAAGCACAGAGCTCTCTGCCCACCTGGCTGCGACTCCTCTACGGTCCAGTCACCCTGGTGGGGGACTCACGCTCTGGAGTTGCTGGAGGGACCCACTTTGAGCCTCATGGGATGAAGTTTACCCTTGGGATGAAGTTTCCTGCTTGCTCATTCCCCTGCAGGACACTCCTATCTCGTGCCTGACCCAGTGTGGGCCCAGGCATGTGACTCAGACTCTCTATATCGGGGAATCTCTTTCCCCTGGTGGCAGGGGTAGTAGGCATCCACAGATTCCTGACCGGGAGAAGGACATGTAGACTGGCAGATGAGACCAGTCCTGCTTCCAACACATAGTCTGACTCCAGGCGAAGGTAGCTGTCAGGATGGAATGTGCTGAGTAAATGTATGGGACCAATCTGTGAATTAAGGGGTCCTCCATGAATAATATAAAATTAGGAAAGGTGTGCGACAGGGTTGTATTCTTTCACCATATTCAATCTGTATGCTGAGCAAATAATCCGAGAAGCTGGGTTATATGAAGAAAAACATGGCGTCAGGATTGGAGGACTGCAATTTGCAGATGATACAACCTTGCTTGCTGAAAGTGAAGAGGACTTAAAATATTGATGAAGATCAAAGAACACAGCCTTTGGTATGGGTTGCATCTCAATGTAAAGAAAACAAAAACCCTCACTACTGGACCAATAAACAACATTCCTATCAATGGAGAAAAGATTGAAGTTGTCAAAGACTTCATTTTTCTCAGATCAACCATCAACACTCATGGAAGTAGCAGTCAAGAAATCAAACAATATATTGTATTAGGCAAATCTGTTGCACAAGACCTTTTTAAAGTGTTGAAGAGAAAAGATGTCAGTTTGAGGACTAAGGTGTAACGCACTCAAGCCATAGTGTTTTCAATCACCTCATATGCATGTGAAAGCTGGACAGTGAATAAGGAAGACCGTAGAAGAATTGATGCTTTTGAGTTATGGTGTTGGAGGAGAATATTGAAAGTACCATGGGCTGCCAAAAGAACCAACAGATCTGTGTTGGAAGAAGTATAGCCATAGTGCTCCTTGGAGGTCAGGATGGCCAAACTTTGTCTCTCATACTTCAGACAAATTGTCAGGAAGGACCAGTCGCTGGAGAAGGATATCACGTTTGGTAAGGTGGAGGGTCAGAGAAAAAGAGGAAGATCCCCAGGGAGATGGATTGGCAAAGTGGCAGCAGCATCAATGGGCTCAAGTGTGGCAACAGTTGTGAGATTGGCCCAGAACCGGGCAGTGTTTTGTTCTGTTGTACATAGGGTCATCATGAGTCAGTACCAACTTGATGGCACCTAACAACAACAACCCCCATGAATATAAGGTGTTGTTGTTGTTGTTGTTGTTAAGTGCCGTCGAGTCGGTTCCGACCCATAGCGACCCTGTACAGGGTTTCCGAGGGTGTAAATCTTTATGGGAGTAGAAAGCCTCATCTTTCTCCCGCGGAGCGGCTGGTAGTTTCGAACCGCTGACCTTAAGGTTCGCAGCCCGATTCGTAACCACTACGCTACCAGAGGACCTCTATTTTTATTTCTGAGCCTTTTTGGTTGTGGTGGTTGTGTCTCTTTTGTGTCTCTGATTTCATTGTTTAAAGTCTCATTGGAAAAATATGTTTCTGACCAAATCACATCATCCGAAATGAATTTCCTCCTTTGTGTGCTCGGTGGATTTAACGATATTTCCTGATCACCCACATGGGCCTGGCTCAATGCTGCGAACAGAGAGAGAAACCCAGACCTGGTCACTGTCCTCTGGGGGCCACAGCTGTGGGGAGTCAGGAGTTAATGAACCACTGCTATACAGAGTGGTCTTCAAAGTGACAGAAGGGACTCAAGGGCAGGCCCAGAAGCTCAAGACAAGCAGTAAAAGAGCAGTGGATGTTATATGTCATCGAATTGGTTCTCAATCATAGCAACCCTGTATAGGGTTTCTGAGAGCGATTGGTGGGTTTGAACTGCCGACCTTGTAGTTAGCAGTCCAGTGCTTATCCTACAGCACCACACCAGAGCTCAGGAGAAGAGTAGGTGCGTGCAAATAAATAGTATACCAGTGTGTACTTGTCACAACAGTGTTATATTAGGGCAAAAGCACTGTTCACAATTGCCCCAAAGTGGGAACGAGCCAAGTTTCCGTCAACTGATGAATGGATAAACAAAATGTGGTCTATACAATGCAATGGAATGTTATTCAGTTATAAAAAGGAATTGAAGCCCTGATACACACCACAGCATGAATGAACCTTGGAAATATCATGCTGAGTAAAAGATGTCAGACACAAAAGGCCACATGTGATATGATTCCATTCATATGAAATGTCCAGAAGAGTCTATCTATCAATCCGTCCATCTGTCTATCATCCATCTACCCATTCATATTAAAAGTACCATGGACTGCCAGTAGAACAAACATCTGTCTTTGGAGAAGGGCAGTAAGAATGCTCCTTAGAAACCAGATGACAAGACTTCATCTCTTATACCTTGGACTTATTATACTTCTTGCCACAGAGAAATAAGAAAGGAGAGGAAGAAATGTGGCTGTCTGCCTAAGGTGTGTGAGGACTGAGGTGCATCTGACTCAAGCCATGGTATGTTCAGAAGCATCATATGCATGTGACAGTTGGACAGTGGATAAGGAAGACCATAGAAGAACTGATACATTTGAGTTAATGGTGTTGGAGGAGAGTATTAAAGTAGCATGGACTGCCAAAAGAACAAACACACCTGTATTGGAAAACGCACAGCCAGAACGTTCCTTAGAAGCAAGGATGGCCAGACTTCATCTCTAATACTTTGGACATATTGTCAGGAGAGACCAGTCCCTGGAGAAGGACATCATGCTTGGTAAAGTGGAGGGTTAGCATAAAAGAGGAGGACCCCCAAGGAGGCAGAATGACACAGTGGCAGCAACAATGGGCTCAAGCCCATTGTGAGGAAGGCAGAGGACCAGGCTGTGTTTGGTTCTGTTGTATACCGGGTTGCTATGAATCGGAACTGACTTGAAGGCACTTAAAAACAGCAACCAGTTCATCCATCCATCAGTTCATCCATCCATCCATCCATCCATCCATCCATCCATCCATCCATCCATCCTTTCATCCATCCATCCATCCATCCTTTCATCCACCCATCCATCCATCCATCCATCCTTCCTTCCTTCCATCCATCCATCCATCCATCCATCATCTGTTTGTCCATCTGTCATCCATCTCTCTGCACTTCATCTATACATCTATCCACTGTCCCTCCTTCCCTCCATGAATCCATCCATCTATCCATCCTTTCATCCACCCATCTATCCATCTCTTCATCCAGCCAGCCAACCAGTCAGCCAGTCATCCTACAAGTATTTATTGGGTGCTGACGATGTGCCAGGCTCTGCTGACCGAGCTTTCCCTGGGGAGGTCCGGAGTAATTGATGAGCAGACTAGGGTGAAGTTTGCCTCATGGCATGCTTCAGCCCTGCCCAAGGCAGGCACAGACTTGCCCCTGGAATTCCACCCCCTCTTGGTTGCCTGGTCTTGTTAGGAGGGAGGTGGCTCTCAACTCCTGTGTTGGGAAACTCTCTTGACACTCCACTCCTGAGAGCACCACCTCCCCAGACAGAAGGCGAGGAAATCAGCCAGATCACAGACGTCGGTCCCTGCTCACACACCGTCTCTCGCTGCCTTCCAGAGAGGTGAGCACTCTGGCCATGCTTAGTCACTGCTGGTGAGGTATTCGGTTTTTCCTCCTCACTTCAGGCTTTTGGGTTTCAAGTTCATGTTTTCCATAGAACATCTCTACAGCTCATTTCCAGCTGGCCTCCGTGTCTCCCAGTGGCCTTTGCATTTATGTGACATAAAGCAAGTCCCCGCCGGTAGTGCATGGAAAACCAAAGCCATCACTGACCCCACTGTGGATCCTTGCTGTGGGCCTGAAATTGAGGGACCATGGCTTGGGATCCCATCTGCCCACTTAGAGTGGAAATATTGGGGTTCATGTTTTAAAGTAGGACACATTAATGTGGAGATTTGCCTTCTCCTGGAAAATGGGTGGATCCACCATCTCAAACACCTGACCCAAGCCATGGTATTTTCAGTAACCTCATATGCATGCAAAAGCTCGACAGTGAATAAGGAAGACCCTAGAAGAATTGGGAGGGAGAAGAGAAGCTTGTGTGTCTGGATGGGGATTGGAGAGATTAGAGGGTGGGGGGCCTACTTCCAGCAAGTCCAGGTGGAGATGCCATCCGATATGTTTGTGGTCACCCAGGCTGCAACAGGTAACATTCCTAGGTCAGTCTTCAAGCCAGCACACCCAAACAATGAGAAGTAAGCGGTATGACGTCTATAACTAGAAAAGAACATCAAACTACATAGACCATGTTGTTGTTGTTAGGTGCCATCCAGTCGGTACCAACTCAGCAACACTGTGCACAACAAAACGAAACACTGCCCAGTCCTGCGCCAACCTCACATCCATTGTTTGAAGCCATTGCTGCTGCCACTGTGCTAATCCATCTCATTAGGGGTCTTCCTCTTTCGCTCCTACTCTCCACTTTACCAAACATGATGTCCTTTTCTAGGAACTGGTTGGTCCTCATGGGTTGCTGGGTGGATTCATGCACCATAGGATTCTGATTTTGTTTGAACACCCACACACACACTGTCATGTTCTGTTTCTAGGACAGGGCTCTTTATATGGGGACTTTAGCTCTGATAATTCACCCAGTTCTATGTTTTTAATCCTTGCACTTTTCTGCACATATGTTATATTTCAACAAACTTATTTTTAAAAATATACACACATGCCAACAACAAAGTCTACTGGCTGCCAACTTACCACAGCATCAATAGAAGTTTTCCCTGGGTGTATGGATTAATTTCATTTTCTCTCCCATATGTTCCAAATCTCCATCAGTAAGTGTGTGTTAACTTGTTGTTAAGTGCTGTCAAGTTGATTCTGACCCATAGCAACCCTGTATAG
>NW_006408620.1:2360754-2367818 GCF_000296735.1 Chrysochloris asiatica
CCAGTGATGAAGCTCGTCTTTCTGTTTCACCAAAGCTATTGTAACAGGAGGTGGGAATTGGAGTCAGAATCTAGCCTGCTCTTAGAATTCATTCCAAATAAATAAATATTTCTAGCTCCATGATCTACCCCGAATGATTTGTGGCTCTCACTATAAGAACACACTTCCTGCAGATCTAGTGGTATGACCTGCTCAGTTACCTTGTCTCTGGACACAGGAATAACAGAGCCGATCGCATGGGTTGCTGGGAGGACTCATTGGGAGACTGCATGTGAAACTCTTCTCCCAGAGCCTGGCACAAGGGGTGGACCACCACGAATTCTCTTCTATCTAGATCATGCCCAAAGTTCATGGCAGGCATCTTAGTGCCTTGGTTTACTGGCTCAACTGTCAGAGAAGGTCTGGTTAACAACCTCTCACCCTACTCCATAAAATCCTCCCTGTGGAGGGATAAGGAGAGTGTAGTAGGTACTTCCTTCCCCTGGAATGATCCCCGCTTTCCCACTGTTGATAAATGTTGGCAATTTCTTCATTGCCTTCACTCACTTGATACTTGTTGTTAAGAGCCATGGAGTCGGTTCAGACTCATAGTAACCCTGTATAGGGTTTCCGAGGAGTGGCTGGTGGATTTGAACCACCGATCTTGCAGCTAGCATCCCAATGCTGCTTATCCTATAGTGCCACACCAGGCGCTGTGTATGTAAAGCAATGTGTTGTCCTAACAGTTAAGCTCTAGCGGGAAGTCTTAGAGGACACGGGTACAGGTGTGATGGAGGAAAGATTAGGGGAGATGGGAAGAGGGGTACATGCTCTTGCCGCCCTCCTGTGTGGACTTATCCCGTTGATGGCATATCCCTCCTTGACCTAGTCCATCCCTAGCCCACATCCTTCGAGGTCGAACTTTGTCCAGGTCTCTGCCTCCACCAGGTTCTCAATTAACCTGGTAGTCCCAGGACTTTGGAATTTGTGCTATTTTGAACGTGGTCTCCTTTGGCAAAATTTGACCAATGTGGATAAACCCTGTGCCTCTGGCAGCTGGTTGGCTGCCCAGCAATAATCTCACAGATAAACTTATTTATTTTTGTGCAAAGGTTACTCTTTGCAACATTCTTCATAAAAGCAAAAGACGGACCTTTTGAACTGAACCCGCCATCAGCAGGGAACTGATTAAATCCCCTGGCACATTCAGTATACTTGGAGCTAAGTCAAGCCTTGGTCTGTCTACATTTCTGGATACCCTAAATGTGACACGTCCAGGGTGTGCTCCAGCGTCATGGCCGTAACTGCACCCCCCTGAAGAGACAAGCAGAGAGGGATATCATCTGCCCAAAATAAAGCCACAAAGGAACAGTGGGCCAGACCAGGCTGCTCCAACTTTCCTCCCTGCCCATAGAAGTTTCCAGAAGATTCTATACATCATGACTTTGGGGTCTGGTTTCTCTGAAGAAACAGTCTTGTGTGCCTCGCTTAGTTCCCGTGAAATGGGGCAGTCTGTTGTTGTGAAGCACTGTCGAGTCAGTTCCAACCCATAGAGACCCTGTATAGGATTGCCAAGGAGCAGCTGGTGAGCTTGACCCGCCGACCTTGTGATTCAAACCAACTTTGCAGTCCAGTGCTATTTCTTCTCACATAGGGACAAGGTGATTCCTGTGGTAACTTCAGAGGAAATGAGAGACGCTCCTGAAACTCAGGCACATCATTTCTGTCATACACGTGCCCTATAAAACGAGGCAAACTTGAGCAGGTGTGTAAAACCAATCCCCTGCCTCAGTTTTGTTATTCAGTAGGATCTGCTAAAGTCACTTAATTTCTGTTTAAGCCCAACTGGAAGTAAACCTTAGCCTCATGTTTTCGTGGCTATTCGCTTCCTCAGAGTTGGCGCTGTGGTCTGCTGGCCCTGACAGAGCCAAGTGGGTGAATGTGGGGATCCTAGAGATCCGGGGACTGGGCTTGGGGTCTCCCATGGTCAGTGCTGTCCCTGATCCTTCTTGGTCTTGAGGTCTCTCAGCTGATCCCTTCTGCCCACGCCTCCTCCCACTCAGTGTAATCTTTACCCTATTTCTTCCAATGGTGACTTCATCTCAATTCTCTGAGGCCCCCAAGGACCTAGGACAGGAGTTGGTAAACATTTTCTGTAAAAGGTCATTGGTTGACTTGACAAATCCATTCTAACTCATAATCACCCTGCAGGTCAGTGTAGAACTGCCCCATAGGGTTTCCAAGGCTGGCAATCTTTACAGAAGCAGTTGCCAAGCAACCTGTGGGTTTGAACAGCAGCCAAGCGCTTTGGTCACTGTATCACCAGGGTTCTTTCTGTAAAGGGCCATGTTGTAACTATTTCAAGCTTTGTGAGTCACTTGGGCTCTGTTGTAACTTTTCAACTCTGCTGTTAAAAAAGTAAAAATATGAATGGATGTGGCCATGTGCCAATAAAGTTTTATCTATAAAAACAAGCCCTGGGCCAGATTTGACCCTCAGCAAGCAGTTTGCTGATCCCTAGCCTCTGCTTTTGGTAGGCCAAACCGCAAATGCCCAGAGAGTGTTGCTGGTACCTGCTCTATTGTGACTCCCAGGAGGCAGTGAACTTGATAAAAAGAAGAAGGAAAAATCCCAGAGAACTGGAGAGAAAATGGGGTGTCCATACACCCACACACAATTCATTCGTGGAGACTTTTTTAAGTCACAATCAGTCCTTTCTTAGATATATTTTCCTACATTTATATTTATCTGAAACTGCTTGTGCTTGATGCTGTCAGGTCATTGCATTCTAGAAAGCTCTCTTTTGGACTTCCCGAGTTTCCCTACATCCCAAGCCCTTCAGGTGTTTGTGGCTAGGGTAATAAACAAGGCCAACTTCCTGAGGGCTGCAATGATAATCTAGTGCCTGGCACCATACTGTTATCAGCTACCACCCACTCAGCCCCCAACTCATGGCGAGCCCCCACACACACACATCCACAAGGACTAGAAATGCTGTCCTGTCCTGTACCATCCCCACGAATGGTTTTCATTGTTTGACTTTTCAGTAGCTCACCAGGCCTTTCATTCTAGTCTGCCTTATTCTAAAGCTCTGCAGCAGCACAGCAACACTGAATCCTCCACCGACAGATGGTTGGTGGCTGGGCATGAGGTGCATTGGCAGAGAATCGAACCCGGGTCTCTCGCATGGCAAGCAAGAATTCTACCACTGAGTCAGCACTGCCCTCCTAAAGAGAGAGTTGTTTGTTATGTAAAGATGCGTGTCTATATTGTATCTCATTTTAACACTTCTTGGTAAACATTGCTCCTAATATCCTGCCTTCCTGACCCTTCTCTGTTAAACCACACATGAGCTCTGAAAGAAAAAAAAAGAGCTGTGTGTGTGTGTGTGTGTTGGTAAGTGCCAACAAGTCGGTTCCATCTCAAAGGGATCAAGTATAGGGTTTCCAAGGTTTCTGTAAGTCTATGCGGGAGCAGATAGCCTCATCTTTCTCCTTCAGAGATGCTGGTGAGCTTGAACCATCGACTTTGTAGTTCTGAGTCCAATGCTTATCCTACAGAATCACTGCACTCCTAAAGAAAAAGTATCAAATATCATAAAGGATTCCAGTTTGGGAAGGTTGGGCCAGAGGGATGTGCATGCCTGGGCGACATGGGTAATTGAAGGCTTTCTGATTTCTAACTAACTGACTTCTGACCAGTTCTGTCATGGCCCCTTGGTTGTCCTCCACCTTCTGAGTTTGCCCCAATGGTTTTGGAAGGTGTTTTCCTGCCTCCACGCTGCCTCTGCCTTCTGAGACAGATTGACAGGGAGTTGGGTGCAGGGGTGGGGTGTTGTGGGGAGATCCAGAGTCCTAGAGACCATAGTCTAAACCAAGGGTGGGGGAACCATTTTTCTGCCAAAATATGTAATCTCATTCATGGGCCAAACAAAACGATCCACGTAAAAATTAGCCTGCTATATTTGGTCAAACACTTAATTAACTTCCCCCTAAGGAGCTCTGGTAGTGTAGTGGTTACATATCGGGCTGCAAACCACAAGGTCAGCAGTTCGAAACTACCAGCTGTTCCGCAGGAGAAAGATGAGGCTTTCTGCTCCCGTAAAAATTTACAACCTCAGAAACCCCGTACAGGGTCGCTATGAGTCAGAACTGACTACACGGCACATAACCACCACCAAAGATTTGTAGCCTCAGAAACCCTGTACTGGATCACTATGAGTCGGAACCGACTCCACGGCACATAACCACCACTACCAATGTGATGGCTGTGTGTCTTGGTGTAGCACTGTAGGTTAATTCACTGGACTGCAAAGTCGGTTTGATCTGTAAGGTCAGTGGTTCAAGCTCACCATCTGCTCCTTGGAAACTCCATACAGGGTTGCTGTGGGTCAGAGCTGACTTGACAGCACTTAACAATAACAATGTTGTAATGACTAGAATCCTGGGGTGGCGCCGTGGGTTAATGCACTGGACTGCAAGGTCAGCTTGAACCTCAAGGTTGGTGGTTCAAGCTTACCAGTCTCTCCTTGGAAACCCTATACAGAGTTGCTGTGACTTGGAACCCACTTGACGGCACTTAACAACAACAACATGATGGCTGGAACTGCGGTTGCCTTGGCAGGGTCAGACCAAATGATTCCATGGGCCTTATACTGCCCTCGGGACGGACGTTCCCCTCCCTGCGCTAAACCCTGGCTTTTCCTCATAGGCCTGTGAGGAGGGTCTTACTGCATGCAAGGGGCTATACTGAATCTGTGCGGGAGAAATGAGAAGACAAAGTGAGACCCTGCCTTGCTCCAGAAGAGGTACTTTTCCTGGAGGCACTCCCCCTTTCGCTGTTGAGTAGACTCCAGCTCATGAAGACCCCATGCATGTCAGAGTGGGACGGTACTCCTCGAAGTTTGCAATGGTGCTCGATTCTTCAGAGGTCAATTACCAGGCCTTTCTTCCGAGGTGCACCACTCAGGGACTTCTCAGAGCTCACAAGGTAAACTAAAGGGAGAGGCCGGGAGACAATTAGAAACCATTATTGGAGAGAGCAATGGGTGAAGCCTTCCTACCTTGGCTCACTGCACCCCATTTGAGCTGAGAGAGAGCGAGGTCAGGCAAAGGGACCAGCATAAGCAAAGGCCTGGGGGAATGAGGTGGTCAGTTCTAGATGCAGCTCCAGCAGCTAGTGGCTAGGGAGGTAAGGGGGTTCGAGGTGGGAGAGGAAGGCACAGCAGGCTTCTCCCAGGTCTTGCAGATGGTGGGAGGACCTGGGTGCTGGCAGGACCATTACTGTGACTTTCCAAGGGTCCCCCAGGTGAACAGGTGGAGGTGGCTTTAGGGGACTGAGTATGGGCGGCAGGCAGCGCAGGTAGGGATGGAGAGCCCAAGAACAGTGCTATTTAGAGGAGCTTTGGCAGTAAATCTACCAGGACTGTTGTCATGAGGCCCCACCTAGTGTGTGCCCCAGTTCCAGGCTTGTGGGGTGTGAGACCCAGCCATCTCCCAGCTGCCGCCACCTCGTCCCTATTCTTACAGAGGTATTGATTGGTACCCAGTGTTGGTAACAGGGAAGTGTCAGCTGTTCATTCTGAAGCATAGGCACTGTCCCGGCCAGGGTAAAGGATGGGTAGTCCCCGACACCCCTTCCCAATCTCCTCTCAACACCATCTGCTCCTTGAAATGGAGGCTCGTGGTCCCCAGAAGGCCCCTCTGCTGTTCAGGAGGACACTAGCTTCCTTCCTGCCCCAAGCTAGGTAGACAGTGAGCTCTAGGACATGGGACAGCAGATCAGAGGAGTCCCCCTCCAGAGGACCCCCTTTGGGTCCCCTAGCCCCTGGGAAGAACCCAAAGGCTGAGGCCACCTGATTCCCCTACACCTGCTCATCACCCCAGGGCGGCACGGTTGAGTTTGCCAGCAACAACTATCGATGAGACACGAGACACGACTGTAGGCTTATTCGGCTTGGTAACAAGGTTGGGGGAAGAGTCATTGGTGACAGTTAAGGATAGGGTATAATCTGGAGTGGGAAGTGGGGTGGCTGAGATGAGGTGAAGGATGGTTGCCGGGAGCAACAAGAAGGTCAGGGACCCATGAGGTCTGTAACTGGTCAGCAAGGAAGACGGCCAGAGTCGGGGTGGGGAGAGTTGAACAGGAGCACTTGGAACCAGCGTGAGACCAATACCTCTTACGTAATCCTCACAGCAAATCTCAAGAGACATATGCATGAATCCACAGAGGGAGACAGACATGGTACAATTGCTGGAGAAATTCAACAATATGCCCAAGCTCTCAAAGGCTTTGTAAAATGAGGGGAGGTCTCTTCCATGCCACCAGTGCTTACCATGACTCTTCATGGATCATCATGCTACAAATGCTCAGCCTGACACCAGGCCTTCTGGAAACTTCCAGAACCTTCCAGGACCTTCCAGGAACTCTTATCCTGAGGCTTCCCCATGACAGGTAGTCCCCCTGTTCCCAGCCTCTGGTCTTTCTTCATATGATTCTCTAGTTTATATTGCTGCTGGAGCCATTGCCTGTCCCTTCAGGCACTGGCAAAGGCTAGGGATGGCATTTGTCTTCATTAATGTGCCGAGCTCTGTAGCCAGCAATGTGTCCAGCTTCGTACCAGGAAGTATGAGCTCCGCAGAAATCCAGAACCGGGGTCTTCTCAAGGCCCCTGCCTGTACTCCTGGGTTTTTCCTGTTTCTCCAGGTCTTTTTTCAAGTTCCAAATGTAGGGTCATGGACTCTTTTTTTCCCAAGAGGATGCTGGAGTGGACACCCTGCCTGTCACTGAGGCTATTGTAACCCTGTGGGCTTCTCTAGGCACCCGCATGAATTCTGAATCTCTCAGCTTTGCTCTATCCACTCAGCACATGCTCCCTTTGCCGCCCATTTTGGCTAACACAAAACAAAATGGCACCCACAGACCCACCAACCATTCCTTGGGGACAGGAGGAGGTGAAGAGGTAGATGCAATCCGAGGATGTTCAGTGTTTGAATAAAAGGGATCAGTACATGGCACACATCAGCAGTGGGCATATTAGGAAGCTAGAAATCTTTCAAGAAAGTGAGGCGGCACAAGAGGCACTC
>NW_006408620.1:2369165-2371012 GCF_000296735.1 Chrysochloris asiatica
GGTTCCGACTCGATGGCACCTGACAACAACAAAGGGCCCTAGGAGCTACTAAAGCTACTAAGCTACTAGTAGGAAGCTACTAAAGGGTCCTAGGAACTCTGGTAGCATAGTGGTTACAAATTGGCCTGCTAACCTCAAGGTCGGCAGTTCGAAACTAGCAGCCATTCTGCGGGAGAAAGATGAGGCTTTCTGCTCCCGTAAAGATTTGCAGCCTCAGAAACTCTGTGCAGGGTCGCTATGAGTCTGAACCGACTCCACAGAACTTAACAACAACAACAAAGGGCGCTGGTGACACAGTGATTAAGCGCTCAGCTGCTAATCAAAAGGTCAGCAGGTTGAACTCACCAGCCTGTGGATCTGTTCTCACAAAGATTACAGCTTTTAAACCCCTGAGGGATGGTTCTTCTGTATCCTGTACGGGTCTTGGTGAGTCAGAATCAACAACAAGGATTGTTTCTTTATCTCTGTGTGTTAGCCTGGAAAAATGTATGGAATTAGCCCATTTTTATAAACATGAAACCTCACATAGATATGCCTTTGGAGGGCTGAGCATGGATGAATATGCAGAGAGAACCGTGTGGAAGGAAAAATGTCCAATTCCCTTCTGGAATCCTGGTGTGGCACTGTAGGATAAACACTGGGCGGCTAACCACAAGGTCAGCAGTTCAAACCCACCAACCACTCCTTGGAAACCCTCTTCAGGTTAAGGGCCATTGAGTCAGTTCCAACTCATAGTGACCTGTACAGGGAGTCCAAAGAGCTGGTGGGTTCGAACTGCTAGCCTTGTGGTTAGCAGTCAATGCTTACCCCATAGCTCCACATCAGGACTCCCAACAGTATGGGTGGGTCTTAACTGATGGTGAGAAGTCATCTGGTTTTTGGGGTTTAGAACAAACATAAACTCTTTGCTGTTGAGTCAAACACCCTGGTTTCTAAGGAGAACGCTGACCTCTTACTCAATTTAGTTTTTCATCATCTGTGTTTGGGAACAAGGGAATGAGGCAGTTCTGTGGCAGGCTTTGTATGCAAGAGATGATATCATATATAAGCTGTCTCTTTCTCTCTCTCTCTCTCTCTCTCTCTCTCTCTCTCTCTCACACACACACACACACAAACACACACCTCCACAGCCTTGGTGAAACATAACCGAACACTGAGAACTACAATAAGCACATCTGAGCTTTCCATTGGAAAATTAAACAGCAAACCACACAGGAATTGGAACACAAGGGAGTTTGCTGACACCCATTCCTCCAGGTGGCTGGGTCAGAGTGCAGTCTGTAGGCAGCTATAAGGGACTCCTCAGCCAGCCCCTTAGGGGCCAGTCCACCTTGTTCTACGACCTGCGTAAGAGACTTGGCCCCAGGGTCGTGATGTCCTTGGAAAGGTGGCCAGGTGTGTTGTGAGGGGGTGGACAATGTTGTCACCAGCTAGTGACTTCTTTTCCCAGGAATCAGCCTGACAGTGGGTGTGGAGGAAGCAGGGGGGGAGGGTAAAGCTGGAGAGTAGCCAAAGGGGGAAGGTGTGGAGGAAGTAGGCTGGTGGACTTGTGAAGTGCCGTTCAGTAGGTTCCAACCCATAGTGACCATGTACAGCGTTTCTGAGGAACGACTGGTGAGCTTGAACCGCCGGCCTTATGGTTCAAAGCAACTTTGCAGTCCAGCACATTAACCCACAGCACCACACTAGGAATCCTAGGATGGTCTACTAGGGGGCTTTAAAAATTAGTAGAAAAATGGGATTCTTCCACAAAGTTTTTGAAGCCTCCCCATATTATTAGTTCACTTGGGTTGCTGTAAAGATTTACACCCTCGGAAATCCTGTACAGGGTCACTATGGGTCGGAAC
>NW_006408620.1:2371432-2375626 GCF_000296735.1 Chrysochloris asiatica
AATCTGAAAAGGAAATTGAGGAAACAATTCCATTGACAATAGCATCTAAGGGAATAAAGTTGTTGTTGTTAAGTGTTGTTGAGTCGGTTCAAACTCACCAGTTGCTCCTGGGAAGCCCTATATGGGGTCGCTATGAATCAGAACCAACTGGATGGCACGTAACAACAACAATGTAACCTTCTGAGCTGACCTCTCTCTGCCTTGAATTTAACTGGTCCAGCAGGTTTCCTTGGAATTCATGCTTTTGATTGGAGTTTCTTTTAGGAGGGACCCTATGCAGACCAAGACAAGCATAGGACTGAGAGAACTGCCTGCAGTCACCAACTGATGGCAGAAACACATTTAAGCACGTTTTATTTGGAATAAACTTGTGCATGTATGAACTGGAACCCTAGTAGCAAGACTTTTTGACTTACCCTCATAAATAAATGGAAAAATGCTCCATGTTCATGGATTAGAAGACTTAATATTGTTAAGATGTCATTACTACCCAAAGCAATATATAGATTCAATGCAATCCTGTTCAAATTTCCAACTACCTTCTTTAAAAAATATAGAAAAACCAATTAATCCTCAACTTTATATGGTGGTGTTGATTATGTGCCATGGAGTCGGTTCTGACTCATAGCGACCCTGGATAGTTTTGGGGGCTGTAAATCTTTATGGGAATCGAAAGCCTCATCTTTCTCCTGCAGAATGGTTGGTAGTTTCGAACTGCTGACCTTGAGGTTAGCAGCCCAACTTGTAACCACTACGCTACCAGAGCTCTTCACTTAATATGATGAGACGCCTGAAATAGCTAAAACAATGTTGAAAGAGAAGAACAATGCAGGAGGACCCACAAATTCTGATTTTCAAGTTACAGGAATCAAAGCTAGCATAACAGTATACATATAACTCCAATGACTAGACTGGAGAGTTCAGATATAAAGCCACACATCGATGGTCAGCTAACTTATGACAAACGTGCTAACATGTCCATTCAGTGGGGAAAGAAGAGCCTCTTCAATAGCAGTGCTGGGGAAATTGGATTTCCATATGCAGAAAAATGAAACAAGATCCATGCCTCACACACTACACAAAAACAAATTCATAGGGGATTAAGGATCGAAAGGTGCAAACCATGACTTTCTTAGAAGAACAAGCAGGGGCAACACTGTCAAGCCTAACTTTTTTTTTTTAAAGCTTTTATTATGAATTGAGTGATAGTTTACATTGGAGAACATTGGCTTTACACCATCGTTTCATTGCAATGATTACAATCTCCTCCGTGCATCATCATTCAATGGTATTTGCTTCCATTCCCTCTGTTTTTTTTTTTTTTTTGGAGGGAGTTGGGGGAGGAGATATACACTCAGGAATATATAATAACTGAAGCAACCAAGCCTCCCTCCTGACCCCCAGCACACAGTCCCTCTCTTTCTATGAGTCCAGAGCCCTCAGCTGCTTCCTCTCTCCATGTCCTCATCTCTGCCTCCATCTCTGGTGTCGCTGTCAAGCCTAACTTTTGAACAGTGGGTATCTAATATAGCAACTAAAGCGCAAACAACAAAAGACAAAATAAACAAATGAGAACCTCATAAAAATTTAAAATTTGTATTCATCAAAACGCCTTATCAAAAGAGTGAAAAGATAAGTTATCAACTGGGGAAATATCTTTAGAAATTTCGGACTGTATGTCCGAATCTAGTAAACAAAATAGAACTTCATTAACTTACCAATAAAAAGACAGATAACCCAATTATAACACAGACATTTCACCATTCAGATGGCCACCAAACACATGAAAAGATGCCCAGTGTCTTTAGTCATCAGAGTGATGCAGATCAAAACTACAATGAGGTACCACTTCACCCCCATTAGAATGACTAAAGGGAAAAAAATAACAAATGTTGCTGATACTCTGGGGAAATTAGAGCCATTGCCCATTGCTGATGGGAATGAATGCACAACAGTACAGTCTGAGAAAAAACAGTAAGGTGGGTCCTCAAAAACAAAACTAAAATAGAATTAGCATGTGATTGTTGTTAAGTGCCATCCAGTCAGTTCCAACTCATAGCAACCCTGCATAGGGTTTCTGAGGAGTGGCTGGTTAAGTTTCAACACCAACCTTGCACTTCAAATTGACCTTGTGGTCTGGTGCTTATTCTACAGTGCCACACCTGGACTCCATATGATCATATAACCTAAAGCCTCTGAGACTCAAAAAAGCCACAATAGCCAAGAGATGGAAACAATCTAATGAAAGAATCCGTCAGTAGATGGATAACCAAAATGTACAGATATATGTGTGTACATTTATATCTCTCTGGAGCTCTGGTAGCGTAGTGGTTACGAATCGGGCTGCGAACCTTAAGGTCAGCGGTTCGAAACTACCAGCCGCTCCACGGGAGAAAGATGAGGCTTTCTACTCCTGTAAGGATTTACACCCTCGGAAACCCTGTACAGGGTCGCTATGGGTCGGAACTGACTCGACGGCACTTAACAACAACAACAACAACATATTATGCATTAGGCAAATCTGCTGCACAAGACCTTTTTAAAGTGTTGAAGAGCAAAGATGTCAGCTTGAGGACTAAGGTGCACCTGACCCAAGCCATGGTATTTTCAATAACTACATATGCATGCAAAAGCTGAACAGTGAATAAGGAAGACTGTAGAAGAATTGATGCTTTTGAGTTATGGTGTTGGAGGAGAATATTGAAAGTGCCATGGGCTGCCAAAAGAACCAGTAGATCTTTGTTGGAAGAAGTGCAGCCAGAGTGCTCCTTGGAGGTCAGGATGGCTAAACGTCATCTCTTATACTTCGGACATATTGTCAGGAGGAACCAGTCACTGGAGAAAGATATCATGTTTGGTAAGGTGAAGGGTCAGAGAAAAAGAGGAAGACCCCCAGCGAGATGGATTGGCAAAGTGGCAGCATCAATGGGCTCAAGCGTGGCAACAATTGTGAGGTTGGCCCAGGACTGGGCAGTGTTTCATTCTGATATACTTAGGGTTGCTATAAATTGGTACTAACTCGATGGCACCTAACAACAACATATAGTGAAATGCAACTCAGTCAGTAGAAGTGAAGTCTTAATACATGCTACAGTCTTAATACATGTGACACTAAATAAGTCAATCACAGAAGGACAAATCTTGTATGAACTCACAGAAAAAGACAAGAAAAGGCAAATGTTTGTTAATGTTGTAAGTGCCGTCAAGTTGATTCCAATTCATAGCAACCCTGTATAGGGTTCCCAAGGAGCAGCTGATGGGTTTGAACTTCCAAGCTTGTGGTTAGCAGTTCAGTGCTTATCCTACAGCACCAGACCAGGATTCTAGAGACCAGCATTTATTAGTGGTTATAAGGGGTGGGAGGGTCCTGGTATGGTTCTGTAAGGTAAGAACTGGACCACAAGGTCAGTTTGAATAGCAAGGTTGGTGGTTCAAACTAAGCATTTATTAGTGGTTACCAGGGGCTGGAGGAAAAGCAAAAAGGAGGGGCAATGGTTAAGGAAAAAGTTGAATTGATAGGGTAGGGCTAAACACCAGATTATTGTAATTGCTGTTAATAAACTGGACACTTGGAAAAAGTTTTGTGATGAATGTATTTACAACAGTGACAAAAAGAGGAGATGAGTCTGCATAGATATAACCAAACAGCTCTTGAGATTTGGTTCCTTGGCTTAGATGGTTAGGATTACAGTTTCCTGGAACATTCTAGTTAATTGGCCTAATAAGTGTTTAGTGCTTTTGTTCTACTTCCTGGTTCACTGCATAGTGCCTGGGGGTCTTAAAAGTTTGGAAACAGACATTCAAGGTACAGTTGATGTCTATTTACCTGGAGCAATGGTGGAAGGGGAGTCAGGAAGAGGAGATGGAATGTGAGGTTAATTGCCTCCAATAACACCTGCCTCCTTTGCCATGAGACCAGAAGAACTGGTTGGTGCCCAACCACCATCACTGAACATTTTGATAAAAGATTCCTTAGAATAAGCCTGGTCAAAAGGGGATAAATACAGATGTTAAAATCTTCACAAATTCTACACTCTGGAGCCATGGAAGCTAGATGAACCTTTGAAACTATTGCTCTGAGATCATCTTTTAAACCTCAAGTCCTTTTTTGTTGTTAAGTGCCATCAAGTCGATTCTGACCCATAGTGACCCTGTATAGGGTTTCCAAGGAGTGGCTGGTGAGCTTGAACCACC
>NW_006408620.1:2375926-2402550 GCF_000296735.1 Chrysochloris asiatica
CTTGAGTATCTCATGGATGGCTGATAACTGAACCGCTGGAATTAGAAACAGAGTATATTTAAAAGTGAGTTTGGGGTCACTTCCCTCATTGGACTATTCCTAGACACATCCCTTAATGGCCACCTAGTTATGACGTCATATCCTGAGAGCATCAGAGTCTGTAGGCTTTCCTGTCTGCAGCAGTCCCCTCCCTGCATTCCATAGACCAGCCATGCCTATGTGATGCATAATCGTGGGAGGAGGTTCCTTTGTTATCTGCACCCTGTAAAAGGTCACCACATGGAGACAGAACTTTGAAACTCATCATGGAGTCTATGACTTCCCTCACCTGGGTAATCTGTGTTTACCTTTGTCTGTGTTTACTCTTGCTTGAGGCTTACTAAAGAGTCTGTTTAATATTTATATCTTTGAAGATGGGGTCTTAACAACTCTTGAATTATGTGTGTGTGTGTGCATGTAGTGTTTTGGTACCAGTGTTGGCAATGATGGGGTTTGTTTTTCTTTGCTCTCCCCACTAGGATAGAAACAGCATGAGAACAGGGACCCTTTTCATCTCATCTTTACGGTGGGGTGAATAGAGCTGGAATGACTGAGTTGGTGCACATGAAACCCCAGCCTGGATCTCATACAGGGTGTGCACTGAATCCTGAGCACTTGGTCACGTTACTGTGAGGCATGCCTGGAGAGAACAGTGCCCGGGAACTGCTGGCAAATACCTGTGGAAGAAATGATAGACTGTCCCAGAATGCAGCCGCCATGTTCCGTCCCCTCAGGCTCGCAGACATGGTGCTTGAAAGCCAGTGTAACTCAGGTGTGGAGTGAAATCTCAAAAATGTCCCCAGAGGCAGGATTGTGCCATTGCATCATAAAATCTTCCTTCCTCCAACTCCAGATTTGCATTTTTGAGACAATTTCTCTAGTTTCCCATGGGGTATAGATTAGAGGGGGTGGAATATGGGTATTGGAGGATCAAGTGGAGGAAAATTCTAGAAGGCCAAAAAAGAAATGTGGGCAGCTTGAGCAGAAATTGGAAGGTGGGCAGAGAGGAGAGAGAACTAAACAACTTCCGGGGCTGCGGAGGAAGCAGAAGGGGGCAGTATTTAATGAGGCTTGGCTGCAGGGCCAGCAGGGATGACACCTAGCCTCTAGTTAGCACAGCACACCTAAACTGAGGGAGGTGCCATCTCCAAGATGGGTGACCCTGGAGGGCAGACTAGGGGGAAGACTCTTGAATTAGCGCTATATATAGTTTGAGAGGCAACCAAGACATTGAAGAATCATCCTAGCCTTGGGCAGGATGATCCTTTTTCCTCATCTGGTAAAATGAAGTACCTTACTAGACAATTTTGAGGATCGTATGCAGGAATACGTTCAAGCTGCCTAACCCAGAGTCTGGCCTTACCTGGGGGAAAGGACACGGCATGTCTCTACTACTCAGTACTCAGCCAACTAGAAGCAATAGACACACAACATAAGCACACAATTCACAATTCCTAAACTGAAAAATCCAGAGTTGATCTGGCCTCCCCTTTGGCTGAGTCTAGCACCCAAGCAGTGTCCTGAGGCTGCCATCTCTCTAGCAGGTACTTGCCATCTGAGGTAACACTGACCAAGCAATTCACAAACCCAGTGGCTGAAGGGGACGTCTTTTGCAATAATTCCTATAGAAACATCTCAAGGATTGTGATTGGCTAGCTTGGTCATGTGACTATCATAGAGCCAATCACTGGGGCCAAGTCTAAGTCATATGACCACCTTGGTGGCCATATTTCCACCTTGTGGAAATTGGGTATCTGTAAACCGTGAACGAGGTACCAACAAAACCAGCAACTAACTGTCCCTCTGGAGTATCCTACATGCATGGAATTGGAACAGGCTCGGTGTGGCACAATAGGAATAAGCACTGGACTGCTAACAACAAGGTCCATGGTTCAAACCCACCAGCTTCTTCTCAGAAACTATTAGAACCAATTCAACGGCATATAACCACCAACCACAGTAGGAATTCAGTACATGATGAGTTTTATTATGATTCTGAAGATGGAACACCATAATAGCCCTCTATGGTATCCTTAGCATCCTTGCGTTTTCCTAATGGGGCATCCACCCCGCAACCCCAAGTTCAATGGCATAGTAGTGTTTTTTGTTCTCCTTCAGATAGCTTTCCAAGGCTGAGAAGGTTGTTGGGAAGACATGAGTCTTGGGGGCTTGTAGCATCCCGCATGCTATGGGGGCAGGAGCCATGACACCGATGCTCCGTGGTCAGCTTTGAGCCTCAGGCACCTCTGTACTGACTGAAATAACCCAGGGACTCCCCAATTTGCCAGGGGACAAAATTCCAGAATTCACCAATAGCCGGCACACCTGCAAGAGACAGATCAAGAGAATAGGTTTTACACAAAGTTAAGAGATGTTTGTGGTTCATAATATCATCAAAAACATTCCCAAACCCGGGGTGAATTGTGGTGTGGAGACTCTCTCAGTAACCCAGTTCTGATTGGAGCTGCTCTGGTACTTTCTTCCAGTTAGCGCTGCCGCTGTGAAACCTGGAACTTTATAGCTTAGCAACAACAAATGGAGAACTTGTATTACATTAAGGAAAGGGAAGAAGAAAAATCAAAAAGGGAATTAGCAACCGAGTAATCAAGACGGCACACGTTTTTATTATTACCTTCGTGACCAAGGTAGGTAATAAACATTTTCAGTATGAATTACTGGTGGAGAGGGACCAAGCTTTCTTGTCTTAAGCTCGGGGGCTCTCTTTTCTCCAAGCTGGTGCTGGGGTCGGAGAGGTGAACAGACGTCGAGGTAGGTACTGTGATTACAGCCACATTCGTCCTGCCTGCCATATCTTCCCCAGGAGCCTCGTCGACAGTCTTTTCTTGACGGCTTTGTTCTCTAATGCTTCAGTAACAGAAGTACCGCGAGGGTTGGCTGTAACAAACATATTTATTTTCTCACTGTTTAGGAGGTTAGAAGCCTGAATTCAGGCTGTCTCTCTCTGTCTGCTCTGAGGGGAAGGTTCCTTGCTAATCTTTATGTAGTGTGGTATCTATTTTCCCCCTTCTCTGCTCAGTTTATATCTCAAGAGATAGATTTAAGATACGCCCTATATTAATCAGGATCCCTGATGGCTCAATGGGACCAGCTGCTCTGTGAGAGAAAGATGAGGCTGTCTGCTCCCATAAGGATTTACGGTTTCAGAAATCCTATGAGCAGTTCTATTCTGCCCTATAGGGTTGCAATCGTTGCAATTGACTTGATGGTATTGACTAATATTGACTCGTTAGCGTAACAAAGAAAGCGCATTTCCAAATAGGATTACAACTAGCATGGTGGTTACTCAGGAGTCTGGCTGCCAACCTCAAGGTCAGCAGTTCAAAACTACTAGCCATTTCGCGGGAAAAAAATGAGGCTTTCTGCTCCTGTAAAGATTTACAGCCTCGGAAACCCTCAGAACCTACTCTACGGGCACACTACAACCACTACCTACAACACAGGTTTTTGCAGAACACAGTCCTATCCATACACCTGAATGCCATGTGAAGTGGCCGTCCTGGGGGCTGGTGGAGGCTTCTGCAATTTCAGAAGTCAGTAGGATTCAAGGTAGCATTGGCTGGTCTATTCGATGAGTTTCTTGAGTGTCATGCCTGAGTTACCACTGAGTTGGAAGCTGTAAAACAGAAGAGACTGTCACAGGCCCAACCCTGCCATCGTGGGCTGGCTGTCTAGTCAGGGAAAGGAGGGCATTAGATATTAATAACCAATCATAAAAATAATTGCAGTCCTGGTGTGGCACCATAGGATAAGCACTTCACCTTAAGGTCGTTTTAAACCACAAGGTCAGCAGTTCAAACTCACCAGCATGTGACTTCAACTCACTCAATAAATCCTTATTGTGGGCAGAAAGGACCAAGTCTTTACTTCATGCCACTAAGTCCATGAGAGATGAAAGGCAATCGTTGTGGATATAATTGTTGTGTGTGTGTATATATATATATATAATATGGACTCCTGGTGTGGCACTGTAGGATCTGCTTTTTCCTACATTGTGACTAGCTGATAATTCTCTTAGATCTTTCTTAACCTGTGGGTTCGCCCCACTCTCCCTTTTTCTCCCCTTGCAATTTGTTGTTGAGGGCACAGGGGCTCTCTGTTCTACAGAGTTCCTCACAGTCTGTCTTGATTATTCCACCCCACAATGATGTTGGTAAAGAATGCTGAAGACATGTGTGTGGACTACCAGAAGAAGGAACAAATCAGCCTTTGAAGAAATACAACCAGACTGTTCCTTTAAAAATGCAGCTGGCGGGACATGAATTTACTAATTTTGGACAGTCAATGAGGAGAGGTCAGTTACTAGAAAAGGGCATTGCCTTGGGTGGACTGTCACAACCCTCACACAATGGACTCGAACGTTAATCCTGAGGATGGTCCAGGACCCTCAGCACTTCATTCTGCTGTAAACAAGGTCACATGACTCAAAGCCAACTCACCATGATGACTCAGAACCAACATGCTGGCAATAAACAACAATAAATGGTGCTCAGGACTGTCAAGAAGGAAGAGCATGAGTGGAGCGTGCGATCCTAACCAGAAAAGAACAGCAGAGGTGATGACGTGGAGAGAAAGCAGCTGCAGGCCCTAGGCCCAGGGACTGAGTCAGGCTGTGTGCCTGTGGGCAGGAGGCTGGCTTCTCGAATATGCCCTTTGGACATTTGAATGAATGTATATATTTTTTTATTATCTAGGTGTACAACAAATATTTTTGCTTTGTTCATTTGTGAACTATAAGATGTACAAGGGAAGCCACAGGGAGGAAGCAGGATAACTGTTGTTGCAGGAAGGGGATTGTAATCCTTGAGATGAAACAAAGCGTCTAATTTGTTGAACGTAAAGCTGATGATTTTGTCTTTGAACCTTCACTCTATCAACAAAAAGTCCAAACAAACAATAAATGGTATTATCCGTGTCCCTCATCTGCTGTATTTCTTGTAACTATCTCTATCCGTGCTGTCCAATAAGGTAGCCACTAGCCACAGATGGCTACTGCACACTTGCCAAGTGAATTTTTCGTTTTATTTCATCTAATTTATATTTAGGAGTGCTGGTGGCTCTGTAGGAGAATCACTGGATAATCACCACAAGGGTCATCAATTCAAAGCCACTTCATATAAGAAAAATTAGGGTTTTGCTCCCATAAAGATTTATAGCCTCAGAAACCCTATACACAGGGTCGCTGTGAGTTGGAACTGACTCCATGACACCTAACAACAACACAAACAAACTGACATTTAAATAGTTACAAGTAGCTACCATCTTGGAGAAGCACCACTTTGGAAAGTTATTTAAGGTCTCAAACCCTCACATCTGTAAAACAGGAAATCATCAGTGCTCAAGAGCAAGGATGTCAGTTTGAGGACTAAAGTGTACCTGATCCAGGCCATGGTATTTTCAATCACCTTATAGGCATGTGGAAGTTGGGCAGTGAATAAGGAAGACCATAGAAGAGTTGATGCATTTAAGTTACGGTGTTGGAGAAGAATACCACGGACTGCCAGAAGAACAAACAAATCTGTGTTGGAAGAAATACAACCAGAATGCTCCTTAGAAGCCAAGATGGCCAGACTTCATCTCTCATATTTCAGACATATCATCAGGAGGGACTGAGGGAAAGACATCATGCTCAGTAAAGTGGAGGGACAGCAAAAAAGAGGGAGACCCCAAGGAGATGACAGGCACAGTGGCAGCAGCAAAGGGTTCAAGTGTAGCAACAATTGTGAGGCTGGCGCAGAACCAGGCAGGGTTTCATTCTGTTGTACACAGGGTCACTACGAATCGGAACTGACTCAATGGTATACCTAACAGTAACAAAAGATGTTGCTGCATTGGACTGTTGCTAAGATTGTTGTTGGGTGTTGGATGCCATCGAGTCAGTTTCATCTCATAGTGATCCATGTGACACTGTGGATTGCCCCATGGAGTTTTCTAGGCTGTCAACCTTATGGAGACAGGTCATGAGGTCTTTACTCTGACGGAGCTGCTGGTTGGCTTCTAACCATCAATCTTGTATTCAGTGAGCAGCCAAGCACTTTAGAGCTGTGCCACCTGGGCTCCTTGTGGCTGGAATAGAAGATACCGTAGACAAAGCACCTGGCGCATACAAGCTACTCACTGAAGTGCTGTCTGTTTGCTTTATCAGCCTGTCACTCTCTCTGAAAAAAACAAATAAAAAGCCCATCTGGAAAATGAGTGCAGCCCACCACACAAACTAAAAATTCCCAGCCGTACCAGACAAGCCCTCGGAAAATACTCTTTCACTGTGAAAGTTCAATGGTAGCAGGAGGTTATCAGTGACAAGGGCTGTATTTCATTACAGATCTAGCCGCAGTTCAATAAATTAAGCAATCACACTAAATAACATGTTGCTTTAATCCCCCCTCTTGGAACGATGTCAAATCATTGGGTTTCCTTGTTAGCACAGCCCTGGAAAAGCAACTCACATTGGTCTTGGTTGTCTTCCCTGGATTCATCAGCCCCTTTCCTGAGAACATCTTTACATCTTCTGGCAGGCAAAGGGGAAGCTTCCAAGGCAAGCAGACCTCCTTTGAAAATCGGAATGTTTTCCACACTCTCTGGCCATCACTCCTTCCACGTTTCACTCACTGAACTGACTGGCAGGGTTATCTGTAACCACGACAAGAAAGACCTCTCTGAGCAGCCCAGTTCTGAGTGTTTAACGCTCACCTCCCAGCGCCTCTTCCATTCTCCTCTTCTCTTGAGTGGTTTGTAATCTCACAGCAGAACGCTGTTTCCCCTAGAAATTTGGCACCAGAGGTGTCAGCCTGGAAACATATTTGTTGGTGTAAATGAAAAGAATATGTTTGGCCCATCTTTAAATTCTAACCGCAGTAAAGAAATAAACAGAGTTGCACAATGCGGCTCTCAGCAAGTGGCTGGCTCACCTCCCCGATCTCTGCCTTTATTTATAAAACCTCAATGAATGAGAACTCTGAACAGCTTAAAGAGCCCCGGTGGCATTGTGGGTTAAGTGCTGGGCTGCTACCAGCAGAGCTGGTGGTTTGAATCCACCAGCCACTCAGCAGTAGAAAGATGAGGCTATCTGCTCCCCTCAAGATTTATATAGTCTCAGAAACTCTGAGGAGCAGCTAGTTTTTCTGCACTACAGGGGGCACAGTGGGTTGGAATTAACTTCATGGCAGTGAGGTGTTTTATTTTGGGGGGGGGGGAGCATTCTTAAAAATAAACAGAAGGCAGTTCCTGTGACATTGATTCTGACTCACGGTGACCCCAGTTGGTTTCAGAGTAGACCGGTGTTCCATCGGGTTGACAATGGGGTGTTTAGGAAATAACTCACCAAGCCTTTCTTCTGAGGTGCCTCTATGTGGACTTGAACCTCCAACATTTCTGTTGGCAGCTGAGTGTGTAACAGTTCATACCACCCAGGTGGACAGTTTACCCCCTAAGACAACAGGCACGGCATCAGTGGCCATGTCCATCCCACCCAAGTCCATCTAGAAAGCCACTTTCTCTGACTTGGGTTCTGTTTCCTTTCACCTACCTTTGAGTCCTGGTGTGACGCTGTGGGCTAATGCAGCAGACTGCATAGTCATTTGAACTGCAAGGTCAGTGGTTCAAGCTCACCAGCTGCTCCTTGGAAACCCTATACAGGGTCGCTATGGGTCGGAATCGACTCGACAGCACTTAACAACAACAACCTTTGAGTGCTGGTGTGGCGCTGTAGGATAAGCACTGGGTCTCTTAGCACAAGGTCGGTGGCTCACACCTACCAGCCTCTCCTTGGAAAGCCTGTATTCAACATAACAAGTAGACAACCCTACAAAGCTATGTATTTGGGCCAGATTAGGAAACAGGAATGAACTACTACTCTATTTCTCCTTTTATCCCCTCTACCTCTCCTTATGCTCACCAAGACCTGGTGACACTGTGGGTTGGGTGTTCGACTACTAATTGCAAAGTCGGTTATTGAAACCCACTCTGTGGGATGAAAGATGAGGCGGCTTACTCCCATAAGGAGCGCTGAGGTGGCGCTGTGGGTTAAAGTCAGTTTGAGCCGCAAGGTCTTTGGTTTAAGCTCACCAGCTGTTCCTCAGAAACTCTATACAGGCTCGCTATAGGTGGGAACTGACTCGACAGCATACAAAAACTCCCATAAAGACTTCCGGTCTCGGAAACCCTACACGGCAGCTCTGCTTTGTTTGCAGTCACTATGAGTCAGCGTTGTATTGATGGTAGTGACTTTAGTATTTTGGCCTACCTGCCAGGAACTAGGGGGCAAAGATGAATGAGACCTGGGGTTTTTGCTCCATTCATACTAGGGGCCCAAAACAAATCATTACTCATGGAATGTTGGAGGCTGCATGCAGGTCCAGGATGGATAGAGGGCAAGGAAACCGGGGTGTGTGTGTATGTGTGTGTGTGTGTGTTTGTGTGTGTCAGCAAGGAGAAGAGGTGGGTGTGGGATAAAAACTCAGGTACAGCTTGAAATCTAACCAAGAGTTCTTGGCTGTGGTTCAGTGTAAATCCAGGCGCCAGTGAGGGGTCTCACCTGCTAAATGCAAGGTGAGCAGTTCAAATCCACCAGGCACTCCTCAGGAGAAAGAAGAGGTTTGTTCTTGTTAAGTACCATCAAGTCGATTCAGACACGTAGCAACCCAGTATAGGGTTCCAGAGGAGTAGCTGGTGACTTTGAACCGGTTCAAACCAACTCTGCAAGCCAAGGCATTAACCCACAGTGCTACAGTGCTCTCTAAAGATTTACAGCCTCGGAAACCCTACAATGGGCTGCTATGCGTCCAAATGGACTCAGTGGCCGTGGGTTTTTGAGGGGCTTATGAAGATGTGCTTGAAGGCTTCCTAGAGTTATCCACCCTTTTCCAGCTCCCAACCCCCCAAGGGGGAAGCCGCCACTCAGGTCTTATAAGTCGGGATGTTTCGGGACACAAACAGAAACCCAAGTTGATGTCACTGAGATCAAATGGGGATCAATTCACTTGATGACTTGAACTCAAGTCTCAGAACCGAGCCTCTCTGCTGTTCCGCTGCCGCCTCCATCTTTCATTTCTTCTTTATGTTTATCGGCCTCAGTCTTGGGGGGGTGGGGATTCAGGTGGGGTGGCCTACAGGCAGCAGCGCCAAGAAGAACAAAAAGAACTCTTTTGTCCCCACCTTCCCCAGTTAGGAAAATTCTGGATTGGCCCAGCTTGAATCACATGCCTGGGCCAATCACTGTGGTCCAGCTTAGCAGTGATAACTGCAATTGGTCAGCTGGGGTCACATGTCAATGCTTGGACAATTCCTATGTGCGAGGGATGAGGTTTATGAGTCCAACTTTGTCCATATTTCTATTCCTATGGCCAGGAGGTGAGATCTGGTCCCAGAGGAGGAGGAGAGACTGTTGGCAGAAAAAGATTAAAACAAACCGAAAGCCTCCTTCCTCCCTGGCCTCCTGCTTACTGCTTCTATTTCCATGGATTTACTCAGCCCTGTGGTGGTGGTTGTATTTCATTACATTATTTTCCCAGATTTCAGTGTTTTCTCATCCTTTGGATGACTGCTTCTCTTGCTGAAATCCTTGTGAGAGCAGGAATCTTATCTGTCCTGTGGACCACTTTATGGCTCATGCGGGTGCAAAGCTTAAATGCTGGGCTGCTAACCACAAAGTTGGCAGTTCGAACCCACAAGCCACACCTGAGGAGAAAAGACCTGGTGATCTGTAATCTAGGAGACCCTGTGGGGCAGTCTATGTTGGACATAAAGGGACGCTGATTCTGAATGCAGAATCAACTCCACCGTGCAAAACTACCTTCATGTACAGATGGTACTCAAATAGCTGAAGAAATAACTGAACACATGAGTGGACAGGAGCAGAAGATGGTCCTATTCCTTTGTCTGTCTTCTTGTGAATGTAGTCTTCCTCCCTCTTCCGTCTCCAGTCACGTTGACTACCTCTTTGTAACAAGGCTCTGTTAGTGTGTAAGCGCACCCTTGGGTCTCATCCCAACACACAAACTCTTGTCTGTTTGGATGTCTTGAATGAAGCAGATGATGATGGAGCCCTGGCTAAGCTGCCAGGGCTTGGGTACCTGGCCACCACGCTCACCTGGCTCTTAGGCATCCCTGGTGCTGTGGTTGGTCTGGGGCTGTTGTTCACCAGAAGGCTTCTGTTCTTTCGTCAGCTTGTCATTTGCTCTGATATCTGAGCCCACTCAAGAGTCCAGGACAAACTGGGGTGGCCAAAGCAAACATCTGTAGAACCTTAGAAAAGAAAGCTGAAGACAGAAGGTTCTTTTTCTAAGCCCACATGTCAGCTCGGGTCATCTTATTTTTGGAGATTCTGCTGAAATTGGCTTGGGCCCTGTCCCACAATGCCATGAGAGACACAAAATTCTTTGGAAACCTTTCCAGAGATTGGGAGTGAGGGGTGCTTATATCTCTCCTTGTCCCCAAGACTCTAAATACCAAGGAATCAGCAGTTTGGCATGTGCACCCTTTTGTCAGCCAACGCAGGCCTGACCTCATAGAACTTGTGCATAGAACTGCAAACTGCCTTTAATGCTCGGTTGTCATCACCTTGAACATCTTAATAGCTTTTGAACATTTTGCCTTGACCTCCTCAGATTCCATAGCTGGTCCTGCCTCACCCAGGGGCTGTTCCTTTTCCATCTCCCACTGACCCACTCTGGATTTTGCCCCAATCCCATCATGGTTCCTAAAATCCATCCACACAGATGGAGAAGAGAAGGGAAATGTTGCAAGGGCTAAGGTACTAACTAACTGACAGGCAGGGTTTGGGATATGGAAGAAAGGTGGGCCAAATATGGCCGAATTCAACCCTACCCCCGGATTTTGTGAATCCAGCTTTACTGTAATATAGCCACGTGCGTTCGTTTGTAGTCTGTCTAAGGCTTTGTCTTCCCACTTCAAGGGCAGAGCTGAGTCATTGTGCCAGAGATTGTGCGGCCCACAAAGTCTAAAATACTTATTTTTACTCAAAAAGTTTGCTGGCTCCTGGGATGGAAGACCCAGCTTGAACCCGGGTCATGACCCCTGGATGTGTGATTTAGGCATCAGTGCATCTTTCATGGTCCATTTCCTCCTGAGTAAACTGTGCGCATTGTAATACCTGCCCTTCGGCGTTGCTGATGGAACTAAAATGACCTCATACAGTCTGCATCCCTGAGACCAGAAGAAGTAGATGGTGCCTAACTACCACTACCAACGGCTCTGGAAGGGGTCTTATTAAAAGGTCCTGAATAGAGGGGTGGGAGGAGGCAGGGGGCAGAATATGGAACAAAATTAAAAACAAGCAAACAACCGAGGCTTAGTTATCGGATAGAGACTGGTGGCACCCCGAGACAATGACCCTTAATCACCCTTCAGGCCTGGAATGGAACTCACTCTGTGGTTCAATTTTCAGCCAAACAGTAGGCAGGTCTGTAAGGGGGAACAGTAACTCTAGGGAGGTCCAAACTCCTCTGAAGATTCAACCATTTGAGATCCAAAGGGTAGCGTTTTACCCAAGGACCAAGTCCTGAAGGGTAAGGAAAGGAGGAGGAATGGGAATAAGCATAGGGAGGAAGTGGGATGAGGGGTGTTCCATTGTGAGGCTTGCAGTCAGTGGGATGAAACAAGACGTGTATGAACTGTTGGATGGAAAATGGATTTGCTCTGTAAACCTTCACCCAAGTTATAATAATCAAAGAGTAAGAGAGAGAAAAGTAAATTACTTCATACACATAAAGTGCTTGGCACATCCAAAGCACAAATAATATATGATGTTATTTAGGAGTCCTGGTGGCTCAAAAGCTAAGCTAGGCTGCTAACTAAAAGGGTAACAGTTCAAACCCACCCAATGGCTCCAAGGGAAAAAGGCCTGACGATCTCCCATAAAGATGACAGCTCAGAAAACCAATGGAGCAATTCTACTCTTATCACAGAGTCGCTATGACTCAAAGTCAATCACTAGCACCCAGACACAGCAACACAATGCCACTTAGGAAGTCAGAGTCACAGTTTCTACTTGGTTGAGCTGTTGTCTAAAGCAACGGAGAAAATGCTGTGAAACTTGCTGGCATCGGAACTGTCTAAATGTTTACTGCTGTTATAAATATCTTACAGGCTTTTGAAATGATTCTTTGTTTCTTTGTAACATTTACAGTCTGGAGCTTTGAGAGCATAAACAAAGGATTTCAGAAGAAAAACAACAAAAGCCAAACCTACATCGGAGAGTCCATTCTGACTCAGAATTATAGGACAGACTTATAGGAAGGGTTGCTGAAACTGGCAATCTTTATAGGCGCGGACAGCTTCATCTATCTCTCGAGAAGATGGTGGGTTTGAACCACTGAACTTTCGGTTAGCAGCCCGATGCTTAATCCACTGCACCACAATTGTCTCATGTAACAGCCCAGGAAACTGTGTCCCCTAAGCCCTGCCAAGGAAAAAACCTGAGCATTCTTTCAGCTGTCCTGGGTGACTCACCCATGAATAAGCACTCAAGGTTGGTGGTTCAAACTCACCAGCCACTCCCTGGAAACCCTATACAGGGTCGCTAGAGTCAGAACCGACTCGAAGGCACTTAACAACAACATGCTTTTAAATACCTGTGTTGCTTTTGTGTTCCCCACCAAAACCAGAAGGCAGTAGTCTGCTTTAAGGGGTTGGTATACAGGACAGAAGCAGGAGTACCTCTCTGTACACCCCTCAGAAGTTTATTAGAAGACTACTGGATTAGTCATGGCTATCACTGCTTCCCCCTCACAAGCTGCGTCCCTGGAATGTGTCATTTGATTTGATTTAGGTCAGGAGATGCTTGTACAGCAGCCTCCATTCATTCTCTTCATTTCACAACTATTAACTGAGCATCTAATATGTGCCAAGCCCAGGAAGACACAAGAAATGAGTCAGGGCCCTGCCTTTGGCACAGGCTCCTGCCTGCCTCCTAAAGGGGCAACAGACATTTGGGCAATTCCGCCCTACAGTGAGTCTTAACAGTTCTCCCTGGGATTTGTGGCTATGGCGTCCCGGTGTAGTGCTGTGGGTTAATGCGCTCGACTGCAAGGCTGGTTTGAACCGCAAGGTCGGTGGTTGAAGCTCACCAACTGCTCCTCAGAAAACCTATTCAGGGTCGCTATTGGTTGGAACTGACTTGATAGCACTTAATAACAACAACAAAATAAACGCTTGACTGTTAACCACAAAATTGGCAGTTCAAGAGCACCAGCCACTCTTTGGAAACCCTATACAGTGTCACTATGAGTTGCAACTGACTCAATGACACTCAGTAACAGGATACATGCTGGACTGTTAACTACAAAGTTGACAGTTCAAACCCACCAGCCACTCCCTGGAAACCCTATACAGTAACACGATGAGTTGAAATCGACTCGATGGCACTTAATACCACCAAACACTCAGGGAACCTTGGTGGTATATCTAAAGGTCGGTGGTCTGAAACACTAGAGACAGTTCTACTCTGCTCTCTGGGGTTGCTATGAGTCAGAATCGACCCCACGGCAGTGGTTTTGCATTAAACCATGGTGGTGCAATGGTTCAGCAGCAGACTGCTAGCTGGAATGTTGGTAGTTCAAACCCACGGAAAGAGGTGGGAGTCTGCTTCTGTAAAGATTACAGTCTTGGAAACCTTGTGAGGCAGTTCTACTCTGGTCTACAGGATCACCGTGTTGGAATCAGTAGGGTTCTTGGTTTTGGACTTAATCCCTCTAAGGAGCCCTGGTGGCACAGTGGTTAAGTGCTTGGCTGTGAACTGAAAGGTCAGAGGTTTGAACACAGCAGACGTTCTATGGGAGATGTGGCAGTCTGCTCTGGTAAAGAATATAGGCTCAGAAACCCTATGGGTCAGTTCTATAGGGCGGCTATGAGTCTGAATCAACTCGATGGCAGTGAGACTAGATACTCTGGAGTCCCTGATTAGTGCAGACAGCACACTCAGCTGCCAAAGGAATGACTGAAACTTTGAGTCCATTCCAAGGTACCTCAGAAGAAAGATCTGGCAATCTACATTCACAGAAATCAGCCACCGACAATCCTGCAGAGCACAAGTGTACTCAGATGCACATGGAGTCAAGGTGAGTTGAGTCAATTTGATGGCAATGTTGTGCTTTCACTAAACACTCTGAAAAACTGAAAAAACGGCAGCTGTTCCGATGGGAGTAGTAAAGACGGACAGGTTGGTGTAGGTCAGATCTAAGGCAGGATTGACTACGTAATTTAGGCTCTGGTGGTACTGTAGGATAAGCACTGGACTGCTAACCACAAGGCGACTCAAAACCCATCAGCAGTTCCACAGGGGAAAGATGAAGCTTTCAGCTCCCATAATGACTTACAGCCTTGGAAATCCTGCGTGGGGTCACTACGAGTCGGAAATGACTCAGTAGCAGTGGGTCTGGTGTGGGGTATGCAAAAGGAAAATGCAAGACCCCTGCTGTAAAATTATGAGGAACTTACATGACGATGGAAGCACGTTCATCCTCCTGAGCGTGGGGTACACGCCCATCCCGGAAACCACTCCTCAAACTAGGTCAAGCTGCTTTCCCACTGGGTGCCGCTGGATACGTCTCCTCATCTGCCTGAGCCTCAGTTTCCTCACTGGAACATGAAGCTGCTGATCAAGCCCACTGGCGGGCGGCTTGTGGCTATGCAGTGACACGAGGCGGGTAAAGCTCTTGGCCCGGAGTCCCAGTTCACCAGGATCTGCTGTGGAAGTCCACTCTAACTGATCCTTCTCACTTAACTCTCCTTATGTAAGAGTCGACACTCCCGTAACACACAGTAAGTGCCAGGTCTTCCTCATCAGAGCCCTATGATGTTTGCTGTTGATTTGTAGTTGAATTTTTGCCACTCATGTGGGAGACCTGGGTTCAATTCCTGGCCAACACGCTTCAGCTACAGCCTGCAGCCATCTGGTTCTATGTTGTGCCGAGCAGGTTTCAGTGCAGCTTTCGGACCAGGAATAAAGGACTGGCAATCAGCCAACAGATCACAACCGTCTGATTCGCAACTGACCCTGAGGATGACTCACACAGGGCAGTGTTTTGTTCTGTGATGAGTGGGGGTCGCAAGGAGTTGGGGGTTAGCTAACAACAACGTGATGTGGGTAAGATTTCAAACAATATAGAATGGAGGCACAAAGAAATGAATGAACTTGTCTGGCCTCACACAAGCAGTAGTGGCAGAGTCCAGATTTAACCTCTGGAGATGTACCTCTCAACCGACCTGTTTGTTTCAGGAGCGCACATATGCATACATATGTACACATATAGACAGATGCACACATACCATATGCCTGCAAACCATATTTACACACACATGCTCTCCTCCTCTTAGACCCTAATCCCAAGAGCTTAATATAGAACTTCCAACAACCCCAAACCAAACCCGTTGCCACAGAAGTTGATTCCAACTTCTAGAAATGTTATAGGGCAAAGACTTGCTCCCTGGGGTTCAGAAGCTATCAGCCTTCATGGGAACAGACAATGTGGCTGGTGGGTTTGAACCACTGACCTTGTGGTGAGCAGTCTAACACTTAACCCAATGTGTCAGCAAGGGCTCCTTGGATCTTCCGCAGTAACATGTAATTGCTTAGTCTTCTGGTTGCTGCCCTAGATTGGACTGGGAGACCCCGAGGGTCAGGGCGGTACTTGCTCCTTGCTTCATCTGTTGCAGCGGGTACAGTACTTGGCACTCACCCAGCCTGTGTGCAGTGAAGGGAGGAGGAAGCATGGATGGAGCCAGGGCCTGGAGAACCTACAGCCACAGGTCTCTCAACTCGAAATCCTCTAGGCTTACTGACTTGTTTTGGGGGTCCTTAACAGCTGCAAAGGAGTCCTGGTGTGGCACTGCAGGATAATATGCTGGACTGCAAGGTCAGTTTGGACAGCACCGTCAGCAGTTCAAATCCACCAGCTGTTCCTCAGAAACCCTATACAGGATCGCTATGGGTCAGAACCGACTCGACAGCACTTAACAACACCAACGACAGCAGCAAAAGCCATCTCACCCACTCCTGGCTTTTGCCTTTTGTTCTCCCTACTGTGAGGGTAGAGGTGCAATGAGGGGACGCCTTGAGGGCCTAGCCCCATTCTGGACGGCTGTGGGGGTAGGCAGCAGGCCCAGAGCGCTCTGGCAGCTGGATGTGCAGCTGTCAGCCTAGCCTCTCTGGACCCCATGACGGCCCCAGCTGACCAGCTGGGCCCCACCGCCACCCTCCCTCTACCCCATGACACAGCAGAATGTGAAACCGGAGTCTGCCGCTGCTGTGGGACCCAGTGCCTTGGCTCTCCCTGTGAAACCACCCTCTGTGGGGCTGGCTCCTGGTTCTGGCCATGCTCTCACCACTCCAGGACAGGGGTTTCTTATTCTCCCCAGTTCACAGAGCAAACAGAGAGGCAGAGGGGCAAGCGTCCGAGCCAGAATAGTCATCAAGACCCTCAGAGACAATGCAGAGATGGGGCTAGGGGGCGGGGTCTGAAGCCTCCGCGGATACTTATAATATACTTCCTTCTTGGGGTTGGTGAGCAGGGAAGGGCTGGGAATTGCCACGGGGGAAGCATGCCTTTGAATTGGAAGCCTCCCTAGTTCCCTCCCCCCAGTTCCTCTGCCTTACACACCAACTAAACGGGTGTAGAAAATTCCTAGGGAACCTAAGAATACTCAAGTAAGTTGACTTTTTACTGCTAGTTACTATAGTCAACTGGGATGCAGGGCGACCCCATTGGTGCACAGCAGAACTGCTCCATGGGGTTTTCAGGGCTGAGGCCTTCTGAAGAAGATCGCCAGGTCTGTCTTCCAAGATGCCCCTGGGTGGATTTGAACCCACAAACTTTCAGCCAGTAGTCAAGCATTTGACCTTGACACCAACAAATAAAAAATCCAAACTTATATTGCCATGGATTCCAACTCCCAGAGACCCTGTGTGATAAGAGTAGGGTTTCCAAGGCTGTAAATCTTGAAGGAAGCAGGAGAGCATCCAGTGGGCTCGAACCGCAGACTTTTCATGAGTGTGAAACAACTGAGCCACCTGCCCTTTCTCCTTAAGGATCTAACCATCTCTAAGGTCCCTTTGTATAAAACATATTTGTGATCTCTCACATTACCTGCTGTACTCTTTCAGACCCAGTCCAAAAACCCCCAAACTCATCCCTGTCATGAAGGTTCCAACTTACAGCCACCCTACAAGACAGAGGAGAATTGCCCCTAAAGGTTTTCCAGGCTGTTAATCTTTATAGAAGCAGACTGATAACATCTCTCCCAAAGAGCCTTTAACCACTGCATCCCAAGACTGTATTACTATTGGTTCATCAATTGTAACAAACCTAAGATGTGAACAGGAGAAATTGTCTGCTTGGGGGGGGGGAGGTGAGCTCACTGTACTGTGTGTACCCTTTTACAATAGTCTAATGTGACACTGTAGGATCAGCACTGGACTGCTAGCCAACCCAATTCAAACCCACCAGCCGCAAGGTCAGCAGTTCAAACCCACCAACTGCTCCTTGGAAATCCTATACAGAGTCGCTACGAGTCTGAACCAACTCAACAGCACGTAACAACAACAACAAAATTAAGGGCATTATAAAAGAAAAAACCCCATCACAGCACTTTCAATACATTCCAATATACTTTAAAAAAAAGAAAAAAAAAAAAAGTCCTCAATATGATTTTTATAAGGATCCTTTTATCCTTAGCTTAAATGAAAAACCAGCCACTAGGTATAAACAGAAATGACTAAATTCAAGCAAATAATGTGAGTGTTAACACGTTTTTGCAAACTGGGCAGGTCCTGGTGTACTCGATTCCCATGTGCTGTATACATCAAATACGTGCACAAGCTGTTTCCGTGGGTGCATTATTTGCAGGGGGGAAATAACGGTAGCCATGCAAATAAACACCTAACTACTAAAATAATTTACTTCTTTAGCCATGCAGCCCTTAAAATCATCAAGCAGATGTGCATATTAGACTTGGGGTTCTCCTATTCCATGCCATGGGTTTCCTGGATGAGGAACTCAGGCCCAGAGAGGGTGAGTCACTTGTCTAGGGTGGCACAGCAAGAAAGTAGCAAAACTGGGACTGGAAAGCAAACCTGACTGTCTCCTGCAGAGAGCTACCTCCGCATATTAAGGGTGTGTTAGTCAGTATTAGTACTAACACCTTCTATATTGAATGCTTTGGTATCCTATTTTCCAAGAACCTTCCTTCAGTTTGATCTCCTGATAACCAGTAGAAAATTCTAGAACCCTCTGTTGGTGGGTGGGGACGCTGAGGCAGAGCGCAGTAAAGTGGTCTGACTCAGCGAGCTGTGTACGCCCAGCCCCCACACTCCATGAAGATCCCAGAGGTCCCACTGGAAGGCCCAGGTGGGACGTGAAATTCACCTTGTCAAACAGGTAACACTTGTTTTGTTGCTACTTTCCCCACCTCCCCTTGCAAGCCCCAGACTTCCTATTTCCCAACCCAGATCTCCACCTTCCGCCCCTGGAGGGGCCAAAAGCACACACATATAGCCACAATGTCTACCGATGGCGTCCTTTCTTGAAGGTTACTGAAACCGGGGCTCTTAATTAAGGAGGGGGCTCAGAGGAACCTTACTAGGAAGAGCTAGAGGGGCGTGGCTTTTCTTCTTTCCGTTGCTGGAGGAGCTCGGAGCTGCGGTTTTCCTGGCACAGTGTGACCAGCCCAGAGAACCCCGACGAATACTGCAAGAGCAATAAGGATTTTTAGGGGCATTATGATAGTGGAATGGACACACATCTGCCCCCAAAAGTCCCTCATTTTCCCTGCGGTAACAAGCCAGCTGGGCAGGAAGTGGTAGCTCTCGGAACACCAGGAGCCAAGACTTAAAAGGAAAAAATGTACAAAGTTAGAGCAAACTTTAAACAAGTGAATGCTTTCAATGTGTAGGAGCCCAAACGATCCGTTCTCTCCTTAGCTGACTAAACGCGTCTCAGTGCAGTAGTTTCAGTACCGATGCGCCCACATCTATTTCCCAAAATCCAAGATAGATTTGTTGTTGTTAGGTGCCATAGAATCAGTACCAACTCATAGCCACCTTTATGCACAGCAGAACAAAACACTGCCCGATCCTGGGCCAGCCTTACTATTGTTGCCACACTTGCGTCCATGATGATAGGGACCATTTAGGTTCCCCAACTAGTTCTATCATCATTCCCTAAAGCTCCTAACCACAAGGTCAGTCATTCAAATCCACCAAGCCACTCCTTGAAAACACTATACATAGTCACTGTGTCAGGGGACTTGAAGGACTCTGGGTAGATTCCCCAAGATCCCTAATGTTTACTCCAAATCAATGATCTAGTTGAATAACAAATCCATCAATAACTCCTCCTGTGGAATGTGGAAAAGTTAATTGACTTGGAATCCCAGCAGAAATATTTGGAAAACATGTAGATTCTCCACAGCCAACCACCACCTAAAGGTTGAGGCCTGGGTAAGGGAGTTGGTGGTAACCACAAAATAAGAGTCCAAAAAGGAGAATCAAAGCCTATTTCTTATTCAGACACAAGAAGAAATGAATTCCTGAGACACTGAAAGCATTATGCCCATGCAAGGAACTCAAACACAAAAGGGCAAATAGTATATAAATTCTACTTGCTGTATTTTGTCACATACAACAATGCATCCGTGCACACAGTACGCAACAATGCATCCATGCACACAGTACGCATGGTGTGCACTGGAAGCTAATGTGCCAAGAGACTGTGCTTTGCAAAAAAAAAAAAAATACTGTGGCTTATATGCGTAAAAATGCGGGATGTGAAACATTTAGAATTGGCAAATGTAGGTTAGAGAGTAGATGAGAGGTTATCAGAAGTAGGTAGGAGGGGAAACTAGGGAATGATTGCTTAAGGGGTGCTGTGTTTCTGTTTGAGGACATGAAACACTTTTCGAAAAGTTTTTCTGAAAAGTATGTATTCAATCAATAGTACACTAGAAAGTGATTAAAACGTAAGCCTCCCAATTCACGATAAGACATTTTATTAAAGTGGTTAAGATGGGGAGGTTTTTGTTACAGATTTTATTTTAGCATAATTTAAAAAATAACAAGAAAAAGTATGATCCTATTTATTTAAAAGATCTACAGTGGGCCACTGTACAGAGAAACCGACTTTGTGAGGAGGTGGGTGGGAGAGAGGCTGATGGAGAGATGTGGGAACAGGTAAAGGCTGAACAGAATAATGAACCAATTTATGTCACTAAACTGTATGCGTTTTGTCATGGATATATGGTACCACAATTTTTGTTTTAAGGGAAAAAAATCACTGCCAAGGTCTGGAGTGCCAAGGTCAGGATGTCACTAAAGGCTTCTTGTTGTTAAGTGCTGTTGAGTCAATTCTGGCCCATAGCGACCTTGTACAGGGTTTCCAAGGAGCAGCTGGTGAGCTTGAACTACCGACCTTGCTGTTCAAATAATTTTGCAGCCTGACGCACTAGCCCACAGAGCCACACCAGGTTTAGGATTAAGGAATCTCCTCCGGGCCTGGAAGGGGTTAACCCTGCAGTGGCTGAACCCAGGGCCAGGATATCACACTGGGCCATCAGGCAGAGAAGTGTCTAAGAAAGTCTTCAGAGTGTTGTTGGGTCACAATGGCAGGAAAACCAGGCCAACAGCCTTCCCCACAGAACCGACAAGGCCCCGTGCTTGCTGGGTCCCAGCCCTGTGGACCTCCTTTTTCAAAGAGCACCTAAAATATTCTCTAGGTAAAGCTGAGGCAAAATGTGGCCCAGCCTTCAGCATCCAATGAAGGCCATTCTAAGATACGTTCAGGAATCTAAATTCGGTGAGCCGGGCCCAAAGGGGAGTCCTGTGGGGTCAAAGGGGAGTCCTGTGGGTCCGGCTGACTCAGGGCAACTGCAGGTCTTGTCACCCAACAGCCATGGGCTTCTTCCCTATGAGTGTCACCTGGAATGACCACTAAGTATCCTTTCTGCTAACCCCAAGGTGGCGCCGGTTCCCTCCTTTGCCCACCTGGCTTGTCACTTCAGGCTCTCTTCTCCCTAACCCCCATTGGCTGCAGCCCTGTCTGGGACAGGGGGGAAGGCCCGGCATGACCTCTGGAGGAGAGGCCCAAACACACAGAAGCTTTTGTTCCTGCTCTACTGCTGGTCTAGGGGGTGCCCCCGACGGCCACCCCGAAAAGATAGGGCTTCAGTCTGGGACACCGGGACACAGATCTGCTCCACACCACCCCAGCCCTGGTCCAAGCTGATCAGTTGCCTACGTCGTAACCAGCATAATGAACTCTTCAATCTTTGGGGAGGCTGCTCTCAGGAGCCAAACGCCTACTTCCTCGCCAAGAACTGCTGCAGGCCAGATCCCAGGAGGACAGACCCTTGCCAGGCACCTGTCTGGGTTTTGCTTGGGCACCCATGGCAGCTCCAAGGCCACATTTGAGCATCAGCTGGCAGTGGTTCAGAGATGACCACAGCCCTGGCACGCATCTTCCACCTGACTCCAATGAGAATTTAGTTTTTTGCACTTCTCTGAGAAAATATTCACACCCCACTGCACACAGTTAAGGCCCAAGTCAACCACTTACTCCTCTCTGCCCAGCCCAAATCTGCAAGAAAAGTCTCCATTTGTCCTCCCTTCCTTCCTGTGTTCTTAATGCAGTAAGAAAATGGTGTCTTGAAACACCAGCAACAGTTTGCCTTTGTGAAGTGTTTCATGTCTATGTGCAGTCGAACAGCGAAAAAAAAATGTTTCATATTTCCTTAAACTCAGCTGTTTTATATAAGATGATATAAAATTAAGGGAAAAAATGTTTTGAGCTTTGTAAA
Organism: Chrysochloris asiatica; assembly: GCF_000296735.1. Classification (NCBI taxonomy): domain Eukaryota; kingdom Metazoa; phylum Chordata; class Mammalia; order Afrosoricida; family Chrysochloridae; genus Chrysochloris; species Chrysochloris asiatica. Next base: position 2,397,788 of record NW_006408620.1, read on the forward strand.
TACTTGCACCATTGGGGATGCTGTAACAAAAGCATCTGAACATAGGGTTGCTTTGAAAAAGAGCCCAGGAAAGAAGTTAGGTGAAGTAATGATGGAGAACCCCCCCCAAGTGTCTGCGGGCTCCTCCTAAACTTGGTTTCTTCGGCATCCACCCCTTTACCTGAAAAGCTTGCTTGGATATTACACCTGAAAATCCCATGGTTGGTTAAGTCATGTTTGAAGATGTCTAGGGGTTTTGGTATTGGTTTATTTATCTGGTTCCAGACATCAGAAGCAAAAAAGGGCTTTTCTTGAGTTTTGGATGCAGGGCAAGAAAAAAAAAATCCAATTGAAACTAACTCTTATCAACAATATTTCATTTTGTCTTCATGTACAATTCTTTTCTGATTCTAAGTGCCAATTTTGCCTTAATTTCCTTTTCCTAAGACTAATTTCTATCCTCGTGCCTAAAATAGCCACCTTTATTCTAGAATTAAAATTAAAGGCAGTTGAGTTGATCTGCTATTAAGAAGCTGTAACACTGATCTAGAAGAACTCCTATTTCTGTTCTTAATTAATGTAAGAAATAGAGGGGTGTGTTCCCTAGCAGGGACTTTTCCAGTTTTCTTTGGTTTGAATCATAACAAATATACGATTTATTTTTAAGGGAGTATTTTTTTTCATTGCAGCACACCTCGAAGTATTTTACCCCCGGCTAGACCTAAATCTTTTCTATCAAAACATTATTCCTCCTATGAGATCCGCTATGAGTGTATATACCTAAGAATTAAATTCTAAGTTGCTGTTTCTCTCCCATCCCAAACCCATGTTTCTTGGGGGGTGGGGGGGGGGGGGCGGGGAAGACTAGCAACTGCTTAATGAAATTTCACACAGAGAGGCAAAAGGGGGAAAAGTCAAAATGTTTTCAGTGGACTCAGCAAGTTTCATGTTGAATTTTTTTCTTATTGGTTGGGGGTGGGGAGGGAAGGTGGTAAGAATATAAAAGGAAGCTGTGAGTCTTTGGTGAACTGATGTCAACTTCTCACTGCAAAGTACTGATTTATCATCTCTCCAACACACTACTTTGTTTGTTTCCAAACTCAGGGAGGGAGGGGGGAAAGTTTGCTAAACGCATTCATGATTATGGTTTCAGAGGGTTACAGGTAAGGAACACTGTGCTATTACAAACGCGTCCATTAAAGCAGATATCAGCTCACATTTAGCCCTAAATTCCGTCGGATTTTCCACACTTAACAATCCAGTAATTTTAACATTCGCCTACATGGCCTTGATTATTACTCAGTATCCTGGGCAACACCCACTGTTCCAAGCCTCGTTAATTTCCCGTAAAACACTATTTGTACAAGTATCATTAAAGGCTAATTTGGTGAGATAGCAAAACAAATATGATTTCAACAGCCAGCCCTCTCCAGTGCTATGAGCTACAATTCAGCACAAACATGATGATTTATAACCAGACAACCCTCCCTCCAACAGCCCCGATGGATTTGTGGGCTGCTAAGGATTGTGCTGTTTCAATCATGGCCGATAGCAAAGAGAAAGAAGTTTCAAAGTCAAGAATTGTTTCTTTCAAGGCCGGGGGCACAAATGTCATCTGTGTGTACCTGTGCATGTTTTTCACCCCTGCATCTTGCATCAAGAACTTTGTGTTCAAAAGTGTGTGGGGGCTACAGCTTGTGTCTGGTCCCTCCTGTGATCATTAGCAAATAAGTTAGGGTGTATGCATGTGTACACAGTTACAACTAGAGGGCTGGGATATATGTGTGCAAATGAAGACTATATAAAAGCTTAATGTTCTGTAAGGGGCATTTTGTACCCTCAACAAAGAGTGACTGACTCTCCTGTCAACATACAAGGGTAAATCAAAGGGTATTGTTCCAAAATCACGAAACCTTTATTAAACAAAAGTATCCACATGTGAACAATTGCTTCTCACCATATCCATCACCTAGGTCTGTTACACTTCTGAGAGCTGCCTGTCCATCTCTCTAGCCTTCCCCTCAAGAATTCTGTGCTCTTCGACCTCCTCAAAGGACTCAAATCATGTTCCCTTTCTATTTTCTTTGAGTTTGGAGAACCAAAAGAAGTCTGAAGGTTCAAGAACCAAGATGGAGGAAGGATGGGGTAAGATTTCCCAAGGAACATCTATCTCATCAGGCAGTCCTTGCTACCCTTGAAGAATGAGCAGGTACAGTCACTATAGGAGAAAAATTCCTCTTCACAACTTGCCTGGCCTTTTCCTTACCAAGGCAATTTGTCATTTTCTTAAAACTTCTTCATAATAAGCTCTGATTGTTCTGTGTCCTTTGAGAAAATCTGTCAAGAGTACCCCTTTGGAATCCCAAAAAAGCCACCATTATCTGCACTGACCTCTCTGCCTTGAAGTGAACTGGCCCACCAGAGCCCCTAGGAAGTCAATTTGGGTTAGACCATGTTTTTGAACATACCCTAAGAAGACTAGGCAAGTGTATTACTGAAAGAACTTGTATGCAGCCATCCACGGATGGCAGAGACATAGTTAAACACATCTTATTTGGAACAAACTTGTGCAGGTATGAAGTGGAATGAGAGTAGCAATATTTTTTGATTTGCCCTTATATTACCCAGACTTCTTTAGAAAACTACGTACCGCAAGGTAGCTAAGAATTGCAAAGAAATATCTGGGTTCCAGGGGGAAGCAAGGAGAGGATTCATCCTTTGACAATATGTAAAGAAAAATTTAATGTAATATACCGGTCATGATTTCAGTTGTGTTTTTTCCAGGGGATTTTGAATGTTTGCTTGACACAACTGTACATGTGTGGCTTGGTCCCTTCAAATCTTGTTCACTAAAACATCTCATTAAACCACAGGCAGAAAAAAAATAATATTTTGGGGCCTTCTCACATCTCTTTTTGGCCTCCCAAGGCGAAAGGTCCAGGAAGGCACAACAGTGTAGCAAACTGAGAACCACACACGTGTAAAACTATGCTCCTGCCAGTTCTTTCTTACCAAAAAAAGTAGCCAATCTCTCTCCTTCCCCAGGCGGTGCTAGGAGGTTGGGCCTCACTTTGCAGGGCCAGCTGCGATCTGAATCCTTTGCTGTTTCGAATGACCCCAAAAGCGGGACTTTGTGGGCCAGTTGGATAAAACAAAAACTCATCTTGCCCTCAAAACCCCGATTCTGGGATCACAGCGTCCAAAGTCTACAGAAGTATGTTCCCCTCGGCAGCTCAGTGAGCGCTAGGCTGGCTGCCCTGAGGGCGGGGTTTTGGAGAGTCCTGGTTAATTAAAGGAATCGTCACCGGATTTGCACGCAGGATGGGGCAGAGGGGAGAGGAATGTTATCTACTCACTCCATGGAGTATTTTTCCTCCCCAGGGTGTCACCTGACACTCAAACCTGATGGCTTCCCAGGGAAGACCTTGGGTACCCTAAATGTCCCCTAGCAAATCACAGGCCTCTTACACCTCCAAACCCCTCACTCCATATCCAGCCAAAGTTTAGTTATGTGCACCTTTAATTGTCTCTCATTAAAGTCAAATTTGCTGCTTTGCTGAGATTGGGAGAAATGATTTCCATCTTAATAGGACCATTAGCCTCGGGGTTCTGGAAAGGCCACACACACCCCACGCACACCTTTCCCCCCTATTTTAACCTCCCTCCCCTTTTTCACAACTTCTCCTAAAAATAAATTATAAATATGGATGTGTCCTCAGAGGATCGGAGCGGTACATTCCAACGTTCCCCTGGGCAAGGACTAGAAGCAGGAGAAAGCAGCGTTTTGGTTTTTTTTTTTTCCTTTTCGAACTTTTGCCACATCAACTTCTCGTTGTCTCCAGCTCTGACACCCCGATCTGCACCCCAGAAATTACTTCTGTTCTTCTGCCTAGCGAACGCTAACACTAAAGTGCTATGGCCGCCGGTATTTTGCGGGGGAGGGGGCAGCCAACTTTACTTTGAGGAGGTGGCGACTCCCAGAGGGCTCTCCTCTGTGCCATGCCGAACGTGCGCCCAAGGCCAGGACCTCGTCAGTCGGCCCGGGCCCACGTGGAGGCGCTGGCCAGACGGCCTGCTCTCAGCACTGCATTGATATCATCGGGGTCACGCAGCGAGTCAGTTTCCCCCACATGCTTTCCGGGGTGGGGGCGGGGTAGCTGGCTTGCAGACTCCCCATTAATTCCCAATCCCAGCCCAAGGGATGTGGGGTGGCAGCCGGGCCCAGATCCCACCTAATTGCCTAACACGCCCCTCTTTGGAGGGAGGGAGGGGGTGGGAGACGGCCCGCTGCCTCCGGGAGCCACAGCCCAGACGCGCGTCTAGCGCCGGGTCCCGAGAGAGCAGCGCCCTGCCCCCGCCACCACCTCCTGGCATCAATCCCACGCACCCAACTGGCAGCTGCCCCGCACCCCCTTGGCCCGGGGGACCTGGGGACCCACCTGCCGCAGCCCCTGCCCAGGCCCGGTACAGGGGTGCCATAAGGGGGTAAAGGGGGCCGACTCACCACAGCTGCCTCCTCTTGGGATCTTGGGGGGACCCCCTGGGCTGTGTCTTCGTGGGTTCCGGGGAGGTGTGTGCGGGGCAGGGAGCGCCCCACGGGCCCTGCAGCCTCCGCCTCGATTGGAGCCCAGCCTCGGATTCCTCACGGTAGTGGTGGGGCGCGGGGAGTACTTCAGAAAAATCAAATCTCCCCTTCCCCAGCCCAGATCCGGAGCAGCGGGTCGGGGTCATACAGGCTCCTTTTCCTCTCCGGCAGAGCGCGCCGAGCCCACCGGCTGCACCGG
>NW_006408620.1:2402790-2453410 GCF_000296735.1 Chrysochloris asiatica
TCTTCCTAGAAACCCTTGCCAAATATAGTCAGCTGCTAGGGGCATTCCTAGAAATGCAGCGGCGACGTCAGTCCCGAACTCTGGGGGCAGATCCTGGGGTTCACCAAACGGAGTCGGGAAATAAGGGGAAAGTCCCTACTTCAATACTCCCAATTAACATTAACGGGAGGAAGGACAGAGGCTGGGCCTCCCTCCTGGGGAGCGCGCGGGAGTCCCCTAAATGCTCGAGGGTTCCCTGAGCTGGGGGCGCTGGGGGCTGGAAATGGGGACAACTCCACTTAGGATTCAGACCCGCCCCCAGATCTGCCCCCTTGTGGGAACACCCAGTGGCCTTGGCAGGAGACGCTTTTAGCCCTTCCTCCAAGCCCATCAGCCCCCGCCCCAGACAAGCTGCCAGTGCGGCACCAAGATGGGTCCCCGCCTCTTTCACCTACTCTGCGGAGGCCCCCAACCACCTCCTTTTGGATGACCCTAGGCTCCACGAAACTGCCAGATGTGAAAGTGAACGGTTTTGTTGCCAAAACCTCCCCAGAATGCCAACCCATCTGCAGGCCAAAAATGAAGTTGTGCTCCCCCTCCCCCATCCACCGTCCCTGGTGATGTGCTGGAAATTGGGAGGTGGGGCGACGGTATCCTCTCTACCTGCCAAAGATCTGACCTGCTAAAGCGCTGACACCCACTCTCCTTTTAAACTTCTTCTGGTTTTTAGGTGTAAGGGGGTCAGCTCAGTTCCACTACCTGAAATCTGCTCCACGGGACCCCTTTTACAGGGATTCCTGTATCATTGCAGAAGCCAGCCCCCACCTTGCTTACAGAGAATCCGGAATAACTGAGACATGACTTGTCCCTCTGTGTGGAAACGTGACTGGACTGAGCCTCCCAGGATCATAAAAAATGTATTTGCTGTCCTCTGTTGGCCACACCGTGTCACACTCAGAAAACTGTTGCCCAACCCAGCAGTAACCCTTAGACCTTGAGGTGGGCCCCAGGGACCCCAGCCAGACGAAGAGGGTCACATGTCCCCCTTTCTCTCCTTCTGGTCCATTTCTTGCCACCCCCAAGGTGGCCCTGGCTGCACTGGACTTTGACTCAATAGCCCTGTGTTTCCACCCAGTTCTCCTTCCTAGGTGAGCTCCGCGGAGTTCAGAAACCTGCAGGGCAGTGGTCCAAGGGAAGCCAGTTCCTCTAGACTCGGGCACAGGGGCCCCAGGTGTGGGACCCTTTCTCCACTAGCAACTGGGGGGGGGGGGAGGAGTATAGGAAAAGAGGGAGGGGTGGGTCAGACCCCTCCTTAAGGCTAAGGGCTAAGCAGTCACCATTTCTTCTGAGGACCAACAATATGCCAAGGACAGAAAGTACAAGAGCTTGTTTGAATCTCCTTTTTCAGATAACAAGACCCAGACTTAAAGCATGTCATCTCTCCTGTTCAGCATGAAGCTAATGCTGGGGCTCTGGTGGTAAACAGGAAAGGTATTTGGCCTCCAAGAACTCATCACCTCAGGTGAGCAACCCAAGACAACAGGAGCTCCCAGGTGACCAGGGCAGGGGCTCTGGAGCCCAGCTGCCTCGGGACATGACACTTTTAAGAGACAGCACATCCTACCTGGGTCCTCACTGTTGGTGGCCCCTCCAGGGTCCTCTCCCTCAAGGTTGCAGGGTCCTTGTCCTCTCTCTTGAGGGGCAGCAAGAAAGGGACCACTGGAGAGATGCTGGAAGCCACTTTATTTCTCTGGACCTCAGTTTCCTCATCTGAAATGGGCGTTATAATCCCAGTTCCTGGCTGGCAGTTAAAAGTGTTAAATGAGAAAAGGTTGGGCAGGGGTGTTTGGCAAGCAATTACAAGATGGTGACAAGAGGATTGGTTGCTCTTCACTTGGAGGAGGGGCTGTATGAGCCAGTTGAGGCGGTGAGGGTGGGATCCCGGGGAGTAATCCGGGCCCCCAGCGTCTCCCAGGAATTGACCCCTACCACATACCATAAGGAGCTAATGGTAGCGTAGTGGTTATGAATCGGGCTGTGAAGCTCAAGGTTGGCAGTTAGAAACTACCAGCTGTTCCGCGGGAGAAAGATGAGGCTTTCTGCTCCCGTAAAGATTTACAGCCTCGGAAACCCTATATAGGGTCACTATGAGTCAGGACCCTCTCCATAGCCCATAACAACAACAAACATCTGTGCAGACAGCTAGAATTTAGGAGAAAAAGCTGTTGTTCTGGGTGGAACCAGTATGTTCCCTAAATGTAGCCTTGTTGTTGTTGTTAAGTGCCTCCTAAGAAGGAGCCCCACACACACCCAGGTTTCTGGCCCCAGGGCCATGCCCAGTTTCAATCAAAACTGGGGAGAGGTCACTCTGGAATGAAGGACTAAACCTGGAGAAAGACCCAACTCCTGGTCCTCAGACCCACAGAGAAGTGGGCATGGGTCTCCGCTACTCACTGCCCACACTGCCACTGCCCAAAGTCTGCAGAAGTGCCAAACCATGGTTACAGAAATGATTGTACAATAGGTTTTACATGTTTACATTGAACAAGGGTATGATTTTTTAAAAGCATGTGTTCTGCAGACACACCAATTCTGACTCTTGGAGACCCCATGTGTTACAAAGTTGAACTTCTGTGTTTACAGAAACAGGCCTCCAGGGCTTTCTTTCATGGTGTCCATGGGTGGGTTTGAAACCCCAACCTTTTGGTTATCAGCTGAACAGAAATTATTAGCACCCCCAGAGACCTTAAAAAAAACATACACACAGAGAGACATTGCAATGTAATTATGCTGGACATAAACAAAGGCAGAGTTTATAGAAAATAATTTTTTTATGTTCTTCTGGTGACGTTCATAAGGCACAATTTTTTAAATTATTTTTTGTTGTTGAAAATATACATAGCAAAGCATATGAGGGGGCTTCAGAAAGTTTGTGCAAAAATGGAATGAAAGAGAATGGCATTTTTCCACTAATTTTTCGAAGCCCCCCCGGTGCACCAGTATAAGAATTTATACATGTACAATTCAGGGGCATTGTGTACAGTCTTCAAGTGGTGCAAGCATTCTCATCCTTTTCTCAATTGCGTCTTCCCCTTTAACGTAAACGCACTGCCTGCTAAGGTTCCCATGAAGTCTCTTGAGTTGCTGTTGCCAATTTGGTCCCACATGGTTCTGAAAAGACAGCAATGTTCAAGGCAGACACTCTTCACTAGTTAAGTTCAACTTGTTGGGTTTAAGGGAATATTTTTTGGATTACAGTTTAAGGATTACGTTTGGCCAATAGTTTCAGGGGTTCATCTAGCCTCCATGGCTCTAGAAAGTTTGGATTCTCCTGAGGAACAATTTTAAAGTGGTTTGCCCTGTGTGAGTGCCATCAGAATGAGGTTGTGATAACCCCTCCTCTCCTGCATCTGCTGGAGATACGTCATGTTCGTAATCTAGTCTCTAAAGCCTTTCTGAAGATGAAGCCTAACACAAGTTAGTGTTTTGTTGTTGTTAAGTGCCGTCGAGTCAGTTCCGACCCGTAGCGATCCTGTATAGGGTTTCCAAGGAGTAGATGGTGAGCTTGAACCACCAACCTTGTAGTCCAAACAACTTTGCAATCTGACGCATTAGCCCAATTAGTGCTGAAGTGTCCTGAAACCTAGAGGTCTTCTCACCCATGATAGGCGGCTGAGTGACAGAAACAATGGAAAGATGACCCTTTATGCCTTCCTGCCCACTTACCTCCACAGGTATTGGTTTTCCATGAGGAAGAGTGGGAATTTAGGTCAAGGGTAGTAGTGATTCTAACACCTGGCTGCTAACCCCAAAGGTCAGCAGTTCAAACCTACCAGCCGTTCCATGGAGAAAGATGTGGCAACTGCCCCATGGGACAGGTCTACTGTGTCCTAAAGGATAGCTGTGAATTGCAGTCAACTCGACAGCAGAGGGTTTCCATCAATGCATGCTGTGTATAGATTGACAAGTTGCAGGGGTTTGCCTTGCTCTCCTTTAAGATGTAATTGTCTTGTCCTGGTGTCAGTAACATGCCTGTCCTCAGCCCACCCACCTCCCCATAAACAAAACAAAACACCATCAAGCGGACTAGAACTCATGACAGTGATGCTATATGTCACAGCATAGAACAATGCTCCAGAACATTTTTGAGGCTGTGACCTGTCAGAAGCAAATTACCTCGTTGCTCAGTGGGTTCAGCATTTGGGCTGCTAATCGCAAGGTCGGTGTTTCAAATCCACCAGCTGCTCCACAGGAGACTGCTGAGGCTGTCTGTTCTTGTAAAGATTTACAGTCTCGGAAATGTTATAAAGCAGCTTCGACTCTGTCTTACGGTTCACTGTGAGTCCGAATCGACTTGATGGCAGTGGTATCTTCCGAGATGCCTGTGGGTGCCCACCAACCTTTTGGTTAGCAGCCAAGTTCTCAGCCATTTGCACTGAGAAAGCAAATGAAATCCGCATCAACGTCTTAGTGAGTGAGTTTGCTTGGTCTAGCTGCACCTGGTCACCCAGAAATTCAGACTTGGCTTCTCTGAGTTTCACCAGAGAGATCTAACTAAGTCTGTCAAGAAACCAGACAGACACTAGAAAGTCCAACTCTAGTAAAAATTAAAAACAAAAACAAAAAAGCTTTTTTCAACTTCGCCATCCGTACAGATCTCTTTTCTGCACCTCTTACCACTTCTCCAGGCCCATAAACAATGACAAGCCTCAAAACAATGCTCTTGGATTTGAGGGTTTTTTGACTGTAGCACACAGGCCAAGTTCAGCCCACAGATGTGTTTCATTTGGTCTATAGGGTTGTTAAAAATAATAATAAAAATTTGATTCCATTGCCAACATTTTTAAATCAGGAAATTTCCTATTTTGCCAACATTTCTGGCTTCCTGTATAAAAAAAAAAAAATAGAGCAAAAGTTTTGGCAGCCGTGGACCTGCATTCTTCCTACAGCTGCCGACTACAGCAGAACAGTCAGGGAGGAGAAATCCTGGTGGCGTAATGGCTAAGAACTCAGCTATCAACTGAAAGTCTGGCAGTTCGAAGCCAGCTAGTGACTCCAAGGGCGACAGATCCTGCAATCTGCTTCGTTAAAGATTGTTGTTGTTGTGTATGGCTGAGTCAATTCGGACTCATTAAGCAACTCTGTATGACGAGAGAGAATGGTCATAGAGGGTTTCCTTAGCTCCGTGACATTTAGCAACAAGAGCGGTTTTTCCAGGAGCAGATCCCTGGTCTTTCACTTGCAGAGGGGTTGGTGAGTTCGAACTGCCAGTCTTTTGGTTAGCAGCCAAGACCTTAACCATTGGGTCACTTACCACCACGGGCACACTATGGGGCAGTTCTACGTTGTCACACGGGGTCACTATGAGTTAGAATTGACTTAATGACACCCATCAGCCACAACAATCAGGGTGGCTAGTTGCTGTAGCAAACACTCCCAAGTTCTTCATGGTTCATACAGTCCTAGTTCATTTCCTGCTCATACAATAGTCCAAGGAGTGGGGAATGGAGGTCAGTGCCCTGCTCTGCAAACCATTTAGGGATCCAGGCTCCTTGCATTGCATGGCTCTGACACATCCTTCATATAATGAGCTGGAGGGCTGGTGGGGAGGGGATGGTAAAGACTAGGAAATGGGCTATATTAGGGAGAAACAATCCTAAAGCCCCACTAGACGCGTTGTTGTTGTTAAGTGCTGTCGAGTTGTTTTCAACTCATAACGACCCTGTATAGTGTTTCCAAGGAGGAGCTGGTGGATTTGAACTGCCGACCTTGTGGTTCAATCCGACATTGCAGTCAAGTGCTTCTGCAGCGCCACATCAGGGGCTGTGAAATCCGGTTCCTGGCTCTGGACTCAGAAGGAGAGGAGTGCAGCAACTCCATGGACTCTCCAGGTGCCTTCCAAATTGGGAAGTCAGTTTGCCAATTGGTCCATCCTTTCCATGACTCTTCTTGGCCCCCTCCCCCAGCTCAGCCAGCTGGTTCAGAGGAAAGCACCAGCCCTTGACTGGAGAACTGGCATGTGACCCAGTCCTGTTGTGTGCTGTCGAGTTGGTTTCGAATCATAGCGACCCTATATAGTGTTTCCAAGAGCAGCAGTCTGGTGTTTGTCCTACAACACCACACCAGGGCTCGTGTCCTGGCCAATGAGTTTAGATGTGATGCCTGGAGCTGCAGCAGCCCCTTTGTGATCAGCCAACCCAGAAACCCACCCTACCTTTAGACCACCTGATAAATGCGTAATAACATTTCCTTCGTGCTTAAGCTGGAGTTCTGGTATGGAGCTATAGGGTAAGCGCTGGACTACAAAGTTGGTTTGAACCACAAGGTCACTGGTTCAAACTCACCAGCTGCTCCTCGAAAACCCTATACAGGGTCCCTATGATTCTGTAAAGACTCGATGGCACTTAACAACAACATCATTGTTTAAGCTGGTTTGAACCGGAAGTATTTGTTCCTTGTAGCATACAATATCCAAACAGATAAAAGCATGATCCCTATCTGCCTGGCTTCACTTAGGTCAGCTCCCTGGCCATGTTGGTATAAGAGTTTGGACCCCTCTCCTCTTCCAATGCAGAGCTGAAATTCAATTCAGCCATTCCTTATCTTCATGGTCTGGAGTAGAAATTACCCAATTCCTACCACTTGAGCTTACTGGAGGCCGTCTTAGAGTCTGCCCACCACATTTCTCAAAGTTTCTTATCTGCATATATTTCAAGCACCATTACAGACTTTGCATCTAGTGAGGTCTCAAGTTTTGGGGTTCATTTTTTTTACCTACCAAACTCAACCCAACCCATGGTTCTCGAGTCCATTCCAACTCATAGTGAGTTGTATGACCCCATCCCTATGGTTTTGAAACTGTAAATTTTTATGGAAGCTGACTGCCACATCTTTCTCCCCCAGATCAGTGGGTGGATTCAAACTGCCGACCTCTGGGTTAGCAGTCAAGCCTTTTAGTCACTATGCCAAGAAGGCGCCTTTTACCCATAGCAAGTAAGAATCGGCCACTCTCACCTGAGTTAGAAGGATGGGGTTGGGGCACAAAGGAACAGAGTCATGGGGAATGTGCCAACAGCTAGCCTGGCGGTTTGCTAAGTGAAACTGATGGTGAGGTGATGTCAACAGCATCTGCCACTTCCAGGGACCTGCCACCATCTTTTCCTTTTAAGTGATTCTCAGCCTGAAATCTGCTTCTGGTTTTGAAATGTGGTTCTCAGTTCATGTACGTAGACAAACCACTCAGTCATTTATTAACAGCCTCCGTTTGATTCTTTAATGTAGTTTTTCTAAGCACTTGATATCAGCCGAGGTGGGCTGGGCTGGACTCCAAGGGCATAGAACTGCTCCTACTTGGTGGAACTCCCCTTGGATGGGTCACCTCAGATGACGGGTACTTTCTGTCATCTTTTCACTGGAACACCAGCTCCAAGCTACACTGCTGTTCTCCAGAGCCCTTACATCTGCTGACTTGTTACATTTTCCTTTTGTTGTTAACTTGATAGTTTTTTGTTTCCAGAGGAGTAAATCCAAAAGGCACACCATTTCTCTTTGCCACTGAGATGGTATTAGGAAAATATTAGTAATCTGCCCTTCAATCCCTCGTCACTTTTCTCTCTCCCTGGGAAGTATTCATTGTCAATAGTGTGTCAAAAACCTAAACACAGAAGAAATTCGTTTACCACCAGAAACTCATATAAAAATGTATTTATTGTGAGTAAATATTCAAACCAGGCAGTGTCAACCCAAAGGTATTGAAAAGGCGCTCTGAAGTACTGGTATTAAAAACAGGTTAACTAGGCAGGTTCAGGATTAAGCGTTGAGTTGGAAACCTAAAGGTTGGCAGTTCAAACCCAACAGCCTCTCTAAGGAACAAAAATGAGGCTGTAGGCTCCCATACGATGTATAGTCTTAGAAACCCTAACGGTCAGTTTTCCTCTGTCCTGTAGGGTCACTGTGAGCTGGAAGCAACTCCATGGCAGTGGGTTTGGGTTTAGTAGGATAAGCACCAGACTAGCTGCAAGGTTGATGGTTCAAACCTACCAGCCACTCCTCAGAAATGCTATACAGGGTCGGTATGAGTCAGAAATCACTTGATGGCAATTAATCACAGTTCTGGAGTTCTGGTGTGGCACTGTAGGATAAACACTGGACTGCTAACTGCAAAGTTGGCGGTTCAAACCCACCAGACGCTCCTTGTTGTTGTTATGTGCCATGGAGTCGGTTCCAACTCACAGCGACCCTGTACAGGATTTCCAAGATTGTAAGTCTTTACGGGAGCAGAAAGCCTTATCTTTCTCCTGCGAAACAGCTGGTAGTTTCGAACTGCTGACCTTGTGGTTCACAGCCTGATTTGTAACCACTACACTACAGGGTTTTTATGAGCACGAACCCACTCAAAGGCACTTAGTGACAACAGTCTCCTGTAACCGTTGTTGTAATTCTTCAAAAGAACCCGATGTCTAAGGAAAATATCTCCACTGAACTGCTTCCTGGGTTACTGCCTGACCTGAAGGTAATTATAGGGAAAGGAGTTCCTTAAAGGCTTAAGGTTCAAAAGGTCACCTTAGGCAAGTGGCCTGGGTGGGTCTCCCCAATTCCATGGACCCAGATATCAAATTCCAGGAGAATTTAGCTGGTTTCTGAAACATAATGTGACATGGAATCTTCTACACGGATATATGTGCTGTCTTCATGTTCCAAGGGGGGGCTTCAAAAAGTTCATGGACAAACGGAATTAAGTGATAATGAAATTCTTCTCTGAACTTTCTGAAGCCCCCTCATATATGTATTGAGAACTAGTTCAGTTTATTTTTAGGGTGTGTAGAGGTGTCTATGGAGCCCTGGTGTGGCACCAACTTTTCTCACTAAATCTACTACATTATCTCCAGTTCCGATCAATAAATACACATGTTTACCTCATTCCTTCACCACTCATCTGTCAATCTGTGGTACTGCCTGTGTGTGATACTGGAGGCTAGGACATTATCACTCCTTGGAAACCCTATACAGGGTCACTACGAGTCAGAACGGACTCAAAGGCACTTAACAACAACAACAGGGTAACCCATGGTGGACAGGTTTCAGGGGAGTTTCCAGACTGAGAAACTCTAGACATAAGTAGAGGGGAAGACCACTTCTGAATGGTTAGCTGATAGGGCACAACTCAAAATGATGAAAAACAGCTGTAAATATTCACTAATAATCAGAACGTGGAATGTACAAAGTATGAATCTAGGAAAATTGGAAGTCATCAAAACTGAAATGGAACTCATAAAGGTATTTTAGGCATTCTCAGTCCATCCAGTGAGCTGAAATGAACCAATATTGATCTATTTGAATCCGACAACCAGATGGTTTACTATGCCAGGAATGACAAATTCAAGAGGAGTGGTGTTGCATTCATTGTCAAAAAGAACATTTCAACATCCAAAAATACACCCCCAAAACCAGAAGGAATAGAAGCAAATACTGTTGAATGATGATACATAGAAGGGACTGTAATCATTGCAATGAAACAAAATACAACAGGATGAGTGTAAGACTACTGTTCTCCCAAGTAACCGATCACTCAGTTCACAATAAAAGCTTTTTAAAAAAGAACATTTCAAGATCTATGTCGAAGTACAATGCTACCTGTGATAGAAAAATATCCATACACCTACAAGGAAGACCAGTTAATATGATTATTATTCAAATTTATTTATGAAACTCTAAAGCCAATGATGAAATTTAAGAATTTTACCAACTTCTTCAGTCTGAAATCAAGCATGCAATCAAGAGTCATTGATAATTATTAGTGATTGGAATGCGAAAGTTGGAAACAAAGAGGAAGAAGCAGTTGTTGGAAAGTTTGGCTTTGGTGAAAGAAAAGATGAAGGAGATCACATGATAGAATTTCTTCATTGTAAATACTTTTTTTCAACCACATAAAAGGTAACTGGTCTTCATCAGATGAAATACATAAGGATCAAACTGACAACATCTGTGGGCAGCCATGGAGAAACTCAAAAGTCATCAGCCAAAACAAGGCCATCAATTGCTCATCAGCAAGTTCAGGCTGAAGCTAAAGAAAATTAAAATACATCCACGAGACACAAAATAGGACCTTGAGAATATCCCCCACCTGAATTTAGAGATCATCTTAAGAACAGATTTGATGCCTTAGATACTAATGACCAAAAACCAGAGGAGTTGTGGGATGACATCAAGAACATCGTACATGAAGAAAGCAAAAAGTCATTAAAAAGGGGGAAAAAAAAAGGCCAAAGTGGATGTCAAAAGAAACTCTGGAATTTGCTCTTGAATGAAAAGAAGCTAAAGTGACTTTAAAAAAAAAGGACATAAAAGCTGATCAGAAATTTTCAAAGGCTGCTCAAAAAGACAAAGTCAAGTATTCTAATAAAATGCGCAAAACCTGGAGTCAGAAACCAAAAAGAAAGAACACTTTTAGCATTTCTTAAGGTGAAAGAACTGAAGCGACATTCAAAACCTGGGTTGCAATATTGAAGGATTTTATGGGCAAAATATTGAATGATACAGGATGCATCAAAAGAAGATGAAAGGCCCCCATTGCAGTGTTGTGAATTATTTAATATGTCTCTTCTGGCCTCGTCTTCACAACTCCCACCAAACAAATCGATTCCTGACATGTCTGGGTAAGAAGTTGGTGGGAGAAGATACCAATAACATGACACAATTCAGCTGTGGATGGTTAACAGTTAAATTGTCGTTGTGAACACTCGGAACTCTAACATGGGTTTAAAATGAGCCATCTCAGAAGCAAGAGCGGGTAACCTCACCACCATCAAAGAGAAAGAACTAGGAGTACATTATATCCTTTGGACCCTGAGACCCCTGCATGTTGAACCTCCTCGACCCAGGGATGGAAAGCTATGACATCAGAGGACCAGGAGCAGCAGAACCAAGAATCAGAGCACAAGACAGAGCAGTGGGCTTCCCAGCCCACAGAGCAACAAAAGTTCAGTGACTTTGGGCTGGAAGCTTGCTTGTAGAATGGGTGCCCTTCCGGCACTTAAGTGGGGGAGCTAGTTTTGCTGATCCATGGAGCTAGAACCAAATGCCTCTAGGCTGAGACTTATCAGGGTGTGGTGTATTTATGGACACAACTGTGCCCTGAGAATTTTCTGATCCTGTATTGTAACCTGTTATCTTCCCTAATAAACCCCATAACTGTATAAAATAAAAAAAAATTTTAAAGATGATGGAAGGAATACACAGAATCACTGTACTCAAAACAATTGGACAGTATTCAACCAGTTCAGGAGGTAGCTTATGATCAAGAACCAATGATATCAAAGGAAGAAGTCCAAGATGTACTGAAATCACTAGAGAAAAACAAGGCTTCAGGAATTGATGGAATACAAATGGAAAGGTTTTTGAAAACTGATACAGTGCTGGAGGTGCTCATGTGAAACCTGTACATAGACCAAGAGGCAGTTGTTCGAACAGAACAAAAAGATACTGACTGACTTAAAATCAGGAAAGGTGTGTGTCGGGGTTGCATCCTTTCACCATACTTGTTCAATCTGTATGCTGAGCAAATAACCCGAGAAACTGCTTTATATGAAAAAGAACATGGTATCAGGATTGGAGGATAAATAAAAAACTCATTAACAACCTGTGATGTGCAAATGACACTACCTTGCTTGCTGAACGTGAAGAGGACTTAAAATACTGATGAAGATCAAAGATCACAGCCTTAAGTATGCGTTGCACCTCTATGTAAAGAAAACAAAAATCCTCACAACTGGACCAGTAAAGTAGCATCATGAGAAACGGACAACAGATTGAAGTTGTCCAAAACTTCCATTTTACTTGAATCCACAATGAACATTCACAGAAGCAGCAGCCAAGAAATCAAATGACGTATTGGGCAAATCTGCTGCATAAAGTCTCTCTAAAGTGTTAAAGAGCAAACAGTCACTTTGAGGACTAAGGTGCACCTGATCCAAGCCAAGGTATTATCAATAGCCTCACATGCATGCGCAAACTGGACAATGAATAAGGAAGACCTTGGAAGAATGGATGCATTTGAATTATGGTGTTGGCGAAGAATGTTGAAAGTACCACATACCACGGAGTGCCCAAAGAATGAACAAATCTGTTCTAGAAGAAGTACAGCTGGATTGCTCCTTAGAAGTGACAATGGTGAGATTTTGTCTGTTGTACTTTGGACATGTCAGGAGGAAGTGGTTTCTGGAGAAGGGCATCATGCTTCGTAAAGTGGAGCATCAATGAAAAAGAGGAAGACCCCCAATGAGATGGATTGACCCAGCGGCAGTAACAATGGGCTCAAGCATGACAATTGTGAGGACGGCCCAGGACCAGACAGTGTCTCGTTCTTTCTATTGTTCATTGGGTTACTATGAGTTGAAACTGACTCAAAGGCACCTAACAACAACAACACCTCAACAACAGCAACACCTCATTTCTTTTACTGGCAACCCATGATGCAACAGGAGTCCCTTAGGTGACATAAACAATGTGCCATACGGTGGATAAATGACTGTTTATTTATCCCCCTGCTGTAAACTCCCCCTGCTGGTGGGTGTTTATAAGGTGGTCCCCCAAAACACTCTTGTGCAAGAGAAGAACTGAGAGAATGTGTGTCATTCCAGTTTGACAAAGGGAGAGACTTGAGGTACAGAGAGAACCCCCCTCTGTAGAGTGGGATGAGCCTAGCACTGTACTGGCTTCCTGCTGCCATATGGTGTCACTGTTGAGCCCACCCTCTGCCCCCCACAGTCCATAGACTCTGTTGACAATCAACCCTTGCTTGCTAACCCTCTGCCCCCCACAGTCCATAGACTCTGTTGACAATCAACCCTTGCTTGCTAATGTGAGATCTTTGTAGATACCTAGGCTTCAGAAGCCTTGTTACCCTTTTCTGTCATTGGCTACCATGATGTATCCTTATAGGTCTCCCAAACCCTCTTTTTTCTGGACTCCTGGTGTGGTGCTGTAGGATCACCAGTTCAAACCCACCAGCTGTTGCTTAGAACTGACTTGATGTCACTTAGCAACAACTTTTTTTTTCCCTTAGTTCTCCCTAACTTTAAATAACAAAGTTGGGTTATAGGAGTTCCATTTCTTTTTTCTGACAACCCTGGGTTCCTTATGCAAAGCCACTCCCCACCCCAAAGGTCAATCCTAATACCAGTCTATGAACAGGTCACTCAAGGCTGTCTTACACTTGCCCCGAGTCCACCCGACCCCTTAGCATTAAAGCAAACCCCAAACCCACTACCATCGGGTCGATTCCGACTCACAGTGATTTAGCAGGTCAGCGTAGAATGCTCCTTAGACAGTACATCTTTGTGAGACCAGACAGTCTCATCTTCCTGCCTCAGTACGGCTGGTGGGTTTGAACTGCTGACTTTGCAGTTTGCTAACTGCAATGCTTAACTTGCTGAGCTACCAGGGTTCCTTCCCTTGGGTATCAGAGTTCTGATGTGGCACTGTGGGTTAATGCACTGGACTTCAAAGTCAGTTTGAATAGCAAAGTCAGCAGTTCAAGCTCATTAGCAATTATGATTCCGAACTGACTCAATAGCACTTAACAACAACATTGTCCCTTTACCTTTACACAATCTTCCCAGAACAAAAACAGTTAACTTCAATGTGACTTTCAGATGCTGACTTCACACAAAAGTTTAGAAGGCCAGATATGGCTTCATATATTCATGAACAAAAGCACCTTAAATCCAGGAATGAACTGGTCCGACCCCTTGCTGAGAACTCGACTTTCCACAACCCTCCCCTCCCACCCATAGACTGAGTCCGAGTCCGAGTCCACAGTTTAACAAGATCCCCAGGTGTCTCTTAGGTATATACACCTTGCACAAACCCCCAATCTTTCAGACCCTCAGTACAGACCACCTATAGGAATCACCTGGGGATCTTGTTATAATGGAGACTCGGATTCAGTCTGTTTGGGGTGGGGGTTGGTAGAAAAAGACAAGTTCTTAGCAGGGAGTCCACTGGGATGAACTGGTTGGAAGCCCTGCCGAAACCAAGAGAAAAACTTCTTGCCTAGTGGAGTGGTTATGAGTCAGCCTACAAAGTCAGCAGTTCGAAACTACCAGCGGTTCTGCCGGAGAAAAATGAGGCTTTCTGCTCCAGGAAACATTTACAGCCTCAGAAACCTGTACGGGATCACTTTGCATCGTTACGGACTCCACAACACATAACCACCACCACCATTTAGACACATCAGTTGTTGTTTTTTGCCCAGTTCAATGTAAACAGAACCCAGGTTCAGGATTTTGACCCAATATTCAGGCTGTAGCGGTGCAAAGTGAGTTTTCCAGCTCCGTGGCACCCCTAGATTTCAATCAGAGGAGAAAGTTTTGGGATCAAGCATGAGACCTTCCAAGAGAAAGAAAAATGGGCACGTGTCTTATGCACCACTAATAATTTTGTCTCATTTTGTTTTCATGTGTGCAATCTATAGAGACTGACCTTTTTCTAAAGTCTATTCTTCAGCTGTGGGCACGAAGTTTTGGATGTTTCCTTGGAGCATGTCACATAGAGTGCTGGCTCATTCTTTGAAGCAAGAACGAAAGACCAAAAATATGGTTTCCAAGTCCATGCTTGCAGATACTAGACTTCCTGTCTAGGTGTTAATATTTTTTAATTCATGGACAGAATATTTTGGGACATTTTTAACAGGGAGGAACATAAATGCTTTTTGACAGTAATTTTCAGTGAAATTTTATTGATTTTGTTGTTGAGAATATACCCCGCTAAACATACACCGATTCAACAATTTCTACAGGTACAATTTGGTGATATTGACGATAGTCTTCAAGTTGTGGAACCACTCCCCCCCCCTCCTCCCCTCCCTTTCTGGGCAGCTTCTCTCCCTCCTACCCTCCTTTTGCAAGGAGCTCTGGTAGTGTAGTGGTTACAAATTGGGCTGCGAACTGTAAGGTCAGCAGTTTGAAATTACCAGCTGTTCCGTGGGAGAAAGATGAGGCTTTCTGCTCCCGTAAAGATTTACAGCCTCAGAAACCCTGTACAGGGTCGCTATGGGTCAGAACCGACTCCATGGCACACAAACAACAACAACACCCTCCTTTGGAACCATCCCCCCCTACCCTCCCTCTCTGGACAGTTTCTCCCCCATTAACACAGACTTACTCATATCAAATCTGTTGTCTCTCTGATCCTTTAGAGACAGTGCTTACAAGAAAATAATGTCTCTGGGCATTCTTAACTGTTGGTGTTAAATGCCATCCAGTTGGTTCTGATTCACAGTGACCCTGTTTCTGAGGAACGGCAGGAGGGCTTGAACTGCCAACCTGTGGTTACCAGATCAGTGTTTCTCCTACAGCACCGCACCAGGAACTCCCACATTTCTCCACTACTTTAGCTAAACTGTTGTTTGGTTTTAAGGCATTTTGTGATACTTAAAAACAACACACAAAACTAAGGCTTTCCCAGAATTTTATCTTTTAAAATTTTGGATCACTCTGATTTGCTGGTGTTCTAATGGGTTATCTTTGTGTTTACTGAGCTTTGGGGGTGATTCTGGCAGGGAAGGGGGGGAATGATACACCCAACATCCTTGTTGTTGTTAAGTGCCGTGGAGTTGGTTCCGACCCATAGCGACCCTGTACAGGGTTTCCAAGTCTGTAAATCTTTACAGGAGCAGAAAGCCTCATCTTTCTCCTGAGGAGCGGCTGGTAGTTTCAAACTGCTGATCTTAAGGTTTGCAGCCCGATTCGTAACCACTACACTACCAAAGCTCCGGAAATCCAAATATATACCAGTTTATATTATTTCAACAGTTACCCCATTAATTCCCCTCCCCCAAAGCAACAACTATTCTTTGGTTTGTATCCTTAATTGGAGTAAATGGCAGTGAAACAAAATACAGGGTGGGAACATGAGCCAGCCCCTCAGGTTGGAAGGTTGGAAGGCACTCAAAATATGACTGGGGTAGAGCTGCCTCCTCAAAGTAGAGTTGACCGTGATGACATGGTTGTTACAAGTAATGCTTGGGACTTCATATGCTGATGGAACATGATTCAAAATGAAAAGAAACAGCTGCACACAGCCATTAATAACCGGAATGTATAATGTATGCAGTATGAATCTAGGAAATTTGGAAGTTGTCAAAATTGAAATAATAAAACATAAAAGTCTGATATCCTAGGCATTAGTGATAGGATAAACATAAAAGTCTGATATCCTAGGCATTAGGGAAAGGAGCTCTGGTAGCGTAGTGGTTGCTAACCTCAAGGTCAACAGTTTGAAATTACTAGCGGTTCTGCAGGAGAAAGATGAGGCTTTCTGCTCCTGTAAAAATTTACAGCCTCAGAAACCCTATACAGGGTCACTATGGGTCAGAGCCGGCTCCACGGCACGTAACTACCACCAGTATCACTATGCTGGGACTAACAAATTGAAAAAGAATGGCATTACATTACTATTTTCTTAAATTTCATACTTTTTTTTTTTTTGGAAAAACTTTTTATTGTGAAGTGAGTGAAGCTTTACAGAAAAAATCATCAGTTTTACACTCAGCAAATGATACTTTGTTTCATCTGAAAGGTTATCCTGCTTCCTGTGTTTGTTGTTATTGTTGTTGTTAAGTGCCGTCGAGTCGGTTCCGACCCATAGCAACCCTGTACAGGGTTTCTGAGGGTGTAAATCTTTACGGGAGTAGAAAGCCTCATCTTTCTCCCGCAGAACGGCTGGTAGTTTCGAACTGCTGACCTTAATGTTCGCAGCCCGATTCGTAACCACTACGCTACCAGAGCTCCTTGTGTTTACCCTATACAAATACCCTTTCTCCAACTCTGATACATTTGTGGACTATACACATATTATGGAGTCCTGGCGTGGTGCTGCCAGTTAATACGCTGGGCTGCAAAGTTGGTTTGCTCTGCAAGGTCGGTGAGTCAAGCTCACCAGCTGCTCATTAGAAACCCTATGCAGGGTTGCTGTGGGTTGGAATCAACTCAAAGGCACTTAACAACGAACATATACATACACATACATGCATGAAGGTAAGTGAAATTATGCGCACTCCAGTTACATTTAAACACCCATGTCCATGGCTGGTGGCAATATTGAGTGTGCATGTGAAGTGATTCTGTCGAATAGACGAGTGACAGGGAATTATGAGACAAATCATTTGCTAATCAGCCATGGCTCTGCCTATGAAATAATCCACGACAGATGACCAATTGCTTCTGTCTGTGCTCTCCCATGAGTTGTCTGTGTACCCATTTCGCACAAACTTTTCGAAACCCAACTCTGTCGTGGATTATTTCCTTGGCAGAGCCATGGCTGATTTGCTACATAAACCACTTGCCTATATGACAGAATCTGCAAACACAATTTGCATTGATACTCAAAAGAAGGTAAACTTTTCTTAAAAAAATCATCAGTGGTGATGAGACATCGTTTTATCACTACGAGCCTGAAAGTAAAACAGCAGAGTATGGAACGGAAATATCCTCAATCGCCAACCAAGAAAAAATGTAAGACTCAAAAAGCTGGAAAATTAATGCTTACAATTTTCTGGGCTTCCCAAGGGCCAGTATTCTCAAGGGCCACTATCAGGAAAAAGGCTCATCCACAGGGCTTGGTACAGTGAGATGCTCACTGAAGAACTGAAGGTTAAATTTAGGATTCAGTGTAGAGGACTGCTCTCCAAAAGTGTCATGATTTTGCATGACAAACTTCTCTTTGCCCACACTGTGAACACTCTGCAAAAACTTCATTTGGAGGTGTTAAAGCATCCTCCCTATAGTCCTGATCTTGCTCCATCCTGAAAGCAGCCCTTCAAGGATTTCCAGTTTTGCCAGCACCGTTCGTTAAAGAGACTATCTCTTTTCCATTTGATGTATTTGGGCCCACTGTCAAAGATCAGCTGATTATATGTGGATGGATTTACTTCTAGGTTCTCGATTCTGTTCCATTGATCTATGTATCTTTTGTTGTATCAGTACCAGGTTGTTTTGACCACTGTGACTGTGTAGTAAATTTTGAGATCAGGAAGTGAGAGGCCTCCAACTTTTGTTCTCCTTCTTAAGTTGTACTTTGCTTTACTGAGGTCCCTTTCCTTTCCCAATAAAATTAGCGGTATTTTTTCCATCTCTTTAAAGCATGATGTTGGAATCTGGATTGGGATTGTGTTATATCTATAGATTGCTTTGGGTAGTGTTGACATTTTCACAATGTTAAGTCTTCCTATCCATGAGCGTGGTATATGCTTCCATTTTTGTAAGTCTCTACTGGTTTCTTGTAGTAGTGTTTTATAGTTTTCTTTGTATATATCTTTTGTTTCTCTAGTTAGATTTATTTCTAAGTATTTCATCTTTTGGGTAGCTATTATAAATGGCATTGCTTTCTTAATTTCCTTTTCAGAGCTATCTTTATTAGTGCATAGAAATCCAACTGATTTTTGTGTATTGATCTTATACACTGCTTCTTTGCTGAATCTTTCAATTTCTAATAATTTTCTTGCTGAGTCTTTGGGATTTTCTATGTATAGAATCATATCTACAAATAGAGTTTTACTTCTTTGCCAATTTGGATGCTTTTAATTTCCATTTCTTGCCTTATAACTCTTGATAAGAATTCCAACATAATATTGAATATGAGTGTTAATAAAAGCATCCTTGTCTGGTTCCTGTTTACAAAGGGAATGCTTTCAGTATCTCTCCATCAAGGGTAATATCGGTTGAAATCATATATACACTTTTAATTGTACTGAGGAATTTCCCTTCAATTCCTACTTTGTTGAGTGTTTTTTTTTGTTTTTTTTTAATCAGGAATGGATGTTGGATTTTGTCAAGTGCCTTTTCTGCATTAACCAATATGATCATGTGGGTTTTTTCCTTTGTTTATATGTGCATTATTTTTTAATATGTTGTTGAATTCCATTGGCTATTATTTTATTGATATTTTTGCATCAATGTTCATGAGGGATATTGGTCTGTAATTTTCTTTTTTAGTGATGTCTTTGCCTGATTTTGGTATAAGGGCAATACTTGCTTCATAAAATGTATCTGAGAGTTTTTCCGTACTTTTGTATGTTCTGGAATAGTTCAAGTAAAATTGTTATCAGATCTTATCTGAATGTTTGGTAGAATTCACCAGTAAAGCTATCTGGCGTTTAATTTATTAATTTATTCCCCAGTTTAAAACAGTCCATTTTATCTTGAAATCTACTTGACTTCTGTACCATTAAGAAGTTCGGTAACTGTACTTTCCCTTCATTTTGCTTTGTCGTCGTCTTCATTATAAATTGATACCTCTGACTCCCTATTTTCAGTGTTGTAGGTGTGTTTTACTTTGGCTACTTCTTTATCTGGATTTAATTCTGGGTGGTGTTGCCAGGTATGTCAATCTCTGCTTGTTGTCTGCTGTTGTTGGTTCTAGTCCAAAGGACTCCTTTAGTATTTTTTAAAAGTTGGTCTGGTTTTTACAAATTCCTTTTAATTTCTGTTCATTTGGAAATGTTCTCATTTCACTGTCGTATCTGAGGGACAATTCTGCTGGGTCAAACGACATATTGCATTAGGCAAATCTGCTGCATAAGACCTTTTTTAAAGTGTTGAAGAGCAAAGACCTCAGCTTGAAGACTAAGATATGCTTGACCCAAGCCATGGTATTTTCAATAACCTCATATGGATGTGAAAGCTGGACAGTGAATAAGGAAGATGGTAGAAGAGTTGATGCCTTTGAGTTATGGTGTTGGAGGAGAATACTGAAAGTGCCATGGGCTGCCAAAAGAACCAGTAGATCTTTGTTGGAAGAAGTGCAGCCAAAGTGCTCCTTGGAGGCCAGGATGGCCAAACTTCGTCTGTTATACTTCAGACATATTGTTAGGAGGGACCAGTCACTTGGAGAAGGATATCATGTAAGATGGAGGGTCAGAGAAAAAGAGGAAGACCCCCAGCGAGATGGACTGACAAAGTGGCAGCATCAATGGGCTCAAGTGTGGCAATAATTGTGAGGTTGGCCCAGGATCAGGCAGTGTTTCGTTCTGTTGTGCATAGGGTCGCTATGAGTTGGTACTGACTCGATGGCACCTAACAACAACAATAACATACGATTCATTTAAGAGTTTTATCTATGTCTCCCCATTGCCTTCTTGCTTGCATGGTTTCTGCTGAGAAATCATAGCTCAATGTTATTGCTTCTCCTTTATAGGTAATTTTTCATTTTTCCTGAGCTGCTTTTAAGAATCTTTCCTTTTGTTTAACTGGAGAATTTGACTATAATGTGTCTTGGTGATTTTTTGGAGGGGAGTCTATCCTGTTTGGGGTTAGTGCAGCTTTTTGAATTTTTTTTGAATCTGACTGTTTTTCATGATGTTAGGGAAATGTTCTTTCAACAGCTCTTTGAACTATCTTTTCTGTTTTTCTTTGTCTCTTCCTGTTCTGGAATTCCAGTCACTTTGTAAGTTATTCCTTTTCATGGTGTCCCACATGAATCTTAGGCTTTGTTCATATTTTTGCATTCTTTTTTTCTGATTGTTCTTTTAGCTTACTAGTATTGAGAGATTTATCTTCAAACTCATTAATCCAGGCTTCCATTGATTCAAATCAACTGCTTTGCTCTGTCAATGTATTTCTGAAATTTTACTATTAATCTTCTGGATTTCTGTGTGCAGCTTTTGTATTGTCTCCAATCCTTTATCTATTTTCTTTGATTGTTCCCATAATGCTTTCCCGAATTCTTCCTTGTTTGCTTCTACCTTTCTGTCTGCCCTTTGGATATATCTAAATATTATTCTCTTTAATTCTTTTTCAGGTGGTTCCAGTGTCTTTCTTTCCTCAAAACTACTTTTCTAGCTCTGCCTCTTGGTCACTTGTTTGTGCCACTGTGTCTCGTTTCTTCCTGTGAACAGACATCTTCTGTTGCTTTTGAGACATTGTGATGTTGTTACATCTGAATTAAGTTGATGATTGTATGTTGGTTTCCTCTTAGGCAATTTCTGACTGCCTCCTGGTGGGTGTGATCAGGAGATGAGTTTATGCACCATTCTCTGTTTGCTGTTTCTACAGTTCGGTTCAGGGTGGAGTTTGGCTGATACTGGTTGTAGTCATTAATCCAGTATATAGCTGCTGGTCTTGGTGCTTGCCCAATGGGTGGGGTTGTAGAGGATATGGTTATAGCTGGGCTGTATGGATGCAATTGCTGTCTCCTGTCTAGTGAGGCAAGAGGAGACAACACACACGAGAGAGAAGGAAAAAAAAAACACAAAGTAGCAAACGAGTGAAAAAAAAAATAGGAAAGACAAGAAAACAAAGTAAAAAGCAGGCAATAGCTAGCAAAAGACTATAAAAACCAAAGAGAGAGAGGAAAATAAAATAATAAAAAAGAGAAAAATAAAAGAAAAAGACCTAAACACAATTAGGGAGGGAAATGAATTAAAGGGAAAGAGAACAGAGAGTAGTTAAAAGGTTAAATAAAGAGAAATTAAAAAAAAAGATAATTAAAAAAAAATAAGAAAGCAGCAGCAGTGGTTGGAAAGGGAAACCCACTCAGTGGCATCTCACAACAACAACAACAACACACACTTGGACCTTGCTGGATGGGACACACAGGAATCAAATTGAAACCATGTGGGAGAAATACAGTGGAGAAGCTGCATATCGTCAGTCAGAACATGGCTGAGTTGACTTCCAGAACAGACTTGCTCACATGCAAGTTCAAGCTGAATCTAAGGAAAATTAAAACAAGTTCATGACAGCCAAAGTATGACCTTGAATCGATCTCTTCTGAATTTAGACACCATCACAAGAATACATTTGACAGAAACTTCCGGCAAGATGACAGACGAGGCAGATGCACACATGGACCGTCTACAACAGAGATCTGAGGGAATACACAAAACAGACACAGATGTAAATCATGGACCTCTGAACTTCTGAGGAAAGGTTAGAGACGTGGACTGAGTGCTTTGCTGGGAGGAGAAGCTGAGTAGGGACAGTGAGGCAGGGAGACAGGTGAACTTTTTGTGAGCAGCTTTGGCAACAGAAGGTGGTCTGGCAGAGCAGATGCACAAGGGTGACGGGAAAGTTACCTTTTTTTATCTCTCGCAACTCCGCCCCCCCCTACACTCCCCTGATGACCAGAGGTGTGGCCAGCTCCCACTTGCATACACCCCCAGTAAAGACCCTGCTCTCCAGGAGTTTGGAGCCAGGTGGTTGGATGTCAAGCCAGTGTGAGGTGGGGACTGGCTCGAGTGGACTCAATGTCAGGCCTACAGAACCCACAGAGCCACCAGATGAACATTTAACATTTAACCCTGCCCCCAGCTTCCCAGTGGTCCTAACAGACACTGAAACCAGCTCCATCAAGTGCCTCCGCAAACTACTTCCAGGTGGAGTGTCCTGAACATAGATAACACCAAGGATGACAGGAATTTCATCTAGGACCAGGA
Organism: Chrysochloris asiatica; assembly: GCF_000296735.1. NCBI lineage: Eukaryota > Metazoa > Chordata > Mammalia > Afrosoricida > Chrysochloridae > Chrysochloris > Chrysochloris asiatica. The sequence goes on from NW_006408620.1 coordinate 2,425,202, forward strand.
ACTCCGCTGTTACATCCCTCTAGAAGAAAAAAGAAAGACAGTCCGAAGAAAGCCTAAGAGTTATGTGGAACACCATGAAGAGGTACAGTGTGATTGGAATTCCAGAACAGGAAGAAGGAATAAACACAGAGAAAATTGTCAGAGTTGTCAGAAGAAAACTTCTCTGACATCATGAAAGATGAGAAGATAAGCTTACAAGAAGCTGAACAAATCCCAAACAGGATAGATCCTAAGAGAAAATCACCAAGACTTAAGATAATCAAACTTTCCAAAACCAAAGGCAAGTAAAGAATCCTGAGAGCAGCTTGAGAAAAATGAGAGAATTTACCTACACAGGAGAACCAATAAGACTAAGCTCTAATTTCTCAGCAGAAACCCTACAGGCAAGAAGGCAATGGAATGACATACAAAACTCTGAAAGAAAGAAAAAAATTGCCAACCAAGAATCATATACCCAGCAAAAGTGTCCCTCAAACGCAACGGTGAAAATAGGATATTTCTTGACAAACAGAAATTAAAGGAATTTGTAATGACCAGACCAACTTTACAAAAAATGCTAAAGGGTGTTGTTTGGACTGAGAACCAACGACAGCAAACAAAAACCGGAGAACACTACACATCACACCACCACCCATGACTCAATCCAGATATAGATGAAGCATTTAAAGTACAACAAACCTACAAGACTGAAAATAGGGAACCAGATAGCAATTTATAATAATGTCAACTACAAAGCAAAAAGACGGAATAGTGTAGATACAGACTTCCAAATGGCAAGGAAGTCAAGTAGATTCCAAGATAAAAACAGACTGTTAAATGAGAAAATAATAAATAAATTACAGGTTAACAGAGAAAATTAATGTACTTGTTAATTAAAAAAGAGGAAAAGCAGAAAGGTTTAGTAAACGTGAACATAACAGAAATGAAAATGACAAGAAGATCCACAGACAAAATGAACTCAGTGCAGGAAATTGTGTGGAGTGGAAAATCAGCACCATAAAAAACATACAGCAAAATGACAGCAATGATAATTACACTGAATGTCAATGGATTAAATACACCAGTCAAGAGATATAGCAGAATGGATAGGAAAACAGGATCCTTCAATGTGCTGTCTACAGGAGAAACATCAAAAAGATGGAGACAGCCTAAGTACCCACCAACAGAAGAATGGTTAAATGTTGCTACACATACCCAATGGAATACTACACAATGCTGAGGACTAATGATGAATCTGTGAAACACCTCCCAACATGGATGAACCTGGAGGACATTATGCTGAGTGAACTTAGTCAATCATGAAAGGACAAATATTCTATGAGACCAATGTTGTAAAAAGTTAAGACAAGGTATTTCTTCTTAAAAGAAACAATCTATGATGGGTAAAGTGGGGAGGAGGAGCGAAATTATTCATGCACTAGAGGGTAGACACAGGTTAACATGGGTAACAGGGCAGGCAATATATAATAAGAGGGAGGTTGGCAGAGGAAAGATGAAGGTAGCTGGAGACACAGGGAGAAATGCAATAGTTAAGAGTAAATAGAGGTAAATACTATTAACTGTTGGTACATGGAAGGGATTGCAATCATTGTAATGAAGCAAAGGACATGATTTGTTGGATGCAAAACTGTTGATCTGCTCTGTAAACCTTCACTCAATTCACAAAAGTTAAAAAAACAAAGATTGGAACACTATTGATCAACGACTAGACAAGTTGTGGGATGATGTCAGGTCCTACGTAAAGCAAAAGGTCAATAAAAGGATAGGAAAGAAAGAAAACAACCCAGTGGATGTCAAAAGAAACCCTGAAACAATGGTCTTGAACGTAGCGTGACTACAGTGAATGGGAGAGATGAAGTGAAAGAGGATTTCAAAGGGCAGCTTGAGAGGACAGTCAAGTATTGTAATGAAACTGGAGTTAGAAAATCAAGAGAGAAAAATATCCTCAGCATTTCTCAAGCTGAAAGAACTGAAGGAAAAACCCAAGCCTTGAGTTGCAATATTGAAAGATTCTGTGGGCAAAATATTGATGCAGGAAGCATCCAAAGAAAATGGAAGAGATGAAGGGCTGTACCAAAAAGAACGGGTTGACGTTCCACCATTTCAGGAGGCAGCAGCTGGTCAAGAACTTAATCGTACTAGAGGAATAAGTTCAAGCTGCACTGAAGACATTGGCGAAAAAACAAAGCTCTAGGAATGGATGGAAAAGTTTCATCAAACTGAAGCAGCACCAGAGGCCCTATACAGGGTTGCTTTGAGTTGGAAGTGACTCAGTGGCACTTACCAGCAACTACAACGAACTTTCTTATAATCGTAAGGCTGATCTGCGAGTTCTGTGCAGTCATTGCAACAAATTATTGAATCCAGCAGAGTACAGAGTGCTATGGGTGGAACAACTGAGGTCAGAATTGGTGCAGAGGTTGGAGGGTTGAGAAATATTTGACCTTTGTCTCAAAGGAATTGGCCCTGGGTTGATGTTCTCCTTTACCCTCTTGAAGTCAGAAGAGGTCAGATGCTGTCCCCATGCCGTTTTTGCACACTTCAATCTAAGGAAAACAAAAATCCAACTGGGCCAATAAACGTCATGACAAACAGAGTAAAGATTGAAATTGTCAAGGATTTATTTTTTTTTTGGATCCATGATCAATGTCTATGGAAATAGCTGCCAAGAAATCAAAGGCCAAACCGTCTTGGTCAAATCTGCTGTAAAAGCCCTCTTTAAGGTGTTAAAAAGCAAAGATGTCACTTTTAAGGACTATGGTGAGCGTCACTCAAATCATAATATTTTCAGTTGCCTCATATGCATGTGAAAGCTGAGCTCTGAATACGGATGATGGAAGAATTGGAGCCTTTGAATAATGTTGTTGTTGTCGTTAAGTACCGTGGAGTTGGTTCTGACTCATAGTGACCCTGTACAGGGTTACTGAGGCTGCAAATCTTTACGGGAGCAGAAAGCCCCATCTTTCTCCCACGGAACAGCTGGTAGTTTTGAACTGTCAGCTTTGAGGTTCGCAGCCCGATTCGTAACCACTACGCTACCAGAGCTCCTTTTTGAATAATGGGATATTCAAAATAAAGAGGATCAGAAGATCTGTCTTAGAAAAAGTATAGCCAAACTGTTCCTTAAAGTGAGGAGGAGAAGTTTGACAGAAGATGTCTGTACATTTCCGTTTACCTTTGCTGCAAACATACCCGTGCCTGAGATGGAGCAGACAGGGGCAAAGTTACAGAAACATCTTAGCCATTACCCAACACCTTGAGGGAATGAATGGCTGGACCTGGTGGCTCAGGACCATAGTCTCAGGGAACACCATGGTCAACTGGCATAACAGAGTCCACAAAGACAACGTTCTACATCTTACTTTCATGAGTAGCAACTGGAATCTTAAAAGCTCATGTGCAGCTATCTAAGGTACAACTATTGATCTCTCCTTGTGTGAAGGAAAGAAGAATGCTGAAAGTTGAAGACACTTGGAATCAATGAATCCAATGGACGAATAGAACATGAAAACATCAGTCTCCACAACTCTGAAACCAGAACTAGAAGGAACCTAGTAACTATTACCAACTCTTCTGAAAGGGATCACATTAGAAGGTCATGGATAGAGTGGAAGAAAATGTGAAACAAAACTCAAAATTATAGAAAGACCAGACTTACTGTTCAAAAAGAGACTTGAGGATCCAGGGCTGTAGCCTCAGGTTACTATCCACTGGGATAGTCCCAGTATGTCATATAGAGTTGCTATGAGTCGGGCATCTCACACCAACAAGCAACACCTAGAGACTTCCCAAGTTAGAAGTTCTCGGAGTGGTATCCAGCCAAGTGCCCTAATGGGACCTCCAGGTGATGTTCACAAACACCCAGGCCTGGGAATCTTGGTTGCAGAGCCAGGATTCTTAACCCTGGACGTTTCTGTCAACCCTTATCCCCTACCACCTCCACCCCTGTACCCCCCTCAGCTCAGGAAAGCTCTTCCTGGTCTGACTCATTCGCAGAGGTAACCCCGAAGCTCAATGAAAGTTTCCCAAATTAACTCCAGCTGTTTTTCAGATTGTACAGTAGACCATTCCTGGCCCCTGGGGTCATTGCGTAGTATCTTTAAATGCTATGAGTTACACTGTTGTGCATGATTTTGTGAAGCGAAATAAACTTGTGCAATATGATAGTAGCTCCGTTTAGCACTGCCAGTTGCATCACAGATCCATTTCACAGAAGGGGAAATGGAGGCTCAGAGAGAGAGAGAGAGGTTTAGATTTTCATATCAAGTCTGGGCAGGCCTTTCTTTAGAATGCGATGCTCACAAATGGGTTTCCCTTTGAAAACACAAGGCAGACAGGCACCGGCTTACACTGGGTGTGTACGATCAGGAAAAGTCGATTATTTCATTCAAGTGGATAAGACTGGATTTTTAATTTTCAGGAAAAAATAAAAAGTAACAACCCAAATGCCATCCCCCCGCTCCCCCCCCCCCGCCATCCCCTGGTGGTGAGCTTTCGCTGGGGTCACTATAGGTTTCTCCAGTGCGTGGGGTCTGACTCCTATTAGGAGAGCCTATACAACAACAACATTAGGCTTTGGCTGTTTGGGGTAACCCTTTACGGAAGCAGAGGGTCGTTTTCTCCAACCTCTAACCTTTCGGTTTGCAGCCTTGCACTTTAAGCAGGGCGCCTCCCCTGTGCTGAGAGGGGCGCCCGGCCCACCTAACCCGCAGCCTAGACGCGCCGGCGGATGAAGGGATGTGTGCAAGCAGAGCAGAAAACAATTGGCGCCTGTGGGCAGTCCAGAGAAAAAGACCTAAATGCAGAGGCCCAGAAGCTTAGACAATTCACTATTCCCGAAAAGTGGTTCCACCCCTAAAAAGTCTCCACCCGTAGGGAGGAGGCCAACAAGAGGCACGGACGGGGTTCGAACCCGTGATCTTCGGTTTACGAGACCGACGCCTTACCACTTGGCCACCGCGCCTGCGTTAGAATGGCGGCGCCACGAACCTCTATCCTGGCGTGCCTCCCGTGAGCTCGTCCCGCGGGCACGCGCGCCGTCCCGGCGGAGCACGCGCAGTCGTGGCTCCGCCCCCTGGCTGCAACTAGCGGGAAGCGACTCCCGGGCGCCGCGGGACGGCCTTGGGGACCATGGCTAGTCGGGTCCCCGGCTCCCACATCGGATTCTGGTCCCGTCGTGACCAGGAGCGACCTGGGTGGGTGGTGTTCCCGAAGTCCCCACAAACATTGTTAGGGGCGTGCACAGGACTCGGGGGCGGTGCCTGCCGAGGTCTGAGGGAAACGAGTTCGAATCCCAGCCCTGCTGAAGTTAGACTTGGAGCTTCAGTTTCTCCTTTAGAATGAGGTTTCAGCGAAATCGCGCGAGGAGCGGAGACTTGGTGACTGTTTTCGTTGTTACTCCCATCCGGAAGGTCCTTGGTGAGGGCGGGACGAGGGCCGAACTACTTGCTTGTCTGCGCCTGCGCGGCGTAGTCGCTCACCGTCTGCGAACTTTGAGAAAACGCACCTACTGGGAGAGTTGCCCAACAATCTGCGTTTTAACACGCTCGCGGGATGTTAATGGTGCACGCCTACAATTTATATGCATATTTATATATTCCAGCTTGCAGTTTTATACAGGCTGAGTTTATGGTTCTCTGCGTCTTTATTTTCCATGAGTTAATGTATGATGTGTTAATAATTAATACAATGGTTTGTGCAACATGTGTGCAGTGGAATCGACTTTAACTCACCGGAGTTCATGCTACTGAGCATAAGTGTCCCATAGGGTTTCCTGGGCTGTGATCTTTTTGGGAAGTGATCTCCATGCTTTTCTCCCGCGAAGCCGCTCTGTGGTTTGTGTTGGTTTGTATTGTGTTGCATTGAGTCGATTCTCACTCAGTGATCCTGCCTAGAATTCGACCGCAAAGCTGGTTTGAACCGGAAGGTCGGCGGTTCAAACTCATCAGCCGCTCTTGGGAAAATCTCAGTGACGCTGAGTCGGAACTGACTCGACAGCACTTAACAACAACAAATCTGCGGGCGCACAAAGCCTCATTTTTCTTTCACAGTGGCTGGTGGATTCAAACTGTTGACTTAGCAGTCAGCAGCCCAACACCTAACCCATTACACCTCTAGGCTTCATCAGGTGGTTTCGAACTGTCGTAGTGTTTTAGTTCGCAGCATTTAACCGCTGTTATCATAATATAATATGACCATCACAGTAAATAATGTTACTGTTGTTAAGTGCCGTCTGTTTCCAAGGAGCATCTGGTGCGTTTGACTTTAGAATTAACAGTATAGGACGTATTCTATAACGCCACACCAATGTATAATAGTTAATCACAATACAACGGTAAATCAAAAGTACTACAAAATCACAGATGCCATTACTAAAAAGTCAAACTGTGAAGCTATTGTTTCTCCATATATATCTTCTATGCAGGTCTGTACACTTTTTTTTTTTTTAATGTTTTATTGTGAATTATGTGATAGTTTACATGGGAGAACATCAGTCTTACATTCATTCTATCGTATATCCTCTCATTGCCATGGTTACAATGCCCTTCATGCAGTCCTTCCCGGTACCCCCCAGGTCTTCAGCACACAGTCGCTCTCCCTCTCTGGATCTAGTCTCCAGCTGCTACATCGCTCCACGTCATCATCTCTGGCTCCATCTCAGGCATCACTGCTTCTCTGGGTAGGGTCCCACTCTCTGCTCTTCTCCCTTGATGGTCCTAGGGACCGCCGCTCCTAGACTGAAAAGTTAATCACTCCCCTCGCTATGAAACCTCTACCTTTACATTTCCAACCCTCACAATCAGTCCTGATAACAATTATTCACTATTGTATCACAAGAGACCCGTCTGCATTTCATTGCATCAGCCCCACCTAGTCAGATTGAATACTACTCACTGGAGATTCTACCTTCCTCCAGGCCCTCTGGATCTAGGTTCTCTCTTGAAAGCTTGTAAGCCAGTCACTTTTTGCCTTTGTAGCCCCCCACCCCCATATTGGGTAGCCAATGTCCAAGTTGCCCATCCCTGTCTACTCTGTGTGTGGAGGGGGAGGTCTGTACACTTTTGAAGGTGGTCTTTCCATCTCCAACCCTTCCCCAAAGACTTCTGAGCGCTTCACTTTATACCCCATTAAAAATGGACGTTTTGGCATGCATCCTCAAGGGACTCAAATTGGGTTCCTTTTCAATGTGCTTTAAGTTTGGGGAACAAAAAGAATTCTGATGGGTTAGAACATGGATGGGGTTAGGGTTCATAGTGAAATTCTCACAAGACAGTCCTTGCTACCTTCAGAGAAAGAGCAAGTACATTTTATGATGGAAGAACATTCTTTGTTGCAACTTTCCTGGTCTTTTTCTCACCAGTACAATTTCCAATTTCCTAAGCCCCCCTGATCTCCTATGTCCTTGAGGAAATCTATCAAGATGACCCCTTTGGAATTCTCATAAAACAGTTGTCATAACCTTCTGAACTGACCTCTTTGCCTTGAACTGACTGGTCCAGCAGATCCTCTCGGAAGACACTGTTTTAATTTGTCTGGACCTTTTTTTTAAAGACACTCTAATAAGACTTTGTAGTGGTTACGAGTTGGGCTGCTAACCTCAAGGTAGGCAGTTTGATACTACCAGTGGTTTCGCGAGAGAAAGATGAGACTTTCTGCTCCTGTAAAGATTTACAGCCTTGGAAACCCTTTACAGGGTCACTATGGGTCGGAACCAACATGACAACACTTAACAACAACAACAACAAGGCTTCAGTGCTGTCAAGCCAGTTCTGACTTATATAGGGTTTCCGAGGAGTGGCTGGTGGATTTGAAGCGCCGACCTTGCTGTTCAAACCTACTTTGCAGTCCAATGCTTAGTCTATAGTGCCATACCAGGACAGGTGTATTACTGACAGAACTTGTGTCTACATATGTCTTTGCCTAGTGGTACCAGCAAATATCATAGGGCATTGTTGTTTTTGTTGTTAAGCACCATCAAGTCGGTTCTGACTTATAGCAACCCTGTGTAGGGTTTCCGAGGAGCAACTGGTGGGTTCGATCTGCCAACCTTATGGTTGAAACCGACCTTGTAGTCCAGGGCTTATCCTACAAAGCCACACCAGGACTCCCCCATAAATATTGCTGAAGGATCCCCTTCAGTGTGGTGGAGAGGTCTTCCCGGTGATCCCAGGGAACTGTCTTGACTTGGAGTCTTCCAACTGCTGATCTTGAACTGAACTGCCCGCAGGTCTTACTCTGATCAAGCTGAAACCTTCAGCTTTTCAGTGGTCAGGAATGGTCCATTCTTCACTTATAAGGAATGAACTTAAATCTAGCATAGGTTTCCTGGGTCCTCACAGGGTCCTGAAGAGACTTAAATAAATAAGTGTGGACAGATCCCGGCTCTCCTTAGGGAGTTTGAACGTTAGAACAAGAATCCAGTATCAGCTGAAGCAGATGGTGCCTGGAAGAATCTGGGGAGGTGACATTTTAGTTGAGAAAGTATCAAATTGATCTGGGGACAAAGCCAGGTGACATGATGGAGTACTTTCTTTTGGTTACATCTGTATAATCAAGTGTAGGAGATGCTCCTTCTCTCCACACCCTCTATACGCATCTACATGTCTTTTGAGACTCCTGCTGTGGCTCTGTAGGATCAGCACTGGACTTCGAACTTTAAGGTCAGCAGTTCAAACCTACCAGCTGCCCTTCGGAGACTCTATAAAGGGTTGCTATGAGTCGAAATCAACTCAACAGCACTTAACAGTAACAAATATTTCTCTTGTGTTGAAACTCAGTCACATTTTTCTACTTTAGAAAATAGAAATCTATAGTTCAAAAAAATTTTTTTGAACCTCTTTGTTCCTGTTGTTGTTAAGTACTGTGGAGTTGGTTCCGACTCACAGCGACCCTGTACATGGTTTCCGAGGCTGTAAATCTTTACGGGAGCAGAAAGCTTCATCTTTCTCCCATGGAACAGTTGGTAGTTTCAAACTGCTGACCTTGAGGTTAGCAGCCCAATTCATAACCACTATGCTGTTCCTCTGTACCTGTCCACAAAGTAAGAATTCTGAATTTGGGGCCTGTGCACTCAAGACTCGGAAATCTGTCAACTCTCCAAAAAAACCTGTTGCCATGGAGTCAGTAACACATAGAGTGACCCCAAGTGTTACAGAGTAGAACTGCTCTATGGGGGCCCCTGGTGGCACCAATAGTTAATTGCTAGACTGTTAACTGAAAGATTGGAGGTTGGACCCACCCAGAGGAAGGGCTCCGAGGTCTGCTTCTGAAAGGTCGCAGCTGTGGAAACCCTGTGGCGTTCTACTCAGCACACGTGCGTCGGCAGGAGTTGGAACTGACTATGTAACAACTTAGAACAACATCAGTCTTTTTTTGTTGTATTAAACGTGATTGTGAATTGAGCAGATCAGTTTTCCGTTCAACACTTCATACACATATTGTTTCATCTCAGGGATTACAGCCCTTACAATGCAAGGTTACTCTCCCCACTTCCTGTGTTGCTGGTTCCTGTTTCTCTTTCTTTGCTGATGCTTCTCAACCTTGTCCTTGGGTAAATGCTGCCTTTTTCAACTTAAATGGTTGATTATTGTAAGATGTGGGTACATTCCTTGTATTATTGGTCCCCTTACACACCTGTGTATTGTTTGGCTGAAGATTGAGACACAGGATGAGTTCATTTCTAGACCTTCAGGATGATGAAGGGCCACCGTCTCAGGTGTTCCATCAGCCTTTATCCCAACAGTAAGACGGATCTTTTTATGATTTTGAGTTTGGTTCCATATTTTTCCTCCCACTGTATCTAAGACCTCCTAATGCCATCCCTTTCAGAGCAGTTGGTTTTTCTGGTTTCGGGGCTGTGGAGACTGATGTTTGCGTGCTCCCTTCCTCAACTGGACTAATTGATTCCAGGTGTCAGCTTTCATCACGCTTGTTTCAGATAGGGCGGGACCAGTAGTTGCAACTTAGTTCACGAGCTTTTAAGAGCCCCAGACGCCACTCACCAAAGTAGGATGGAGAGCCTTTTTGTGGACTGCTGAGCATGGTGTCCCTGAAACCATGATCCTGAGCCCCCAAGATGCAGCACGTCTTTTCCTCGAGATGCTTGGTAATGTCTAAGATGTTTTTATAACTTGACCCCCCATTTGCCCTGTCCTTTTCATAGTTGTATTTGCAGACTAGGTAAATGGAGGTGGTTGTTGTGTGCTACTGAATCTGTTAACTCTTATACTCCGTCCAGGGCCTTCCCCTACATCTCTCATTTGGGCTGCCCTCCCTCTTACTGCATACTGCATGTTTCCTTTCCTGTCACCCAAGGAGCTCTGGTAGCATAGTGGTTATAAATTGGGCTGCTAATCACAGGGTCAGCAGTATGAAATGACCAGCTGCTCTCGTAAAGATTTCCAGCCTTGGAAACCCTGTACAGGGTCGCTATGGGTCGGAATCGACTCCACGACATATCACCACCACCATCACCCAAGTTAATACTAGTCACTAAGCTGTCCTTTCCCACCTGTTAACCCCCAAAGAATGTTTCTTTTAGTGTGAACTTTTCTTGATTACTTCACAAAAGTGATGTTGTTAAGTGCCATTGACTCAGTTCTGACCCCTAACGACCCTGTATGGGGTTTCTGAGGAGCGGAACCTTGTGGTTCAAACCAGATTTGCAGTTCAGCGCATTAACCCACAGCGCCACAGCAGCACTCCTCCAGTAGAGATACCATACAACATGTCTCCTTTGGTGATTGATTTATTGTACTCCACAAAATAAATGCCTTCCAGGTTCTTCCATGTTAAGTGCTTTCTCAATTGGTTTTTCTTTAACATGGCGCAGTATTCCACTGTGTGCATGCGCAGAAAACAACAAGCCTTTTGGTTGTTTTCACCTTGGGTGTCCATGGCTCTTCCTTCTCTAGGTGATAGTAAAGGCCCTTCTGGGTCATACGGTATTTCTGTGTGCAACTTTCTAGGGAAGTGACAGCCCGTTTTCCACAGTGGTTTTTTTATAGTTCCACCAGTCGTGTAATAGGTTCTCAGTCTCTCCACACCGTCATGGGCGTTTGTTATGTTCTGTGTTGTTTTCTTAACATAGTCACACCTCATTGTCAACAATCATCACAGAGCAGATCACCAGGCATTTGTTCTGAGGGTACCAGTGGGTAGGTTGGAACTACCTCAGGTGCAAACCATTTGTGCTACCTAGGGACCTTGAACTCTCTCATAATGTGTGTGAAGTGTGTGTTCTGGAAAATAGATGCCACCATTCTTATCAGACTTTCTATTAAGGTCTCCTATTGCAGCTGTTGGTGTCATCAAGTTGGCTATGACTCATAGTGACTCTACCTGGAGTTTCTGAGGAGCAGCTGGTGGGTTTAAACTGCTGACCTTGTGGTTAGCAATCCAGTGCTTATCCTACAGTGCCAATGATTTTCCCAGCCCCCCACTGAACTGAAATTCCCATCCCAAGTTGCTTGACCACAGAGTTACTTCAGAAACTCACTTCCACCCACATCAGTGAGGATGAGTCTGAGGCAGTCTCCTATTCTTGGGACAGGAAACTTCAGTCGCTGTGTTGGCTCCCGGGCCTCTGCCTGCTGCCTTCGATCCAGCAACTTGTCACCTTCTGTGAGGAGCTTTCCCCTGCATCATCACAGTGGAAGGGGATCATGTGGTATAGTGGTTCAGTGCTCAGCTGCTTGAACTCACCAGAGAAAGAGGTCTGCTCCCATAAAGAGAATTGCCTTGGAAACCCTCTGGGCAGGTCTGCTTTGTCCTGTAGGTTTGCTGTGAGTCAGAATCGTGGGTTTGGGTATCGTCTCCAAGGCTTCTCACCCTTGAACATGACCCACTTGGCAATCTCATTAAAATGTAGTCAGCTGTGTTTCTAACAAGCTCCTTGGTGAGATTGATGCCTTCGGTACTGGGATGGCGGAGAACTGCCCTAACTAGTCTTGGAAAAAATCATTTGCTTGTGAAGGAGAAAAACCCCTCAGGCTTGGATATTTAGGTCACCCAAGGTAATGACAGGCTTTTCAGTATTACCCTAAATACAGCTTCTACCTAAATAAAGTTTGCTTTGCCTCCGTCAGTACCTCAGCAGGCTGGGCGGGGCCAGGCAGGTTATGTAAACCTGTGAATTGGGCCAGAGGAAGAATTGGGAGGGAAGAGCTTGGGGCTACATGTCCACCCACCATTTGGCATTCCCATCTGAAATCCAAGGTCCGGTAACTTATCTTCCAGTGTCTGCCAGCCAGCCTTTTCAGTTTTCATCGTGCTGGGGGGTACATAGGGAGCCCTGTTAGGCAGTGGGTAAACGCTCAGCTGGTGGTTTGAATTGGCCAGCAGTACCACGGAAGAAAGATGTGGCCGTAGGCTTCCCTGGAGATGACAACCTTGGAAACCCTATGAGGCAGTTCTACTCCGTGGTCCTAGAGGGTTGCTGAGAATCGGTGGCGATGGGTTTGGTTTTTGGTTTGGTGGATGGTGATATGAACAGGTAAGACGCCTAAGCGAAACGTAAAGTTTTCCTGTGGAGAAGTTAGACCGCGTACAGAATAGCCTGGTATGACCCCATCAAGTCAGTCTGTAAACCTGTCACCCTGGAAAAGTAGCTTTAAATCAGTTCCTTCCTGAGCTAGAGCATGGAAGCTATGAATATTAAAAAGTTTCATTCTTTTTTTTTCTAGATCAACTCTACAAAGGTCAATCCGATTCTATGAGGTGCAGGCATTAGCATGCAGAGCTTGCAGGGGACTTAAGTTTGAAAAAGTCAATAGAAATGTACAGAGAATCAAAGTGTTCTTCTGTTCCCCATGAACATTCCTGCTGCAGGCAGAGGGCCCCCACCCTCCTGGCCCCCACTTCCCACCCTCACGATTTCGAGTTTATTTTGTATCTTCTCACATCGTTTTGTGTGCGTTGGCACTGGTACTACCACCCTGTTGAAGTTGAGTTGATTCCGACGGGAGACCTGCCCATAAGGTTTGCAAGGCTATAATCTTTTCTCCTGTGGAGTGGGCGCTGGGTTCAAACCACTAACCAACCCTACAGTTAGCAGCCGAGCACTTTATCACTGGGCCACCAGGGCACCTTCATTGATATGTGAGGTGAGTCAGAAAGTACTGCAGCTAAGGTTCCAGTTCATCCGTGCACAGATTGATTCTAAAAAGAACATGTTTAAACGTGTCTCTGAGATCAGTGGATGGCTGCAGACAAATTCTTACAGTAAAACACTTAGTCTCTTGAGGGGGCTTTCAAAAAAAGGTCCAGTCAAAATAGTGGCTTCTGAGGGACTTTCCTGGATTCGTTCAGTTCGAGGCAGAGGGCAGCTCAGAAGCGAGCTGGTGACTGTTTTTTGAGATTCCAAAGGGGTCATCTTAATAGATTTTCGTACAGGACACAGGATGACCATGGGATGTGTGTGTGTGTGTGTGTGTGTGTGTATTAGTCAGAAAGGTAAGGAAACTGAAAACTGCGTCAGTGAGAAAAAGATCAGGGAGGACGTTTCTCCCATCGTGGCAAGAGCTGTCCTAGGAGAATTTTATTTGGAAATCTTAACCCTATCTACCCTCCAGCTCTGATCTTGACCCTTCAGACTTTTTTTTTTTAACAAACAAAAAACCCCACTCAGGAATATATAATCATTTAAACAACCAAAGGGCACATTCTGCAAGCCTGCCTCCTGGCTGCCAGCACACAGCCTTTCTCTTTCCATGAATCTGCAGTCCTCAGCTCCATGTCTTCATCTTGGCCTCCATCTCTGGTGTCGCTGCTTCTCTGGATAGGGTCCCACATTCTACTCATGCTCTTTTCCCTTGATGGCCCTAGGGTTCTCTGTTCCTGGAATGTAAGATTAACTACTCCCCACTTGTTATAAAACTTCTACCTTTACAGTGGTGACAGTTGCAATTAGGTATGATAACAACTACTCACTATTGAATCAGTGAATCCCATCCCCATCTCCTTTCACCAGACCCGTCTATAAACAACAGGAAAACTACTCATTGGGGATTCTACCTTCCCCCACACACTCTGAAACTAAACTCCTTCTTGAAAACTTGTAAGCTAGCAACTTTGTGCCTTTATAGCCCCCACCCCCGATTTTAGGTAGCCAATGTCTAAGTTGCCCATTCCTATTAACCCTGTTTACAGAGGGGATAGGTTTGACCCTTGATGTGAAGACTCCTTTCCTCTTGGTATCTTGAGCTACTACATCCATAACTATAGGTCAAGTTCATCAAATTGTAGCAATTTACACTTGTTTCCTTTATCAAATATCTTTTATCGTCCTCTAGTTGAAACCCTGTACAGGGTCGCTATGGGTCGGAACCGACTCGATGGCACTTAATAAAAGGTGAGTTATGATCATGAAGCCGTCGAAGCTAGGTCAAATGGGTGTTTATCTGCAAGTTTTGGCGTTCTTGTGCATCTCCTGTCACTTCATATCAGCTGGATATTTCACTCTCAGCTCTAGCCCACCAAGGCTTGGTCCCAGAGTCAGTGACATAGCCACAGAGGACTAGAGTGGGGAGTGAAGCGTCAGCTAATAAGAGAGGGCCATATGCACAAGAACACTAACACTTAAAGATAATACCCACTTGACCTGTCTTCAATGGCTGGATGATCAGAACTCAACTAGAAGAAAGAAGAGGGGGAAAAAAAAAAGTAATCTGATAACAGTTTGATGAACTTGACCTTCACCTATAGATGCAGTAGCTCAAAAGAGGGAACAAATCTTTACAGCAAGGATCATTCCCACCTCCTCGATACACAGGGTAGACAAGGATGGGCAACTTGGACATTGGCTACTTAAAATGGGGGGTGGAGGGTGCTACAAAGGCAAGAAGTGACTGGCTTACAAGCTTTCAAGAGGGAGCCTAGATCCAGAGGGCGTGGAGGAAGGTAGACTCTCCACTGAGTACTATCCAGTCTGTCTAGGCGGGGTTGATGAAAGGAGATGGGGATAGGACTCTTGTGGTACAATAGTGAATAATTGCTATCAGGACTGACTGTGAGGGTTGGAAATGTAAAGGTAAACATTTTGTTGCAAAAAGAGGGGAGTGGTTGATTTTGCAGTCTAGGAGCGGAGGTCCCTGGGACCATGAAGGGAGAAGAGCAGAGAGCGGGACCTAAGAGAGAAACAGTGACGCCAGAGATGGAGGCAGAGACTGTGAAGTGGAGAGATGGAGCAGCTGACGAGCGGGGGTTGGGGGTGGGGGGTGGGGCAGGCTTGCAGGGTATATCCTTCGGTTGTTTGATGATTCATGAAGAGGATTGTAATCATGGCAGTGAAATAATATGATAGGATGAATGTAAAGCTAATTTCTCCCATGTAAACTATCACATAGTTCACAATAAAACATTTAATATGATGTGCTTATATCTATTCCTGTTCTGGCTCATATTTCTTGTGGATCTATATCAAGTAGAGGTAATGCTGCATCCAGTCGTCTGAGGAAGCGTCTTATCATTTTCCAGAATGGCTGGACCATTGTACATTCCCACCAGCAATGTACGAGGGTCTCAGTCTCTCCACACCCTCGCTAGCATTTATTGTCCTCTGCTTTTTTGAACTTCGCTGTTATTGCTGGTGTGAGAAATTTATAATTTGGATTTGCATCTTGCTAATGAAGGAGCTCTGATAGCGTAGTGGTTATGAATTGGGCTGCTAACCTCAAGGTCAAAAGTTCGAAACTACCAGCTGTTCCGTGGAGGAAAGATGAGGCTATCTGCTCCCGTAAAGATTTACAGTCCCAGAACCCCTGTACAGGGCCACTATGAGTTGGAACCGACTCCACAGCACATTGCCACCACCAATGGCTAATGATCGTGAACATTTCCTCGTGTGCTTGTTGGCTGCTCCAGTGTCTTCCTTTATGAAGTGTGTGTTCATGTCCTGTGCCTGATTGGGTTATGTGTCTTGTAGAGGTGTTATAGGTTCCCATAGATTTTAGAGATCAGTACTTTGTCTGATATATCATTGCAAAAGACTTTTTCCCATTCTGTGGGTTCCCTTTTTACTCTTTTAGTGAAATCTTTCGATGCACATAAGTTTCTGATTTTTAGTATGTCCCAATCATCTATTTTTTCTTGTTTCTGCAATTCTCAAAATGTTTGATAATCTGTGTGTGCCCTGTATTAGAGCCCTTAAATTTGTTCCTATTTTTTCATTGATGACCTTTATAATTCTGGGATTCACATTTAGGTCTTTAATCCATGTTGAGTTGGTTTTTGTACGTGATGTGAGATAAAGGTCTTATTTCATTCTTTTCCAGTTTTGCTAGCACTATCTGGTGAAGAGACTATCTCCTCCCCACTCAGTGTACTTTGGCCCTTTGTCAAAGATCAGTTGGCTGTATGTGGATGGGTTAATTTCTGGAATCTCGATTCTGTTCCATTGATATATGTATCTTTCATTGTACCAGTACCAGGCTGTTTTGACCACTGTAGCCATGTAGTAAAATTTGAAATCAGGGAGTAGTGAGAGGCTTCCAACTTTGTTCTTCTTTTTAGCAATGTTTTGCTTATCCTGGGTCTCTTTGCTTTCCATATAAAGTTTGTAATTTTTTCCATCTGTTTAAAGATTCTCATTGGAATCTGTATGGGGGATTGCATTATATCTGTAGATTACTTTGGGTAGTATTGACATTTTCATAATGTTAAGTCTTCCTATCCAGGAACATGGTATATTTTTCCATTTTTTAAAGTCTTTTTGGTTTCTTACAGTAGTGTTTTGTAGTTTTCTTTGTATAGGTGTTTTGCTTCCCTTTTTAAATTTATTCTTAAAATTTTCATCCTTTGTATGGTGATTGTAGATGGTATTGCTTTCCTCATTTCCTTTTCAACGTTGTCATTGTTATTATAGAGGAATATGACTGATTTTTGCATATTGTAATCTTGTACCCTGTCACTTTGCTGAATCTTCTGAAGCATTCTAGTAGTTTTTTGCTGAGTCTTTGGGATGTTCTATGCATAGGATCATACCATCTGCAAATAAGAGTTTTACTTCTTTGCCAATGTGGATGCCTTTAATTTCCCTATCTTGCCTTATAGTTCTAGCTAAGACTTCCAAAATAATATTGAATAGGAGTGGTGATAAAAGACATCTTGGTCTGGTTCCTGTTTGCAAAGGGAAAGCTGTCAGTTTCTCTCCATTGAGAGTGATGTTGGTTGTTGGGTTGTTGGTTTTGTATATATGCTCTTAATTTTGTTGAAGAATTTCCCTTCAATTCCTACTTTGCTGAGTGTTTTTTTATCAGGAATGGATATTGGATTTTGTGAACTGCCTTTTCTCCATCAGTTGATATGATCACGTGGTTCTTTTCCTTTTTCTTATTTATATGATATATTACATTGATTGTTTTTCTAATGTTGAACCATCCTTGCATCCCTGATAGGAATCCCACTTGATCATGAATCACACTTGGTCATGATGTATTATTTTTTTGATGTGTTGTATTCTGTTGGCTAGGTTTTTTTTTTTTTAATGTTTTATTGTGAATTATGTGATAGTTTACATGGGAGAACATTAATTTTATGTTCATCCTATCGTATATCATTTCATTGCCATGGTTACGATTCCCTCCATGCATCATCAACCAACCAAAGGGTATACACTTCAAGCCTGTCCCCTGGTCGTCAGCACACCGCCCCTCTCCCTCTATGTGTCTGAAGTCTCCTTGGCTAGGGTTTTGTTGAAAAATTTTGCATTGATATTCATGAGGGATATTGGTCTATAACTTTCTTTCTTGATAATGTCCTTCCCTGGTTTTGGTATGAGGGTTATGCTTGTTTCATAAAATGTATTAGGAAGTTTTCCATCATTTTCTGTATTCTGGAATAATTTGAGTAGAATTGATGACAGCTCTTCCCTGAATGTTTGGTAAAACTCACCAGTGAAGCCATCTGACCCTGGAATTTTTTTGGTTGGGAGTTTTTTAATGACCTGATCCATTTTGTTATAGGTCTGTTTAAGTTTTCTACTTCATGCTGTGTAAGTTTAGGTAGATTGTGTTTTTCTAAAAATGTATCCATCTCTTCTAGATTTTCAGATTTGTTGGAGTACAACTCTTCATAGTATTGCTATTATCCTTTTTAGTTCCGTTGGTTCTTTGGTGACATCACCCATGTGGTTTCTTATGTGTATTATTTGTCGTCTTCCTCTTTTCTTTTGTTAGGTTTGCCAATGGTTTGTCAATTTTATTAATCCTTTTGAAGAACCAGCGTCTTGTCCTGTTGATTCTTTCTGTAGCTTTTCTGTTTTCTATCTTGTTTATTTCTGCTTTTGTTTTTTTTTCTGGTGACTGCAGGTTTACTTAGTTGGTCTGTTTCTAATTGTTTTGGATATGTGCATTTATTGCAATAAATTGTCCTCTGAGCACTGCTTTTGCTGTGTCCCATAGATTTTGGTATGTTGTGTTTTCATTCTTAATTTCTTTTGAAGAATTTTATAAAGTCACCTTTTATTTGTGCTACTACTCAGTAGCTTTTAAAGAGGGTGTTACTCAGTTTCCATGGATTTGACTTTATTTCCTTAGTTTTCCTATTATTGATTTCCAGTTTTATAGCATTGTGATTTGAGCAGATGCTTTATAGTATTTTGATATTTGTAAATTTATGGAGACTTGTTTTGTGGCCTAACACATGGCCTATTCTGGAGAACGTTCCATGTGCACTGGAAAAGAATGTTTTGTGCTGTTGTTGGGTTGTATACATCTATGAGGTCAACTTGGTTGCTTGTGTTGTTTAGTTCCTCAGTGTTTTTGTCGAGTATCTTTCTGGTTGTTCTATCCTTTTTTGAAAGTGGTGTATTAAAATCTCCCACTATTGTAGGTTTGCCTATTTCTTTCTTCAATTCTATTAGGGTTTGCATTATATAGTTTGGAGCTCTTCCATTGGGAATGTAGATATTTCTTACAGTTGTGACTTCTTGTTCAGTTGACCCTTTAATCATGAGATAATGTCCATCTTTATCTATTATGCTGGTTTTGGCCTTAAGGTTTATTTTATCAGAGATTAGTATTGCTGCTTCTGCTTGTTTTCTTATCCATGTGCTGCTCTCTGTCTCTTGACTGGTGCATTTAATCCGTTGACATTCAGTGTAATTATCGATAGGTGTGAATTGCTGTCATTATGTTTGCTCTGTGTGATGCTGTTGGTTTCTTTGTTTTGCATGCATTCCTGTACTGACTTCATGTTTTTTTGTGCTTTTTTATTATTTTTTTTATTTTAATCAGTTTCTTCATAGTTTTGTTTCCATGTTTTTCTTGGGTTTTCATTTTCGTGATATGTTGTGAAGTATTCATTGTCTTTGAGGTTACCCTATATTATATTAAAAATTTCCTCCATTAAAACAGTCTATTTTATCTTGCAATCTACCTGATCTCCTCACCACCAACTAGATCCCTGTTGCTATATTTTCCCCATCTTTCACATAGTACTTATTTTGATCATAGACTGACCCCCCAGGCCCTCTGGATTTGTTATTGTAGTTTTATACTGCCCTGGACTCTTCCATCTGATGATTGAGTTTTGCATGGTGCTGCCACATAAGTAAGTCTCTAGTTGTTGTCTGTTCTTGTTGGTTTTTATGCCAAAAAACTCGCTATAGAATGTTTTGAAGTGCTGGGTTGGCTTTGATAAGGTTCCTTAGCTTCTGTTTATCCTAGAATGTTCTGATTGCACCATCACATTTGATTGACAGCTTTGCTGGGTGGATGATTCTTGGTTGGCAGGTTTTTTTTTTTGTTTTTTTTTTCAAGGTTTTATATATGTCTCCCTGCTTCTTGCCTGCATGGTTTCTGCTTTAGAGATCAGAGTTTATAATCTGATTTGCTTGCTTTTGTATGTTACACTTCTCTTTTTCATAGCTGCTTTCAGGATTCTCTCCTTGTCTTTGATTTTATAGAGCTTGATAATGATATGTCTTCATGACTTTCTTTTGGGGTCTGTCCTTCCTGGGGTACGTTCAACTTCTTGAATGCTTATCATCTTATCTTTCAGGATGTTAGGGAAATTTTCTCCCAGCCAGTTCTTCAACTATTTCCTCTGTGTGCTCCTGAGATACCTCCTGTTCTGGACTCCAATAACTCTTAGTGTTGCCCCACATGAATCTTTAACTTTCTAAAGTTTTTTGGTTCATTTTTATGCTTGCTTTCCTATCTTAGCAGTAATGAGCGATATATCATCAAGTTTGCTGGTTCTGACTTGTCTTCAATTTTACTCTCTTTTCAGTATATTGTCCATTTCTGATATTTTATTATTATCATTTGAACCCCTTTTTGTAGGTTTTGAATTGTTTCCAATGCTTTTTTTTTTTTTTTTTATCCTATTTGATTGTTCCTGTAGCACTTTCCTGACTTCTTCCTTATTTTTCTCAACCCCTTTGTGTAGTATTTGGATGCACTTCAATCGCATTCTCCTGAATTCCTTTTCAGGCAGTTCCAGAGTCTGCCCTCCTTCCAGTAGGAATTCTAGGTCTCCTTCTAGCTCATTTGATTCAGCTAGTCTGTCTTGTTTCTGGACATGAGCTGAGATCGTCTATTGTTTTTTGGGCATCTTCAATAATTAGATGTCTTTTCACTAATTAGATGAATGTATGTTGCTGTATTACTAAGTTTTCTGAGTGCCTCCTGGTAGATGTGATCTGGAGATAGGCTTCCCTTTTCACTTGCTAAAATTGTTGAGTTGAGTAATAATACCAGTGTTGGTTACTTATGTAGTGTATATCAGTTGGTATTGGCTCTTGCCCAGATGGTGGGATCTTATAGGGTGTGATTGTAGCTTGGCTATATGGCCACAATTGCTGCATCTTCTTAGGTAACATAGGAAAATGCAGAGGCCCACCCCAAAGTAAAAGGGGGATCCAAAAAAAAAGAAAGAAAGAAACCGTTGCAAAATCATCCCGGTGTTTCTCCTAATGGGAACCAGCTAACAGGTGAGCAGATCTGTGCACAGCAGAACCCTCTGGAGGTGGAGGGAGTGTCCACTCGTTCAGGCACCCCCTCTAGTTATCAGACTGGAGGTGCACAGAGAGAAATGAGCAGATGAAAGATTGTTCGTACCTTTGCCTCTGACGATGGGTCAGGTCTCTGCGATGGGATTTCTGTCCTGCTGCCATATTCACTAAGACCTTCTCCTTGCCTTGATACCTCTGAAACTAGACAGAAATCTTGAATTTAACAATCAGTAATTGGGTAACAAGGAGCTCTGGTAGCACAGTGGTTACGAGTTGTGCTGCTAACCTCAAGGTCAGCAGTTGGAAACTACCAGCCATTCTGCAGGAAAAAGATGAGGCTTTCTGCTCCCATAAAGACTGACAGCCTGGGAAATCCTGTACAGGGTCACTATGGGTCGGAACCGACTCCATGGCACATAACCACCACCTCCAGTTGTGTAATACGATCCCAGGTGAGGAACCGCAAGGTAAACACTAGGCTGGTAACGGAAAGGCTGACAGTTCAAACCCACAGTCAATATTCAGGAATCCTATAAATGGCCACTATGAGTCGGAACATAATAGGGTGTTTTAGGGATAGCAGAGCAGAGACTGTCTTGTCTTGGACTGTGGTAGAGTTCAATGCAAGGACTGAATGAATATCCACTACAATTGCAGAGTACACAGTCCCAAGCCAAATACAGCCAGACTTCTTTTGGTTCTCCAACTCAAAGAACATCAAAAAGGAACACATTCTGAATTCCCCTTAGATACCAAGACTGCTGTTTTTGACGGAGTCCTGCTGTGGCGCTGTGGGCTAATGCACCAGATTGCAAAGCTGTTTGAACTTCAAGGTCAGCGGTTCAAGCTCACCAGCTGCTCCTTGGAAACTCTATACAGGGTCGTTATGGGTCGGAATTGACTTGGCGGCACTTAACAACAAAATCAAAGAGTGTAAAAATTTTTTAGGGAAAGTTTAGAGAGATGGGGACACCTCCAATCAAACGTGTATAGACCTAAAAAAAAAAGTATATACCTAGATGGAGGTTATGTTGAGGAGCAATAACTTCACATTGTGATAATTTTGTTTAATAAAGATTTATGTTTTATAGCAATAATTTTTTACCCTCAGTTTAACTTATCCATAGGATGTATCCATAAGACTTAGCTATAGGAAATACAGCGTTTTGGATATGTATGTAGGATTTGTTCCCTCTACAAATGCCATTATTGTCTAGGTGTTTTTCTTTATCTTTTTAGTTTTTCTAAGTTTAGCTTATTTCTTTTAATTGCTTCATTATAGCCAATGGAGTGGTCGTTGTTGTTAAATGCCGTTAGTTGGTTCCAACCCATAGTGACCCTGTATCAAGGTTTCTGAGGCAGCTGGTGAGCTTGAACCACCGACCTTGCAGTTCAAATGACTTAGCAGGCTGACGCATTAGCTCACAGCGCCACACCAGGACTCTGTGCAGTCAAGTCAGTAGCCTGTACGGGGTTTCCTAGACTTTAAGTCTTCACAGGAGCAGAAAGCCTCATCTTTCTCCCATGGAGTGGCTGGTGGGCTCAAACCATGGACCTCATGGCTGGCAGTCCAGTGCTTATCATATGGGGCCACTGTGCTGGATGACCATGGCAGACTTTTCATAATCCCCTATTGCTGGACACTGGGGTTGCTTCCTGGTTTTCTTCATTACAAACAGCTAATTTTGCATCTCCTAGTGTCTCCCTAGATACCTTTGTGGCACGTGCAGCTGCTGTGTACCTTTGAGTCGGCTCTACTCAGCGACCCTGTGTAGGATTCCCAAGGCTTTGAATCTTGACCAGAGCAGAAGGCGTCATCCTTCTCCCTCAGAGCTGTTGACCTTAGCAGTTATCAGTCCAATGCATAACCCACTACTGAACCAGGATTCCAGGGGTCTCTTTATGGTGTGAGGGCCTGCTGCTTTCTTACGATGTCTTTTCTGCTCTATTAGCTGTCATCCAGTTGGACCCCCATGTCTAATGAAATGCTGTCGGGTCGGGTCCCATCCCCAGGATTAGGTTGCGTCTCACACTGTTGTGACCCACAGGGTTGTCATTGGCTGATTTTTGGAAGCAGATGGCCAGGCCTTTCTTCCTGTTCTTTCTTAGTGTGGACTCACTGCTGAAACCTGTTCAGCATCAGAGCAGCACACACACCTCCACTGACAGGCAAGCTGTGGCCGTGTGGGAGACGCACTGGCTGAGCCTCAAACCTGAATCTCCTGTACAGAAAGTGAGAATTCTCCTGCTGAATTACCACTGGGTTACGGGGCCAACACAGACATGGTGTTTCTCATTTTCAGCTTTGTGGGGAGTTGTTTGGTTGGTTGGAGGCAGACCTAATCACCACATACTTGTGTGATGATGTGGTCAAGGTGTACCCAACTGATGGAGATGTGGCTTTGGTCTTTGTTTTTGAGCGTCTTGTTATCAAATTGTGAGTTAGTTCTTCTGCTTTTCCTTTTCCCAGCATTATGAACTGCTTGTTTTGCTGTGATCCTGGAAGCTTCCAGATAACAGCTTGAGCCCCTGTGGCAGACAGATATCAGCGGAGCTTCCGAGATAAGACAGATGAGGGACAAAAGCCTGGATAGCTAATGTTCAAAAATTAGCCAATACAACCCAATAGGTCTCAGCAGGCCCCTGTCCAGCTTGCTTGTTTTGGACATGTTATCAGGAGGGATCAGTTACTATAGGACCTCCTGTTTAAAGAGAGGGCCAGCAAAGATGTGAGAGACCCTTACTGAACTGCTCTGGCCCAAGACAAGCAACAGTGGACGTGAACATGCTAGTGATTGGAAGCCTGACTCAGGACCAGGCCAGGTTTCATTCTGTTGCATATACGGTGGTCAGAGTTAACGAAGCAGCATCTAACAACTATTGTTGTTGTTGTTGTTGTTGTTGTTAAGTGCCATCGAGTCGGGTCCGACCCATAGCGACCCTGTACAGGGTTTCCAAGGATGTAAATCTTTACGGGAGTAGAAAGCCTCATCTTTCTCCCACGGAGCGACTGGTAGTTTCGAACCGCTGACCTTAAGGTTCGCAGCCCGATTCGTAACCACTACGCTACCAGAGCTCCTTCTAACAACTATACATATAATTATATTGACATATATGGATACAGGTCAGCAGTCCCAAGTTACCAGCGGTTCCGCGGGAGAAAGATGTGGCTTTCTGTTCCCATAAAGATTTACAGCCTCGGAAACCTGATGCAGGGTCGCTGTGAGTCAGAACCGACTCCACTGCACATCACCACCACCACATACAGATACGTGAGAGTGCGGTGGCTCTGTTGGGTAAGCACTGGACTGTAAACCACAAGGTCAGTGATTCGAGTCCACCAGCCGCTCTGCAGGAGAAAGATGAGGCTGTCTGCTCCCGTAAAGATGGGCAAGTTTGGAAACCCTGCACAGGGATACTGTGAATCAGAACCAACTCAACAGCACTTAACAATACAAATACTTATTTTTTTAGGTCTTTCTTCCAGACCTTGTGTTTTACCATTGCTATTACATAAATGGCATTTTTATTTTTTGGGGTTATATATGTATTTTTAAACCCAGTACAATCTTTTGTGGGATTTAGGCTACCATCTGCCTTCCTCCTACTCCTGTTTTGAATCTGGGAGTTGCAGCAGTAAGGCCGTGGTTAAAGATGGAGTATGCGGTATGCAGTTTAAAATGACTTATTTCAAATTGTCATCTCCTGTCACCAGACACCAATTATCATATTCCCTGCTTTGGTGTGGGAGGTGATTAGTCCCAAGGCTGCTCTTGGCAACTCGGAAAGATCAATTGGGGCAAATGAGAGGCCTACAGAGACACAGGAACTTACACAGCTGAGCATACGGGTTCATTTCTCCCTTGTGGCTTTGCTTTCTCGCTGTGACACTGTAAATGTCTGTGCACCTCAGGGATAAAAACATTGACCATGACGTACAACTGTACACCACCTCCTTGTCCCTTTATGGACACATCAGAACTTCTCTTGTGGAAACATGAAGAAAATTTCACTGGAAACCTGTTGTTTTCTTTCATTACCGGGTTCTTTAGCAGCTGTTGCTGCGTTTTCTTTTCGGCCTTTTCAGGTGAATGCTCTAGAAAAGCCTTAAAGGCTTTCTCAGGGGTTTGCCTTTGTGTGTTTGCCATTTGTCATGGTATATTTTGTTGTTAAGTGCTGTCGATTTGGCTCCGATTCATAGCAGCCCTGTTTAGGGTTTCCAAAGAGCAGCTGGTGAGCTTGAACTGCCGACCTTGCAGTTCAAACTGACCTTGCAGTCCAGCACCCTAGCCCACAGTGCCACACCAGGATATATTTTAATTGAATGTTTTCTTGAAAAATAAAGCTGTATGATAAGCACTGGACTGCTAGCTATGAGGTTGGTGCTTAAAACCACCAGTAACCCTGTGGGAGAAAGATGAGGCTCTCTGCTCCCCTAATGAGGGACTCTCAGAACCCTTTCCAGGGTCACCATGGGTCAGAATGGACTCATTGGCAGTGGATTCTGTTGAAGTTTATCTTACCAAAGAACAGAAGGGAAATATTTAAGAGACAGCACAAACACCATCTCAACTTAAAGGCCAGTTCAGATGTGTCTAACTTGCACTTTCTCACCTTTTGTAGGAATCCACTCGACAGCCCTTCCCCACAATGGTAATTACTGCGTCTTGGGTTTTTTCTCCCAGCCACAAAATATTTTATTTACAAAATACGTATTTTGAAGCTTGTACATCAGCTCCTTTATCAGGGAAAGAGCTCAAAGCGCCCTGGGGAGTTTATGCCAAAGTTTAGTCAGTGACACCTATAGAGGTAACCAGTCGCTGTCAGTGCCGACGCAGGGAGACGCTGTGCCACAGTTGCTATGGTGGATTTTGGAGAAGGAGATTGTCAGGCTTTTCTTCCTCGTTTCCGCATCTTGTTTCTCCCAGCAGCGTTAGGTATTGGAGATCTCTGTCGATTCAGGTATCTTTACTTACTCCTTGTCCTTGTTCATATCCTTCTACTCAAATTTTAATCATTAAAAACAAACTTTTTGTGGTACACACACAGAAAAAATACATACGTTGTACTTGTATGTTGTTGTTGTTAAGTGCTGTTGAGTCGGTTCCGACCCATAGCAACCCTGTATAGGGTTTCCAAGGAGCGACTGGTGAGCTTGAACCACCGACCTTGTAATTCAAAGGGCTTTGCAGTCTGGCGCATTAACCCACAGCACCACACCAGGACTCCTGTTTATTGTAGTCAGCTCTCAGATTAAGACACAGGCCTGTTTACCTCAGGGGGAAAACCCAGCCTCAACTTGGGACGCCAGAGGTGAGCTGACCTGCTGTCGCTGTAAATGGAATCCCACAGTCTGCACCCTTCTTTGACTGGCCATCTGGAGTTTTTGAGATTCATCTATCCTGTTGTTGGTCAATCACTTTACTGCTACAGCTCCCACCATTCTGTGAAGAGAAACCACTGCCAGTGAGTCGATGCCAACTCACAGTGACCCTGTATTGGGTTTCTGAGGCTGTGAATCTTTTTTTTCCTTATTATTATTTTTTAATGTTTTATTGTGAATTATGTGATAGTTTACATGGGAGAACATTAGTTTTACATTCATTCTATCATATATTGTCTCTCATTGCCATGGTTACAATCCCCTCCATGCAATCCTTCCCCTCATACCCCCCTGGTCTTCAGCACACAGTCACTCTTCCTCTCTGGATCTAAAGTCGCCAGCTGCTTCATCGCTCCACGTCATCATCTCTGGCTCTGAGGCTGTCAATCTTTAAGGGAACAAAAAGCCTCATCTTTCTCCCCCGAAGCAGCTGGTGGGTTCGAACTGCAGACCTTGCAGTTAGCAGTCCAGTACTGAGCCTACAGCGCCACCAGTCCTCCTCCATTGTGTGGCTACACCCACTGTGTGTGTAGCACTGTAGGATAACACTACAGCCACCTGTCAGTTTGTCATACTGTGATGGCTAGCAACTCTGTCCCCGGTATCTGAAATCTCAGCAGGGTCAGCCATGGTCAACAGGTTTGAGTAGAACTTCTAGACTAAGGCAGGCAGGGAAGGAGAGGCATTGGAAACCTTACAAGTAGCAGCACAACATTGTCAGGTATTGTGTTGGACGCTCCTCAGCTTGGAAAGCACTCAAAACACGATGGGAAGTAAGACGAAGGAGGAGAGGCAGACTGATTCCTAATATTTAGTCACTGAAGCCCTTACGGATAGCAGGGGAACACCGTCAGCACCAGAAGCTCGTCAGATATAGTGCCGGGAAATGAGTCCCTTGGGTTGGAAGGCACTCAAAGTGCGACTTAGAGACAAGCTGCCTCTTCAAAGTAGAGTTCACCTTAATGACGTTGATGGAATAAAACTTTCGGTACCTTCAGTAGCTGATGGGGCACAACTCAAAGTGAGGAGACACAACTGCAGAAATCCCTTAATTATTGGGACGTGGAATGTACGAAGTATGAATCAAAATGGAAATGGAATACAGAAGGTTAGTATCCTAGGCATTAGTAGTGAGCTGAAATGGACGGGCCTGGCCTGTTTAAAGTCCGACAGTCATATGGCAGGAATGACAAATTGAAGAGGAACAGCATCACATTCATCATTTCAAAAACATCTCAGGATCTCTCTCAGAGTACAGCCCTCTCTGTGATACGGAAATATCCCCATAGGCCTACATGGTGGCGTGCCACCGAGTCGGCTCGTGAATACCATTCCATACCATTCTTCAAATTTACACACCAACCACTGAAGTCAGTGATGATGAAACTGAAGAATTCACCATACTTACTCAATCTGTAGTCTTGATGCGGTGCTGCAAGGTCGGTTTGAACCGCAAAGTCAGCAGTTCAAGCTCACCAGCTGCTCCTCGGAAAACCTTGTAAAGGTCGGTAAGAGTCGGAACCAACTCGATGGATCTTAACAACATTCAGTCTATAAGGAGCTCTCTGGTAGCATAGTGGATTATTAGCTGGGCTGCTAACTGCAAGGTTAGCGGTTCGAGTCTACCAGTGTCTCTACAGCAGTAAAATGAGGCCTTCTGCTCATATGAAGATTTACAACCTTGGAAATCCTATATAGAGTCGCTATGAGCAGTAACCCAACTCGGTGGCACACAGCCACCACCATTCAGTCTCTATTGTTGTTGTCAGGTGCCATCGAGTTGGAACCGACTCATAGCGACCCCATGCACAGCAGAACGAAACAATGTCCGATCCTGGGCCAACCTCACTACCGCTGCCACACTTGAGTCCAT
>NW_006408620.1:2456537-2470663 GCF_000296735.1 Chrysochloris asiatica
TGTCTTTGTTTTGTAGCTTATCTGAAACCTTTCCACCATGGATGACCCTGATGGTTATTTAAAACACCTGTGGCATAGCCCTCAGAATCACAGCAACTCAAACCACCACAGCATGACAGACAGACGAGTGGTGGCCGTTTGGTTTTATGTCTATACTGTCTCTTTAAATTTCAATGTCTCTATACTGAGCAGATAATCTGAGAAGCTGGATTCTGTGAAGAAGAATGTGACATGGGGATTGGAGGAAGACTCATTAACAACCTGCGATGTGCAGATGATAACAACCTTGCTTGCTGGAAGAGGACTTGAAATGCTTACTGACAGAACAGTCATACATTGTGTTGTAGGTTGTTTGTGAAGCTGCCGCACAGGAGTTGACCATGTTGTTAAGTGCCATTGAGTTGGTTCTGACTCACAGTGCCCCTGTGTAGGGCTTCTGAGGAGCAGCTGGTGAGCTAGACTCACCAATCTTGCGTTTCAGACTGAACTTGTAATCCAGTGCATTAGCCTGCAGTGCATGCCAGAACTCCTGGAGTTGACCCTGGGGAGGAACAAGTTCTTCTCGACATTCCTTTTAGGCAGACATTGCGGTGCGACCCACTCTTTCCACCTCCTGCTGTACAACTGTGGTTGTTTCTCCAGCACACATGCTCGTGTGCCTCCTCCCTAGCACTGTACCAACTTGTCCTGAGGGGACCTCTGCGCCTGAAGCTTTTCCAGCAGTCCCTGATGTGATTATAGTTCTTAACTGAATGTCAGTCTGGGTGGAAAATGACAACGGAGCATACCACTGTTGGAGCTCGTCTGTGTGACTTCTCCAAAATGGCTGGACGGCTTTGGTGGAGCAGACCTACTGTGGACGAACCACCACACACGACGGGTTCAGGGTCCGAGAAGAGCCCTGGTGTCTGCTCTGGAACATCTTATGCACCAGTGATAGGCATGCGGGGTGGGATGGGGCCTGGTGGGGGGTGCCCAGGTTGCTCAGGTCATTGTTACATTGGGCATCCAGGAGTGACATCAGAACTGAGACCTCATGCCTTTACACGTGTGCACGTGTAATCAGGAGGGAACAACACGTTCCAAGGCCTCAGGAGGTTGGAGCGTCTCGAGAACCAAGAACTCCTCTGTGGTTGCAGGAGGGTAGAGTAGTAGGCCCAGAGAGGCAGGTGGGCAGAGGTGAGCTTTGGGGCCACGGTAGGGAGTTGAATTGTATTCTGTGTGCAGCAAGCAGTCACGAGAGCTTTTGGAGAGAAGAGTGGTTGAATTTATGCCTCACACATGCTGCCACGGCTGCTGTGTGAAGAGTGGATTGCAGATGGGGGCATGTAAGATGATCTCAAGTAGTGAGATGTGGCATCCTGGATTTTGGATCTGTCTGCTGATGGGTGGATGGATAGATGTATGCATCTGTGTATCCACACAATCAGGATAGGTAGGTATCTGTATCTATATAGATATAGAGAGAGGTGGGGAGAAAGAAGTAGGGAGGGAAGTAAGTAGGTAGGTAGATGGAGGTGGGGAGAGAGAGAGAGTTTCTTAAAGACAATCATTACTGGTGATGATAGGGATTCATCGCTACGAGCCTGAGAGTAAATGACAGAGTATGGAATGGAAACATCCATACCAAGAAAAAGTTTGAAAGTCAACCATCAGCTGGAAAATGGAAGGTTAGTTTTCTGGGATTCTCAAGGGCGGCCAGTATTGGAGCATTACTAGGAAAAATGTCCAATCAGCAGTGCTCATTACAGTGAGATGCTCAGTGAAGAGCTGAAGCCTAAAGTTTGGATGAAACTTGGAGGATTGTTACCCAAGGATGCTGTGATCACCTCTGCCCACAGTTGGTACTCTGCACAACCTCCTATAGTCCTCATCCTGTTCCATCGTTTCACCTGTTAGGTCGTCTGAAAGCAGCTCTGCGAGGACAGAGATTCCCTTCTGATGATGAAGAAGTGAAGACAGTGGTTTTTTCCTTCCTGTCAGTAAATGTGTACTGAGTGCCCACTATGGGCTTAGCAGGGACTGTTCTAGTGAACAAAACAGACAGAAATTCTTGGTCTTTTGGAGCCTATAGTCTAATGAGACAGAACATCATGAGAATTATGAGGGGCTTCAAAAGGTTTGTGTTCAACTGGAATTAAGAGAAGGAATTTCTCCACTAACTTTTGGAAGCTGTGTCATATAGACGCATTAGATGGTGACAGGGTAAAGAGACATGTGAAGTTGGCCAGACCCGTGATGACTATGTGCACTGAGGAGTGTAATGCTGTCCGGTCATGCATCATCCCTATGGTTGGCTGCAGGTTGGGATCCAGTTTTCATTGAATGATTTCTGTAAGTAGATTTTCAGGCCTTTCTTCCTTGTCCTCTTTAGTGCAGAAGTTCTGTGGAATCTGGATGAGCATGACTGGAACAGGCTCGTCTCTCCTGATAGCTGGGCAGTGGCTGCACGTGTGGTACACTAGCTAGGAACTGAACCGGCTCGTCCATGTGGGAGGTGAGACTTGCATTTTGGTGTAAATCTTGGTTTATATCTTGGTGTATTCAAGTTTACCTAGCACTTCTGTGTCTCATGGTCCTAGACTTGGGGGAGGCGCCTCCCTTTGTGAGTGATCCACGTAACCCCATTTGGTGAGCTGTCTGCTTGGGGCTCTCAGTTGAGAGGGGTCCCTGCTCCCACCCCAATCTACAAAGGCTCGACTCATCCTCATTGGAGGGGTCTTTTATCCGTATAGCAAGAGTCAGAGTACGTTAAAACGTTTGTTTTTTTAATTTGAGACACAAAAATGCAAAATTGCTGAGCTATCAAACATTTCCCGATGAGCTACAATACTGCAGTATGTACAAAAGACCTGATGATGAATAGGCACACATATAAAAACACGTATGTACCACCTATATACAGTACATGTGCAAAACGCATGGCATTTCACCACGATAGGGGATTGCTCTTGGGTGCAAACAGCAAATACAAAGGCATCGTGGTTTTCCTTTTGAAAAAACAACAGAAAGGCAGTCCACAGATGGACCCCTGATTGCCGTCATTGTGGATTGGTGTCTTTCTCCTTTTCTTCAGACAGTGAGATGCTAAGACATGTGACAATGAAAGTAAGAAGGGAAACACCGATCACGTTGAGCGGGCCTATTGCAATAAGAAAACAAATTTCTATGTAGAAAGGAAGAAAACAAACACAACTTTGTGTTACTACTAAATATGTATTATCCTTAAACCAACAAAACCAATCTACGCTATTTTACAGGAAAACAAGATAGAAATATCTACATCTTTGTGAAAATGATAACAAGTGGATAATACCTTTTTGGGACTGATTTTTGCACTCTTTAGTCTCAACCTTTAAGTAAAAAGTGCCTCCTTTTGGCAAATACTTGGCAATGCCTTTGGTTCCTTTGAAGCAAGTTTTGCATTCCTAATGGTTACTTGACATGAAGTACTTTTGGTAGATACTAACTAAACCCTTTCCTGAACAGGACCTCCCCTTTCCTCCCAAATTAGTGAGTGTTCTGACAGAGCTACTTAAGAGAGGTAATTGTTACATGAGTTTCAGTGGTTTGATAGACTTTGTCAGAGCCTTCTTGTAGGAGTTGGCATAAAGCTCTGCTGTTTTGACATCACCAATAACGTGTTTCTATTGACTTCAGACAGCACCGTGAAGATCTGAGATTACCACCTGTGGTCACAAAATTGTGACAGTTTCCAATAATGACCCACAGAGCTGAGTTTGGATAAGAGCTCTTGTGTAAACATGTGCAGCTTTTTCAATGATAGAACTCGAATGAAA
The DNA here is from genome assembly GCF_000296735.1 of Chrysochloris asiatica. Classification (NCBI taxonomy): domain Eukaryota; kingdom Metazoa; phylum Chordata; class Mammalia; order Afrosoricida; family Chrysochloridae; genus Chrysochloris; species Chrysochloris asiatica. The sequence continues at coordinate 2,460,338 of NW_006408620.1, forward strand.
GGTTTTGGGTAGAAACACATTTCCCCAGATACATTGAGAAAAAGTGAAGTTGGGGGTGTGTGTGATAAGAGGGGGTCGGGGTGGACCTACTAAAGCAGCCCAGCAAGATGTCTGTGAAATTAATGAGTTCTTGAAAGTCTGAGTCAGGAAAAAATGTCTATACCTTGTTGTTTTCCAGTTTTGACTGAAATCACTTAAAACGATGAGCGGAAATGCAGGTAGGATGCTCTCTGAAGACACACTGATGCACACTTAACCACATTTACTATTAAAACGGACCTTCCAGTTGAGGTTCGCTGGTAACTTGGGGCTCAACGTGTGCCATGTGGGGCAGTAGGACAGTTTGTGCAGGATTCTGCTCCATGGCTGGGATGCAGCGGTCACATTTGCAGGGGTGGATAGCAAAACAGTGAGGGTTATTTGTGAATTTGGTTAAAGTAGCCTCTGTTGTCCTGGTGGTAAGACCCGATTAGCAATTCTCTTGCTATTTCTCTAGGAGTTGTCAGTGGTTCCTCGAGACCTCCAGGCCTTCTGGGATGCTGACCAAGCACAGGCTCCTGAAAGAAAAGGTGCCCCCCCACCCCTGCTCTGAAGACAGTACAGGTACTGTGACACATTTGTGGGGACCCTGTTGTCTAGAAGGGTGTGAATGAGGGCAGAGGAAGCCTGAGTCAGCTCTGATGACCACAGGACAGCTCAGCTTTCAGCAGGTCACAGCGTGGCGCCAACCCCTACTTGTGGACTGCACTCAGAAACTCGAAAGGTCAGTTACCTGGGATACAGAAGCACGCAATTCCTTAAAAAAAGGGAAATTGATGCCAGCTCTTTTAGTATTACAAAAATAGTCCTAAAATAAACACAAATAGTGTATCTGAGCAAGATAGTCCATACAGTCAGCTACATCTAAGTGTAAATACGTGGCACTGCTGCCCAGCGGACTGCACGTTTCTGAGAAGCCTGCTGTCCTGGGTAGCAGAACTCTGTGGACTGCGCGAAGTGCGCGAAGCTGCGATAGGTCCCGTAGTGTTTCAGTAGGAACGAAAGCTTGGGCTGAGAGAACAGCTGATTTCTTGGCAGTGTAGGATAGTCTGCAACGGGCTATGCAGAGCGCCCATTCTAAGCTCCTGACATGCACTGAGGGTGTCAGCAGGCTGGGCTGGCCTGTGTTTTGATAGCTGGGAGGCTAACAAACACAGAGTTTTCTTTAGTAAACAGACATTCTGCGCTGTGTACACTGACTTAGGCCACAGGGGCCTCAATAAGGGAGTGTCATCTTTGGTCAGTTCATGTGCAGCGCAAGTTCCGCATGTTCATTCTACACCGGAAGGCACCACTCACACGTCAGAGCAGCTTGGACGTCAGACAGCCGAGCTCGCAGCTGAGCCACGTGGCAAGGGCCAAGAGGAATGAATGGTCCAAGTGGTTGCTGGCTTGAGGTTGAATAGCTAGTGTCGCCTCATCTTCTTAAACAATCGATGTGTATGGGTTTGCACCCATGTGAAGTGGGCACTTGCACAACCCGTAGCCCCGAGAGCAGGCTGCCGAGCCAGTTCTCTGCCCTTCACTGGCTCTTGTTGGAGAGCAACCTTCTGTGACGTGTTTCAGACCCGGCTGTAAAAGCAATGAAGGGACCTGAGGGCTAGAAAAGGAAGGATTCTCTGTGCACACATCTCAGGCCTGCAGAAATACGGTGACTTGACAAGAGATAACAATGCAGGGTCGTTGTTCAGTGGCCCTCAAAGTCTCGCTGGGAACTAGTGTTCGCATAGAAAGCCATTCTCTGAATGAACATGATGCTCACAGCTGAAATATGGACCCCAAAAAATCCCTAACCAAACCTCATGGCTAAGACGTAGTGAAAAAGAAAGTACCTTCTCCTAAGGGAGCACTGCTGCTCTGGAAGACACGACCCTCAATGGAACCTGACTTGGGTGCCATCTGATTCAATAGGGTGGGCAGCTGGAGATGTGCTGGGTCCCACACACCAGCTTGGCAGTTTTCCAAAGCTCTTAAACCCTTCCTTACAACCTCCACCTTGGCCGGGTCCCAGGGCTGGCTCTGGCTGACGATGCTGGGAAAGACAGTGAAATGCGTCAGCTCAAACAGAACACCCAAACAGAAAGTAGCTCAGCACTTAGGTAAAACACAACCCCAGTAGTGGGTAGAGAATTCTTTCTACAGAGTGGGTCCGTGACCTTCCTGTGCGCTAGTCACCAGGGAGTACAGCCCGAGCCCTGGGAGAGGTGGAGGGCACAGGCCTACTTAATGTGAAACAAAACGAAACCCCCAGGTTCTCTGGGTAGACTAAAGGACTTTTGTTATTTAGACTTTGTCATAGACTTAATGTGACTATCCTGAAAAAATTTGGAAATCCCACAGTTGTTGGCATTTTATAAAAGTCTTCAACTACTCAGCAGATATAGATAACATAATAACTTTTTTCTATGATTAAAAACTACAAATAAAGCCTCCAGTTTTCTAAGGCCAGGCATGATCCTCTAGTGAGAACTTCGACAGGCCACCCAGGTACAAGGCTGGAAAACAATACCCAGGGGTTAGTTGTAGAAGAGGATGGCCCGGCTAGGGTCCAGCAACCAACCGTGTGGCGCGGTCTAACCTGAGACCGCGAAGGAATGTCCGGGCCTGTGACAGGCTGCCCCCTGCCTTCAACTCACCATTTCAAGAAGAGATTTCACACAAAAGCCTTTTCTCGATTCTTTGAGAAAGACGGCCAGGAAGTCTTTAGCTATGTGAGTACACGTGGCTCCAATCCCCTGGCAGTACTGGTGCCCTTCACAGGAGTGGGGCACACATACGCCCATTTCCTTAGCCCGGTGTTGGCAGTCTCAGCACACACACGTTAAAACCAACCTCAGCCTCCCCGAGGGTTGTGGAGACAATGTTCAGTGTTACTGATGAACCTGGCCTTTTTACAGTGGACTGCTTAGGACAGTATTTTGTAGACACCTTCTGCTTATGGTATATAAAAAAACAACTCTTCCAATTAGATTTAAATTTGGGCATCTTCAAGTGAGATCCCCAAAAATCACAAAAGTAAACTACACACACACATACACACACACACATAAAGATCACACGAGTTTCTCAGTGGAATCCACAGCATCAGCCGCAGGCCGAGTCTCTGTCTCTTAGCTCGCTGGGTCTAGGGCTCGGCTCAGGCCACCTCTAGGAAAATAATCCAGTGTAGTGACCCCTGGCTTCCCTCCCTCTGTTGGCGGCCCGGCCACAGGTTTGCGTGGAGTTGCCTGCCCTGTGTAAAGTGAGCACATCATACAGAGGTGAAGTGTCTGCTGATTCCCAGAGCGTCTGAAGGGTGGTTTCCTGTGCGTGTTCCTCCTCCGTTCGCCTTTATTGAAGTCAGTACCTCCCCGGCTGGGTAAATCGGAGATGTCACCGCCACTTGCGGTACCAACGGTTTCAGACTTGCTTCCAGGTGATAACCCTCTCCCCATTCTTTCAGGGACAACGATACAACTATGGCTCTATCTCTAAACACTGACCTGGGAGACACGCATGTGTGACTCTAGTCCCAGGGCAGTGGCAGGTCTTGTGGGTCCAGGAAGTCAGCAGAGAACATACTCGGCGTGGCACTGAGAGGCGTCAGTCCTGACGACGTGGCAGGCATGGTGATGTCCAACCACTCCATGTTGTCCAGGTTGGGGTCAGAGAGGTCAAGCGACAGGCAGGGAGGACCAGCAGCAAATTGGGCCTGGGAAGTTTCCATGGGGGAGTGGGAGTGGTCCAGGATGCTCGAGTGATGGAGCAGGTCACTCTGAAGGTCCTCGATCAGAGAGAAGGCCTCTCTGTCCTCACCGCTGCTTTGGAGTGGGGGGATCTCGTTGGCTGATGGTAAAGTTCCATCTAAGAAAGCTTCAAGCTGGTTCTCTAAAGTGGTGGATAAACTGCTCACAGGTCCTAGTGATACTGGTGGTGCCATCTGGACTTGGGGTGGAGGCCGGGACACCACTGTGTTGACTGGCATTGTGGTGATACTGGCTGTCACTGGCCTCATTTTGGAAATTGGAGAAGGTTCTTCTTTTATAGGGAGCGAAATCTCTGTGGGGAGGAATAGTAAGTAGTCAGTAAAGATTTCCTACTATCTCAAACCACCATTTGCTACCAAGACAACCATTTTGCTCTTGTGTGACTGCTCCCATGCACTGTCTTCTCGCTCTCGGTTAAAGGAGGTGGTCATGTACAGTGCTGGAGGACTTGTGGGCTGATGGGTCATCCTAGCAAGACACATGTCAGTTCAAGTGCCGTGGAGTTGGTTTCAACTACGGCGACCCTGTATAGGGTTTCTGAGGAGCAGCTGGTGAGTTTAAACTGCCGACCTTGCAGTTAGCAGTCCAATGTTGATTCTACAGCACCATTCCAGGAGTCAGATGTAGATTATTTTCCTTTGGGCCCTACTCAGTCGCTGCAGGCTTCAGCCAGGACTCACGGCTATAGTCAGCAGGTGAAACTGCTACCACAGTAGTAGGACGTCACGAAAGATCATGTCAAATGTCTACCCTGAGTTTGTGTAAAGACATGAAGGACATCCTTCACATTGTGAAAGGTGTAGTCTAATTTCCTGTTTTTCCTAGCATTATAGCTGAACTGTGTTCCTGATTTAGCCGGATAATGTCATTCCTGAATTACTACTAATGAAATGCATGCCTCCTTTGGTGTTTACTTGAAGATGCTGCTTGTCTGTATGACTTTGGGTAAATACGTTAGTAAGCACTGGCAACCACCTGCTACAGATAACCAAGTGCTCAATTGCTACGTATATTTGATAAAATGTCTTTTTACTCTTAAGAATGTCTCACTGGTTTTATTTCTACACATTTAAAGCTTGCAGAGAACTAGGAAAGATGGAGTCAACAACAATGACCTGGGTGGGCCCAGGAGTTGGCTCCTGTATGCTGTCAGTTTCATCTACGGCCTGGGTTACTCTCCAGTTAGCTGCAGGTGTCTCCAGAAATGTTCTGAAGTCAGTGAGTGTGATCCCGAGGGCCCAGCCTGACCATCAGCAGACTAACTCTGCATGCTGTGGTCCCTGGTGACAGTAGATACACTTATGGGGTACTCTGTGCCCTTTTCAAAAAAGAACTCGGATGTCACATGTTCCAAGTTTACAGTGTGAAAATGATTTTTAATTATGCTGTTGTTAGGTGCCATGGAGTTGGTTCTGACTCATAGTGACCCTGTACAGGGTTTCCAGGGCTGTAAATCTTTCATTAAGTCTTATTATCTTCATCAGGTTTGACAACAAAGATAAATTTTTTAAACCCTAAAATCAGGGAACTTACTTCTTTGACCTGAAGTTACTTGGAAAAGCTAATAAGAGTTCTTGGCAAGAAATATTGTTTGCACATCTAAATCTGTTGTCAACTGTCAATAATTACCAAACATTGCAACCTCAAATATTAAACAGTACCACTATTTAAAAAATAGGAAAAATAGGAAAAACTATCAGCCAGGTAAAGTTTGTTGTTAAGCGCTGTGGAGTTGGTTCAAACCCATAGCAACTCTGTGTAGTTTCCAAGGAGCAAGTGGTAAGCTTGAAGGGCTGACCTTACAGTTCAAATCGACTTTGCAGTCCAATGCATTAACTCACAGTGCTACACCAGGTCAAAAAATATTCTGAAATAGTGTTTGAATTTTTAAACTACAGACAGACAAATTTTGAAAGATAAACTGAGGGAGTCCTGGTGTGGCGCTGTGCAAACACTGTTTATATAGGAATATTTTTATCCTTTTTAAACCCTAAAATCAGGGCATGGAATGCTAGTTCTTTAATGTCTATAGAACAAGTTTTGAAATTTTTCAATGTGGAATTTTAATTGGGTTATACTGTTATCTGAGCATGGTAGCTCTGTAGGATAAGCACTGGGCTGCGAATCACAAGGTCAGCCGTTCTAGTCCACTAGCCGCTCTGTGGGTGAAAGATGTACAACATCGGAAACCCTATACAGGGACACTACGAGTTGGGATTGACTTGATGGCACTTATCAACAACTTATATGGTGGGTTTGAACTGCTGATCTTGTGGTTAGCAGTTCAGTGTTTATCCTATAGCGGCCACATCAGGGCTCCTCAGTGGAAATAAGTCTATGGATAATTCTATTATATTACTATTTTGAACTTTCCTTCCATTTATTCTACTTTGCTTACTGGCCTAAACTGAACAGATTTTAAAACTGTGTAAATTCCACGAGAAGACTATATTCCTCAGAACTCAGATACGTTATGGTGTCTAGAGATAAACTTCCATGTACTTTTGATGTGACCTCTGACCTACCTCCACTCTTAATGAGGATATCAAAAAGGTCGTCCATCTGCTGACTGTGCGCATTGGAAATCTACGAAGAAGGAGAACATCAGTGAGTTTTCTTTGACACCATCCTGGAACGTGATACAGTTTGCGAGTGCTCAGGGACCCTGAGGCACACCTCCTTCTCATGGGCTCTTTGATCATCTGAGGCACATTGAGGTCACTTTAGTTGAGTGAAGCTATGCCGTTTACTTAGGGCCTCAGCTGGCTAGTGGACAGAGCAGGAATGGGGTCAGCGCTGGGCTGGCTGCCTTCTAGTCTTCTCTAGCACTGAGTGTACTCTGAGAGCCTCCCACGGCACTAGTCTGGAAATGTCTTTACTAATTTGCATTTAGGTTAATATTTGTGTGACCAGAGCAGAACTTTTTTTAGCTGTTTTTATGTTTGTGTGTATGGAGGGGTTTCAAAAAGTTTATGAAAAACGGAATGAAGCAATAATGGAATTTCTTCTTGAACTTTCTGAAGTCCACTCGAGTGTGTATGAGGGGGGCTTCAGAAAGACTGTGAAAAGATTATTTTAATTGCATGAGTGTTCTGCTTGCAGACACACACCTATATAGGTGAGCACAGAAATACTATGTTGTGACATATGCATGCACCCATGAAACCACCACCCCTGAGATCTCCTTGGGTCCCTCTACCATAACACTGGTTCGCTTCCTCTCACGCTAGGTTTTCTCTGGAATATAAAGAGACCCAGACGCTGCACACTGGCGGTCTGGCTTCCGTCACTCAGCACGACCACTGAGATTTACCTATGTTGTAATGAGTGCCAATAAGTTCAGCCCATTACTGAGAGGTGTTCTCTGTGTGGAAACTACCAGAGTTTGTTCACTTTACACCTGTTGATGGGAATGAGTTATTTCCAGTTTTGGGCTACTATAAATAAAGCTGCAAAGAACATGCAATTCTGCTCCAACACCACAACTCAAATGCATCAGTTCTTCTACAGTCTTCCTGAGTCACTGTCCAACCCTCACATGTATATAAAGGTGCATCTTAGTCTGCAAAGGAGGAACAGAGGAACTAAAAAATAGGATGAACAGAACACAGCTAAAATGATAAGCCCAAATCCAACCAATTTAATTACATTATAATCTGCTAGTATATAATGTGGAGTCCTGGTGTGGCGCTGTGGGTTAATGCGCTGGACTGCAGTTGGTTTGAAGGGCAAGGTCGGTGGTTCACGCTCACCAGCTGCTCCTTGGAAACCCTATACAGGGTCACTATCGGTTGGAAGCGATTTGTTAGCACTTACCAAGCAACAAGAAGTATAGAATGAAATTGGTTCACTTTGGGTTTATCATTTTAGATGCCTTGGAAGAAAGTCTGAACTGGGTGGGAGATGAGGAACTGTGTGTGTCTTAGATGATGACTGCTCATGGACTAACTGCAGTTGCTCTTGTGTTCTTAATGACACAACAAAGTCTCAGAGGAGAGGGTCTAGACTTGGCTTGAGGCCACAGGGTTTGCAGGTGGTTATCAGCACCTGGAGGAATTCAGGTCAGTCCCTTCAAAGTGCGTTTGCTAAATATACAACCAAGTCCCTTGCATGGGCTAGTCTGCTGAGAACTACAGAGAAGGAAGCAGGAGAGAGTGGGTTTCCATGGTGGGCAACTTACACCACCAGCCAGATAAGAGAGTGTCACTTTGACACGCTTGCTGACTGGACAGTGATACCCTCAGTCACCCCGAGGGAGGAGCACACTCACTGACACGACATTAACGCCCTCACTTTCCCGAGGGAGGATCACCCTCGCTGACTGGACACTGACGCCCTCACTTAGCCCAAGGGAGGCTGCACTCGCTGGACAGTAACACCCTCACTTTCCTCCTGAGGTAGGACCGTGCTTGCCGACTGGACAGTAACACCCCACTCCCCCAAGGGAGGACCACGCTCGCTGACAAGACAGTGGTGTTCTCACTTCCCCACGAGGGAGGACCGCGCTCGCTGACAGGACAGTGATGTCCTCACTTTCCCCCTGAGGGAGGACTATGCTCGCTGACAGGACAGTAACACCCTCACTTCCCCCTGAGGGAGGACTGCGCTCGCTGACAAGACAGTGATGTCCTCACTTTCCCCCTGAGGAAGGACCGCGCTCGCTGACTGGACAGTGGTGCTCTCACTCACCTCTGGGAGGGAGGACTGTGCACTGCGAGTCTGTCTGACGGCCTCCTCATAGCGTGGAGGGTCTTTTGTCTTGGTGACGGGGTTCCCAAACAGGGAGTGCTGGACAACAAACTGTGGAGGCGGTGGGGGTGAACTGGGCTGTAAAAGATGGCGTGCAGGTTAGCTGTGCTCACAGTGTCACAGAGAAACGGCCCTTCCCAAATGACGAGCATGGTCTTTTCGGTTCTGTTACCCAGTCACCACTGCTGCTCCCTCATCCCCGAGTTACCTTGCTGGGGGTGCTCGGCCCGTTCTGCACTGTGGGAAGGGGAGAGTTTCTGGCTTGCAGAAGGCTGCTGGGCGTCTTAGTGATGAAAGGCTGCTGGACGGCTGGCGCATGTGGTCTCTGGTACGGGAGAACTGTCGCCGGTGCTGAGTTTGTGAAAACCTGAAAGGAACACACATTTCCCCATCAATTTCTTCTGGTGATGAAGTAAAGAAAACCATTTTAGAGTCCAGGAAGGTCAGACAGTAATTACTTTTGGCTTTGAGAATCATATGGTCTCTGTTTCAGCTACTCAAGTCTGCTGTTCAGACAGTGCATCAGTGCCAGTAAAACATCATTTAGAAAACCCCGGTCTGCAGGCTCCGGTTTGCTGCCTTGGTGGTCCCATTACTCCATGGCCTGGCTTTGAGGGCATTTAGTGGAAGAGCCAGTATTTGCTCCAGTTAAAGTTTCCCCTTAAAGGACAGCTGAGTTTCTTACATTCCTTCTCTACTGCCATGCTGGCGTGGATGCTGGAGGATCAGTGCTGCATGGCGACCACAAGGTCACCCTCTTGCCTGCCCTCGGTTTTTTCTGCAGCCACCCTCTTGATCCTGCTCTCGGTTTCATTTTGAAACTCTGCCTTCCTCTCGGCACACTCACACGACTCTGGAATTAACCTGTGTTCTCTGTCCTGGAGTCCCTGATCAAGCCCTCATTTGTATCGCTGCAATGAGGCCAAAAGCCCCGTTTCTGCCTCCCTGCTCATTGTCCTGCCACCAAAATTAAATTCTTAATACACAAACCAGCCCTGCTAACAAACTCCACTGGCTCCGTTGTCTTCAGGGTCAAATTTGAACTTACTAGCTGATGTGTAATCTTTATTGCAACCTAGACCCTCTTCCACCCTACCCTATACCTCACAGTGTGCCGAAGTCAAATGGAAGTTCTCATAGCTTTCTGAATCCCCTGCAAGGCCCTATCTAATTGACCCTCATGGGAGAATCTGCTTCATCCGACAGAGGTGGGGATTTCTTCCCAGAAACTCCAAATATTCTTTAGGCCACAAGGGGGTGTAGAGAGGTTAGGACCTTTTATAAACAGCCAGTACCACAACTGCATTTCAGAATGAGGTTTCCTCATGACAATCTTGAGTACAATTTATACCAGCAGTAAGGAGCCCTTGGGGCACAGTGGTTCTAACCCACCATTGGCTCTGAGGGAGAGGACATAGCCATCTGCTTCCATAAAGAACACAGCCAGGGAAAGCTAGGGGGAACTTCTACCCTGTCCTACAGGCTCACAAGGGTGGGAATTAATGCAACGGAAGCAGGTTTGAGTTTGGACTTTATACCATTAACATTCTGAAAGAGAAAGACCTCCTCTCTGTTCTATTGTCAATGTACGTTATCTCGTCACTGTGAAAGCAGGTATGAGAGTGTGCCCCTTAAACAGTATGTATGAGTGTGTGTGTCCCTCAGACAGTAGTATGTGTGTGTCCCTCAGTATGTATGACTGTGCCCCTCACACACTATGTATGAGTGTGTGTGTCCCTCAGACAGTATGTATGAGTGTGTGTGTCCCTTAAACAGTATGTATGAGTGTGTG
>NW_006408620.1:2471113-2472777 GCF_000296735.1 Chrysochloris asiatica
GTCCCTCAGACAGTATGTATGAGTGTGTGTGTCCCTCAGACAGTATGTATGAATGTGTGTGTTCCTTAGACAGTATGTATGAGTGTGTGTGTGTTCCTCTCAGAGAGTATGTATGTGTGTGTGTGTCCCTCAGAGAGTATGTATGAGTGTCTGTGTCCCTTATATAGTTTGTATGTGTGTGTGTGTGCCTCAGACAGCATGCATGAGTGTCTGTGCTCCTGAAATTAAAACTCATCATTCTCATGGCTAAAAATATCAAGGCCTACATAGAGGTCTACAATTTTCCTGGATTCCTGTTGTGACACGGGTAAGCACTGAACTTCTAACTGAAAGGTTAGTGGTTTAAACCCACCAGCTGCTTCTTAGGAACCCTATTCTAGGGTCAGAATCAGAACTAGATGGCATTTAACAAGATTTTTCTGGCAAGGAGATGTGTCCACAGCTCCACCTACTGGATACAGGAAGATGCTGGGAATTTGGGGGCTAGTTGTAAGGAGCCCTGGTGGTGCAGAGACTAAGCACTGTACTGCTAACTAGTCTGGTGGTTTGACCCCACCAGCCACTCCTTGGAGGGGGCTGTGGCAGTTGGCTGTCAGTCCTCCAGAGTCATTAAGTCAGAAAGGAGTAGCTGGCGTGGATTTGTGTTTCATCTTCCCAGGTCTACTGATCAGGCGATTGTAAAGAAGATGTAGTTCCTACACACTTGGCAGAATTGGGGGTTTGAAGCCACTAGTTACTGCATGGGAGAAAGCTGTGGGCGTCTGCTTCCAAGGAGATGACAGCTCACCCATCCGTACCTCAGAATAAAGGCCTGGTGATCTAGGGCTCAACAAGCAGTCAGTGAGAACCCTCTGGAGCTCAGCTCTATGTTGACACACACGGGGTCGCCAGGCGTTGGAATCAATCTGAAGGTGCACTGTTTTTACACAGGCAACATGCTAGGTCATTTTTGCAGAGAGGAGGAAACTGACATGCAGAGAAAGAAGGGATTTTTCTAAAGGCCAAATAAATATGTAGGAAGTAGTGAGCCTGAATGATAGCCTGACCTAGATCTCACCCTTCATTCAGAAGATGGCAAACTCTTCAAGACCTCCATGCTGCTGCTCTTCTTAAGCGCCATTGAGTCAGTTCTGACTCATAGCGACCCTGTGTAGCATGTTCCTAAGGAGCAACTGGTGAGTTTGAACTGCAGACCTTGGGGTTCAAACTGACTCTGTGGTCCAGTACAGTCCAGTGCTTTATCCTACCGCAGGACTCCATACATATGCCCACTGCCATGGATTGAATCAGATCCACAGTGACCGGACAGCACAGAGGACAGACGCTAAAATGAGTTTCGGAGACGGTTTGAAACTTGACGGGAGCATCTTCTTCCTAGCTTTTAATTCTATCTTCCCATAAACTTTCTGAAGCCCCTTCAAATATACACACACACACAGATCTTACCCGACATAATCACTTCACAAGTGTCTCTTCCCTCTTGCACGGAGCAGCAATTAATAATTTTTTACAGTTTATTTTTTGGTGGAAACCTAGGATTTCAAAAGTACTTTTCTAAAGACGTTTTGTTGTTGTTGTTGTCAGGTGCCATCGAGTCGGAACCGACTCATAGCGACCCCATGCACAGCAGAATGAAACAATGCTCGATCCTGGGCCAACCTCAC
>NW_006408620.1:2475755-2558359 GCF_000296735.1 Chrysochloris asiatica
AAACCACCACAGCACGACAGACAGACGAGTGGTGGCCGTTTGGTTTTATGTCTATACTGTCTCTTTAAATTTCAATGTCAATCTTGAGATGTTTTAGTTGGGTGAACTCTTTCTGTAAGAAGGAGCCCTTGTCCTCCCCCCACCCCCCAAATCACGGGGACAGCTTGGCAGCCCCTGGTGCCCCACCCAGTGTTCCTGCAGACATGCAGTGGGTGGTGTTCACAGACCTTCCTGACTCGCTGTGGCTGGCTGAGCACATGCCGAGGGAAAGGGTCTTGTGGCTGAGGTGTTGGCTGGGCCAGGCCCGAGGACAGGGCAGCAGTAGCTAGCTGAGCTGGAGGCTGCGTTACTGCTTGTGGCGGCGTCTAGGAGGGGAAGGAAAAGAATCCATTTAATTGTTGGAATCAGACTTTGGCTGTGGTGCTTGGTGGCTCCGTAGGGTAGACACCGACTGAGCCACGAGGTGTCAGCAGCTTCAGTCCAGTAGCTGCCTGGTGGGAGAAAATGAAGGCTTTCTGCTCCCGCAAAGATGTACAGCTCCAGGAAGCCTATATAGACTCCAGACTGATACATGTTGCTGTTAAGTGCTGTTGAGTTGGTTTCAGCTCATAGCGACCCTGTATAGGGTTTCAGAGGAGTGATTGGTGGTTTGAACCACCGACCTTGTGGTTAACAGTCCAGTTCTTATCCTACAGCACCACACCAGAACTCAAATTGATATCTACTTGTATATGAAAAAATGTATTTGAAGAATTTGGAACTTTCGAGTCCAAACTGGAAGAGGAGAATTCTTCCTGTGCCTGTCACGGGCCCTCAGGTCGTACCTCCTGGCCCAGGGGGATCCCTCTCTACTGGTCACGGTGTTTGGGCAGTCAAGGCTGAGCGGCACTGGCCCACATGGGAGTCCACAGCTGGTAAAACTCGACGGAGGGTAATCAACACGTAGGTATGTCGGCAGAGAAGGGAACTACGGGTGCACCCTTTCATCATCTCTCAGTAACCCCTGATCCTACACTGGAAGTCCACTTTTTCCTTAGCTTAGGGCTCTTCACAATGGTGGTGTCTGTTAAAAACCATGTTTGGGCCTGGAGTCTGAAGTCCTGGGTTTAAATGAAAGCTTTGTGACATGCTAGCTGTGTCCTGGGGCACACGACAAAACCTTTCTAAGCCTCAGTTTCTGTGTCTACAAATGGGTCTTTCCTTTGGATCTTCTAGGGAAAACCCAAAAACCAAACCCTTTGCCATTAAGTAGACTCAAAACCACTTGACAGGTAACAGGTGCTGAGACTGTTACAACTTCATCCTGTGGAGCAGCTGGTGGGTTTGAACCACCAACTTTTCAGTTAGCAGCTCACTGCTTAACACACTGCATTACTGGGGCTCCTTCTTTTTGGGGACGAGCGAGTGGCGTGGAGTGAAGTCCTGTAAAGTACTCGGTGTGGTCTTACATACCAAAAAGGACCTAACAACAACAGCTATTACGGTGGCCACATCTCTGGTATTTTACAAGGTCTACATGTGCCCTGGAGTCCTGGTGTGGGGCTGTGGGTTAATGCGCTGGACCACAACACTGGTTTGAATCATAAGTTTGGTGGTTCAAATTCACCAGCCACTCCTCAGAGACCTTATAAACAGGGTCACTAAGAGTCGGAACTGACTTGATGACACTTAACAACAGGTATAATTATGAACCCCTGGTATGGTGCTCTAGGATCAGCACTGAACTGCTAACTACAAGGTCAGTGGTTCAAACCCACGAGCTGCCCCTTGGAATCTCTATACAGGGTTGCTAAGACTGGGAATCGACTTGACAGCAACAACTCATGTACAGGAGCCATGGTGGCAGGGTGGCTTAACCACTGGGCTGCTGATCAAAAGATTGGTGGTTCAAATCTACCAGCTGCTTCACGGGATAAAGATGAGGCAGTTGCTTCCCTAGAGATTTACAGCCCCGGAAACCCTATGGGGCAGGTCTACCCTGTGCTATGAGCTGGAATTGGCTCCATGGCAGTGGGTTTACTAGGAAGTAAAAGGAATGGACGAGCCCCGACGTCTGAGCTGACATCCCAGAAACAACATTGGCTAGCCACATGGCAGGAGAACCCAGTGAGTGCCCACTGCCCACCTGGAGCTGCAGGCTGCCTGCTGGGAGCTGCACTGAGGCGACACTCGAGCCCTGGATGGACAGCGGGAGCAGCAGCTGAGCAGTCGGTGTGGTCAGCAACGTCTGTGGCTGGGCGACCACAGCGGGTGGCGGCTGTCCCTGGGCACTCACAAACAGCCGTGGCACGAGGCTCTGCTGCCCTGCTGGGGCCACCGGGACCTCCTGCTTGACAACAACAGCCTTCTTGGACAGCAGGGTCTGGCCACTCGTGGACACAGGCTGGCCCACAGGACGGCTGGCAACGGGGATGGGTTGCCCAGAGCTGGAGCAGTCGGCCAATAAGGCCTCGTCTTTGACGGCAGGAACCACCCCGCCGGGTTTCTGCTCTGACTTAAGGGCAGGGTTGGCTGGCCCGCTGGGCTGGCCTTCCGGTGGCCGCGGAGGCTGTAGCTGCTGCCCTCGTTTTTCCACCTCCAGTTGCATCTTCAGGACTTCCACCAGCTTCTGCTCTTGCTCCAGTCTCTTCTTGAGCTCTTCGATCTGCTTCTCCTTCTCTTGCAGCTTGCGGTCCTTTTCCGCGGCATCCAGCTCCAGACTGGACAGAGTGCTGCCAGTGGGACTAAGACTCTCCTCTGTACTTGTCACTCGCAAGGGCGATGCGCACAGGAACTGCGAAGGTGACATCAAGTTCATGATCTCCGTGAATGTGTCTGCCATGTTTGTGTCCTCGGTACTGAGACTGGACTGGTCGGATGGAGACGGTGAGATGGGCAGAGGGGAACCGGTGCTCTCGACGTGGGCTGCATTGCTGGCTGTGGCCGATGTCAGTTCTGCCTTGAATGTGGAGGCTGAGCTAGTCACTGAGTTGTGTAGTGTGGTGACCGGCAAGGCCATGGTGACTTCTGGGTTGCTGGTGATGATGGCCGGGGTAGACACTGCCACAATGCTGCCCGCGGCAACACTGCTGCTGCTCATTTCTTGGTAGGGTTTCAGGCGCTCGATGAGGTCAGGTTTGGTGCCCGACACTGGCAGACCCCTCAGCTTCAGTTCTGTCTTCAGTTCTGAGACCTAGGAACACCACAAACAAATCAGCTCTTGGCTTAGGAACAGCAACATTCTGACAAATCTTAAAGGAGGCTACGGGGGCAGGGAAGGTACCTGGGGCTGATATATCGGAAGAGACAGTTTTTTCTCTTTTTTAACATAAGGGCACACCACTAGTGACCTGAAGAGCTTTGAGAGGCCAGCGACAGAGTGAGGTTTCTTGAGGGTATGTGTCAAGGACAAAATGACGACCACAGCAATGCTTACTGAAGAACCAGCACTCTCTCAATGGACCTTCATGATGGCCCGTGAGGCAAATGTTTCTATTACCATCCCCATTTGACAGATGAGTCAACGGAGGCAGGGAGAAGTAGAATCACTTGTCCACACAACAGCTGAGCTGGGATACCAACTCAGGAAGGCTAACCTTGGAGCTCATTTTCTTGATGACTATCTTTTCTTGCTTCGCCCAGAGTTGGCATTGAGCAGAAGAGTGGAAAAAAAACTAAACAAAACAAAAAACCCACAGCCTCTGGGTCAAAGAGAAGTGGTGTGGTCATGGTACACTGCACTTGGTCAGCACTGCCTGCCTGAAAACAATCGTAATGAAAGTAAAACCAAGTGCGCCTCCGTGGAAGGTATTAGTTCTTAGGTCACCATGAATGTCTACTGAAAATGATCTACATCTAGAGAGAGCTGGCAGCCCATGTCTGTTTTGGGCTCTGGCTGGTGGACAAGCTCTACTTGGAATGGTCACCTTTAAATCATCCAGGCTGGAAGGCAGCGGCCCGGGCTTTCTCACAGGGGCCGATGTGTTGGGTCTTGGTGTGCTGGGCGTGGTACTGTTCAATGCTGGATTTCCACTGTTGTTATTTTTATCATTGAGTGGCCTTTGAAGAAAAGAGAAATTAGAGTTTACAACAAAACACCATCTGGATTTGCCATTGCCTGTGGTTACCAATTGGACCATTAATTTATGAAGAGAAAAAACTGCCATGGTCATGGATTGGAAGACTCGGTGTGGTAAAGATGCCAGAGGAATGAGGCCCCAGTAAAAATCCCTGCAGGCTCTGCTTGCTCGTGTGGAAGGGGATTTAAGCTTTGCATGGGCGTGCATGTGACCATGGAGGGACACGGAGCCCTGGCGGGGGGAGAGGGAAATAGAAGGAGTCACAGTACCAGTGAACCAAATTACTAAAAAGCTGTAGCTAACAAGGTAGTGTGGTGCTGATGTAAGGACAAAGAGACAAATGGAAACGAAGAGAGAATGGAGAAACAGACCCTATTACTACGCAGCATGGCTGAGCGGCCTGGTAGTCCCAGGATGCACTGGTCCCTACCTCATACGGCTCCCCCCACATCTAAGTATGAATTATAAAACCAATACAGCTTTTACAAGACAACACAGGCTAGCATCTTCACGGCCTCTGGATAGGTCAAGCTTTCTTAAACAAGACACAAACACTACATTACCAGGGTCTTCTAAGTCAGTGAGAGTCTCATGTTCTGAGACTACTGCAATACATATTTTGGACCAGGGCCTTATGGCTAGAATATACGAAGGAGTCTTGCAAATTAGTTTAGAAAAAATTGCAAAGGATAAATGGGGGTGGGGGAATCTTGAAAAGATATATCACAGGAAAGTATATCCAAATGGTCAGTAACGATAAGAACCAATACCCAGCTCCATCAGGTACAAGGAACTCAGTATTTAAATCACAGTGAAACAACACTGCCTCCTCAGCAGATGGCTGTAATGGTAACAGGGGTGATGTCCTATCGTTGGATCTTTGGGGCCCATACACTGCTCGGCGGGGGGAGGTGCACACTGCTACAACTCCTTCTGGGTAGCACGTTCACGTTTGAGAGAAACTAGATACACGTTAGCAGTGTCAAAGAGAAACACACCCATCCTGACCCAACAATCCCATTCTTACACACCCGACAGGAAGACACGCAAGCGCCCCGACAGGCACAGGTTACTGTATTACAGTCCTGGGAAGTCAGTTCTGACTCAGTGACCCTATGGGACAGAAACCCGCTCTCAGGTTGTTGAGACTTCTGTAGAGCCACAGAAACAGATGGTTTCATCTTTTTCCCTTTAGAGTGGGTGGTGGGATTGATCGACCAACCTTCAGGCTAGCAGTCCAATGTTTAACCCGCCCCAGCACCAAGGTTCCATTTCTTATAAAGCCTTATTCATGACAGCCCCAAACCGGAAGCTACCTTGTTTTCCATCAGGAGTGTAATGGTGGATAAACCCTAAGCAGCAACACGAAATTAACTAGCAGCCCTGTACTGCAAACCACAAAGTCCGCAGTTCAAACCCATTAGCTGCTTCTCAGAAACCCCACACAGGATCGCTATGAGTCGAACCAACTAGATGGCACTCAACAATTTCCAACAATGGGCTCCTGGTGTGGTGATGTAGGACACGCACTGTACTGTGAACCACAAGGTCGGTAGTCAAACCTACCAGCTGTTCCTCGGAAACCCTATACAGGGCTGCTGTGACTGGGAACTGACTTGAGGGCACTTATCAACAACTACAATAATAATTTGCAACAATAAAGACACATCTCACAGACAATGGTAAACAAAAGCATCCAGAAGCAATGTACTGTTGTCAGATTCCATTTGGATGAAACTGACAAACAGGTAAAAGTAATCTATGGGGACAAAAGTCGGGAGAGTCACTGGGAGAGGACAAGAAGGCTTCTGAGGTTCTGATACTGGTCTGTGTCTTCTTTTGGGGGGTTGTGAAAGGAGTATGTTCACTTTGGAACCAGTTTTCAGTTAGCATTTCTATAATTTTCTAAGTTATACGTCAATGGAAAAAAGTTAATTAAAATAATAAGAAAGCAAAGGCTGATGGACTGGTTTGCCAAGCCCTAAAGTTAGGGACTTTATGCTAATCTCTTTCATTCCTTGCTTTGGTCCAAGCCTCACCCTAACCTCTCCAGCTCTCTCTCTGGGTGATGGTGGTGGTGGTGATGTGCCATGGAATCAGTTCTGACTCATAATGACCCTGTCCCAGGTTTCCGAGGCTATAACTCTTTAAGGGAGCAGAAAGTCTCGTCTTTCTCCCATGGAAGAGCTGGTAGTTTCAAACTGCTAACCTTGAGGTTCGCAGCCCGATTCGTAACCACTACGCTCCTCCCAGATGATGCCTACTCCAGGCATGCAAGATAGTGGATCCTCAGTCGGGAATGCCACTGTGGATTCTGCTTTATTGTCATTACTCCGAAACAGGGATCTGGAACGACAACGCTCATGCGATGAGAGCAGCAGTGGGTGAGTTTTCAAAGCCTGTGATTAAAGCCAATTTTGACTCTGTCAACAGTGAACTCTTGACATTTATTTTAGGGTCTTTGAAAACCTGCCTAACTTTTGTATTTCAAATACTTGAGGCATATGAAATGAAGTTTCTCTATGTTTGGATGAAATAAAATATTTGCTCTATCATTGCCTTATAAAACTCAACATTTGAGTCATGTTAGAATTCTGGAAGCAAATTATTTGAATCACTTTCTCAACCTTATTTTCATTACTCTCTTCCCAGGAAGCTTTTTAGAGAATTTCCCCCCTAACTCCCGCCCCCCCCACAGACTGTGTGCTCGTCCACTGTCCACTGATGTGTGTATGGGTACCTGTACTTTATATTTCTAATGAGTCAGACTTTTTCATTCTCCTCGAATCAACTTTTGCCTCCTTGGGGGCAACATCACCCCCCACTGATATTGTCATGATGTAATTGAGTCATCTATTCAGGCTGCCTTTTTGGTTGAGAATTTATAACATAGTACTTGTTCCCAAGATGACCAGTTCTGTTTTTGTGTGGTAAAATGATAGACAAGAATGAGTGCTCTCTCTCTCTCCCTCTAGGTTCCTGATCTCTGTGCATGTTGTTTTCCTTGGGTGGGCAGCTTGGTCATTTTAGACTGAATGGAAGGACAAAAGACATGAAATGGGAGGAAAAAAAGTTCAGCTACCACAGACTTCAGACATACTCCTCACATTGGCCCAAATAGCCTAATTCATTCATTACAGAAAAGAGTCTCGAATGGGAAGGTACCACAAAACAATCCTTTGATGGGACTTTCAGTTGAACAGTTTCCCATCTATTAAAACATCCAAACCCAACTCACTGCCTTCAAGTCGATTCCCACCGATAGTGGCTGCAGAGGCCAGAACAGAACTGCACCATATTTCTCCTGTGGAGAAGCTGGTGGGTACACACAGCCCATGGCCCACCTTTCAGCTTGAAGCTGAGCGCTTAGTGACTGCACCACCAGGAACCTCCTAAAGACACAGTGAGGAGAAGACTGTAAAGGCTGCAGGCCTGTGCTGGCTCACTGCCTTCATAACAGGCCTCACTACTATTGTGAGCAGGCCCAGGGAAGAATGCCTCCCTAAGTCCTGGACAAAACTGCAGAGTGTGGCGGTCCACCTACGCATCCGATTTCCTTCCAATGTTAGGAGCTCACTCAGGCCTGCTGAAAATAGCCACACGTCACAAAATGACTCCTTTCTTTGTCCACATGCCCTAACAATCTAGGCTGAAGTACTTCAGAATAGAATGTGAATTAGTAGTAAGTTTACTCTTTCTCAAGCTACCTGAGCCATAAATGAAAAAATGAACTGATAATCATTAGCATGTGAACAGGTTTTCTTTTTTAAACAGAGTAGATTTTAGAAGTCTTTATTCTCCCCTGGAGTCCCTGGGCTGTATCTTGGCAGTCTACTTTGGAAAAGTCAGCCACTGAAAACCCCCGGAGCCCTGTTCTACCTACCCTGGCACACACAGGTTTGCCTTGAGTTGTAGGTGACTTGAAGGCAGCTGGGTCTTACTCATTTATCCTCTATCACAGGTCTGATCTAAGAAAACAGGAGTCACCTATGAAGAGGGCCCTGGTGTGACACTGTAGGCTAAGACATAGACTGCTAAGCAGCCGCTCTTGAAAACCCTAGACACGCTTCCTTGACGGCCCAAAACAAGAACCCAGAGAGGAATGCCCAGTCTACATGCAGTGAACAGAGCATACTCTCTATTGTTGTTGTTAAGTGTCAGTGAGTCAGTTCCAACTCACAGTGACTCTGTATAGGGTTCCTGAGAAGCAGCTGGTGAGTGTGAACCGTGGTTCAAAACGACCTTGTGGTTCAGTGCTTATCCCACAGGGCCGCCTCAAGATCCCACACTTAATTAAACTCAGAGACCAACAGTGAGACTTAGTTTCTATTATCTTTTCATCTTACTGGAGTGATAGCATCACCCTTGGAAGCAGCAGTCAAAAAAAAATCAAATGATGTTATTGCATTAGACTAATCTGCTACAAAACACCTTTTTAAAATAATAAGAGCACAGATGTCACTTTGAGGACAAAGTGAGCCTGACCCAAGACCTAATATTTTCAGTCACCTCAGATGCATGTGATAGCTGGAGAAAAATCAATGCTTTTGATTTACGAAGTTGACCAAAAATACTGAACAGCAGCAGCAGAAATAACTCTGTGTTGGAAGGAGTACAGCCTTAATACTTCTGAGAAGAAAGGATGGTAAGATTCTCTCTCACAGACTTTAACATGTTATATAAACAGAAACAAGGAGAAAGACTCTTAGCAAGATGGGTTGGGGCTCTCCCAGAAATCATTCTGAGGATGACGCAGGACTAGCAGGCTTTGTTCTGCTGTATGTGGCCTTGCTATGAGTTGGAATCAAGTTGATGGCAACCTAACAACATAATACCTTCTCTAGAGTTGAATGCAAATGCCACTTTCCCCTGAAAATGGGGGGAAATGAAGGCCAGGGTCTTTGCTTTTTTACCCAGGTTTGAGCCGTTTCCTTGACGACATAATGGGATGGCTGTCTGGTTATGAGTTCAGTCTCAGAACTCATCAGAACTCACACTCTCTTGACTCTGTCACGTAGTCTTGATGGTTTGTGGCCCGCCAACCTCTTGGTTGTTGGTGGCCAAACTCTGGAAACATTTTCTTTTTCCACAGTTCTTGGCACCAAGACCTTTTGTCTTTTGAAATATCTACTTCTTCCTTTCTCTTATCAGTGCCTTGGTGTCATCTCATACTGAATGTACTTCAAACTCTCTAACCACTGTTCCTGTTCCCAGACTCCCCCCTCCCCCCCTTCAACACCAGAGCCCAATTATCTCTCCAGCACGCTGGCCTAGTGCTCTCGGGCCCATCAAGAGTCAGCTCTTTTGTCCAACTTCAAGTTCCTCCAGGCAGTGGCTCTACCCCACTTTGCCTAAAAGTGATCACGTTCTTGGTTCAGGTTCTCCGTCTCACTATCCTTCATCTGTGCTTGTGTTCTAACTAATCTCCTTTGTTTGAAGGACCACTTCCCTCAGCCCTTCCAGATACGAAAACTCTGCCTTTTTCTTTCTTTTTTTAATATTAAAGTTCTGACCCAGGATCTGAGAGTGAGGTGAGGTCCTTTCCAGCTCCTAGTGACCCCACAGGACAAAGCAGAACTGCCCCTGAGTTTGCCTAGCTTGCATCTTTATGAGAGGTGGTTTCTCCTGTGTGGTGGCTGGAGGGGTCAAACCACTAACCAAGCTTTTGGTTAGCAGCTGAGCACTTAACCAGGGTGCCACCACCTGGTTAAGGCTCCTTAACATCCTGCTCTTTTCACAAAGCTTTCCTCAACCTGTCCAGTTTTTATGCCCATTTGTTTTTTCACCTTCAGTGTACCAAATCTAGTGTTTTTTCTATGTTTCTCTCATAGCAACTAGTATTATTTGGAATGGATTACTGGCAGATTATCCCGGGCGTGTAACTGCGAAAAGGCATCTGTGACTTGAAAAGCTCACTACCTGCTTTGGGGGACAGAGACTGGCCTGGAAACTGGGCCCCGGGGGCTAGGCTGAGTCTGGGCACTGTCGGATGAGCTGTGAGGACAGAGAAGGAAAAGCGATGCTGAGGGGGAAGTGGGACCAGAGACGCGACACTGAGGGGACTGCAATTAGTGGGATGAGGCCAAATACGCACGGCCTACTGCCTGGGAAGCGGCGGGCCTGCTCTCTACACCTTCACCCAAGTCACAGTAAGACTGTTGTTTGTTGCTGCGTGCAGGTGCAGAGCGCGCCCACGGCCTCTCGTCACGCGTCTCTTGGTAAAAGCTCACAGAAGGACGCGCTGCGCTGTGTGGAGACAGAGGAGCCCAGCCCGTACTTGAGAGGTGCAGGCAGGATGGTCTGGTAGTTGTAGCGTTGTTGTTGTTGTTGTTGTTGCTGCTGCTGGCTCAGGATCTGCAGCTGCAGGAACAGCTGTTGCTGGTGGAGCAGGCGGGCGTACTTGGAATCCATCTGCGGCTCATTCTTCTCACCTTTCTGATCCGGTGGAATGTACTGGTGGTATTTCAGCTTCTTCACCCGTGGTTTGGGGTCTTTGCACTTTTTGCTCCGGTGTTTGTCATTTGGGTTCTTGGGATGGCTTTGCTGTTTTGGAGGAGAAGGAAGTTAACAACAGTTTAAGACCTGTCCCCCCAGGATAGTCTATTATACGTGTACAATGCACTTTAGAAATGGGGTCGCTGCATTGGAGAGTGGTACACTAAACACACGGAAAGAGCCTGGACAACATTTGTAGAGCTCCCTAGCCCAAGAATCCTGCTCCTAAGAACTTTTCTCCTGCTGCTCTGTTCTTTAGGGTATGGTCAAGGTGCTCAGGCCAGCATTACCGATTCAAATTCAACATTTATTCTGAGGCGTTTTGGTGAGGTGCTATAGGATAATCTAACTGGATTGCTAACTGCAAGGTCAGAGGTTCAGACCCACCAGTCACTCCTTGAAAATGCTGTCCAGGTCACTCTGAGTCAGAACCAACTCAAGGACATTTTAACAACAACAACAATGTAGACACACAATATTGAACGGGAACCTTCTTTATGGCTAGGAGCTGCCCTGTGCATCTGCTGTAAGATGGCTGGTTAGCAGCATGCGTGGCCTCTAAGCCATCATTAGATGCCAGAAGCACCTACCCCATTGTGACAACCCAAATTATCTCAATTGTTAAGTGCTGTCGAGTTGGTTCTGACTCCTAGAGACCCCGGATAGGGTTT
Source organism: Chrysochloris asiatica (assembly GCF_000296735.1). Classification (NCBI taxonomy): domain Eukaryota; kingdom Metazoa; phylum Chordata; class Mammalia; order Afrosoricida; family Chrysochloridae; genus Chrysochloris; species Chrysochloris asiatica. Next base: position 2,486,980 of record NW_006408620.1, read on the forward strand.
CTGAGGAGCGGTTGGTGGGTTTGAACTTGTCACCTTGTGGTTAGCATTTCACTGCTTCTCCTATAGCACCACACCAGGACTCCAAAATAGGTCTTCAGACGTTACTACATGTCCCTGGGGCAGGGAGCAAACTCTCCTACTGAGAACCACTGTAGTTACGTAGCTAAAGGTGAGTGCAAAAAAACTGACACTGTGCTGACGAGTCTCACTCACTTTAGAGCCTGGTCACCAACTTCAAGTGACCCTGCAGTGCCACCTGGCCAGGCAGCTATGAACTGACTTTCCATGTCCTTTCTCTCACCAAACCCTGACTCCTCACTAGCTGCCTAAAACATCAGAATGTTCACAGTGATCGGCAGAGAGCTGCCGTGGGCTCCCGCCTTGGCCCAGGCCTGCACCTAGACTCTGCGTGCGGCTCTCCTTGCTGGCTCTGTGGATGGACTGTGTGAGCTGCAGTCCAGGGCCAGCACATCCCCTCCTGCACTAGATCCCAGAGCTCCAGCGGCCCTCCTTTCTCCTGGACCATTCCTCTTGGCCCACACCCCTCCTTTCTTGACCTCACATCCCGACTGAGGAACTGATCCATTTCTCTGTGCCCTTTCCCGTGCAAAGGGCCTCAGGAAAGCTTTCAGTGCGAACTGTATACAGATTCCCCTTGGAATGTGGTGCCCAGTCCTGCAAGCTCTGGCCTCCATCACTCCGAGATGGAGAACTGCTCTAGTCCATGTCACCATAGCGCTCATGTTGCTAAACCCAAGGGCAGGTCCCAGTCTAGCAAGACTTAACTGGTCCACAGCAGCATTTAACACAGCTCTCCTGTTCTTTTCTCCTTTTTGAAGGGTTTCATTTGGCTTCTGGGTCATTGTACCCTTCCTGGCTGTTTCTCCTCCTATCTTCCCGAAACGTTGGAGTGCTGTAGGAGTCAGCTCTTGTGCCTCTTCTTTATTTATACTTAGTCCCCAAGTCATTTTACAGTCTCTGTGACATACTGATGATTTCTACATTTATCTATCAAGTATAGACCTTTCTCCTGAAGTCTGGACTCACCTACCCTACTGTCTTGACAACTCCACTACATGTCGAATAAGCATCTCAAACTCTAGGTATGCTCTTCCCCATCACAGGAAAAGGCAATTTCTAGTCAGTCAGACAAAATACACACGACTGCTTCACAACTTCTTCACACGCAATGTCTAATCTGTCAGTACATCCTGTGGACTTAACCTTCGGAGTATTAGGGCTTCAAACTGGTTCAAACCAGCTCAATCACAACCGATTCTGCATGCATGTTGCGAAGCAACCATTTCTCTCAGATTTTCACCCAAGAAGGAAACAGGATTGAGGGCTATGAACAACAACAGGAAACAGGCAACTGTGCCTCACTCAAAGACGCAGGCTGATCGCAAGGCTTTCTTTGACTGTGTGTTGGCCGCCATCTGTGAGTGGAGCACCGTAGCCCGTTTCCCTGTTGTGACTATTAAGTGTTGTGGCGTCTGACGCATAGTGACCCTGTATTGTGTTTCCGAGGCTGTAAAGCTCTGCAGGAGCAGAAAGCCTAATCGGTCTCCAATAGAGCGGCTGGTGGGCTCAAACCGCTGATCGTGTGGTTCTCAGTCTAGTGCTTATCCTACAGCGCCATAGCGCTCCTATTCTGGTCAAATTCTGATGCATAAGAGATTTGTTGCTATGCAATGCATATTCCATCAGTCATTGGCTGAGCCTTCTGAACTACTTTGAAGCCGTGCAGAATAGAGTCAGGAGCCAACCACAGTTCACTCCCTTGACTGCTGCCACCCTCCCTGACCACGGATTACACCTTCTAACTGGTCTCTGCTTGTACCCTTGCTCACCTACTGGTGTTCACATGTCAGCTCAAAGCCTCCCAGCTATTTCCTGTCTTCATGCTGAGCAGCCAAACCTCGGGCCCAGGCCTCAGTTTACTCTTCGCCCCGCTTAGTCACACTGCCTTCCTTCAGAGGCTTTCTTTCCTCCGATGTCCTCCTGGCTCCCTCCCTCCCTCTTTTCAGGCCTTTGTCCAGATGTCAGGCGCTTACTTTACCAGACAAGCCTGTTAAAAGCAGAAACATCTCCTCGCTTTCCTTGTCACCAGTCGACATATTCCTCATTCAGTTCTCGGTCCTTCCTGATCGTCTGCCTCACTGGTTTACCTACTTTTGTGGTGCTCTGGGATAATGCACTGGGCTTCAAGGTCGGTTTGAACTGCAAGGTTGGTGGTTCAAACCCACTAGCCACTCCTCAGAAACCCTAGACAGGGTTTTTGTGAGTCAGAACCGACTCAAAGGCACTTAACAACAACAACTACAACAGAGTGTCACTGCAGATAAGCACTGGACTGCTAACTGCAAGGTCGGTGGTTCAAATCTACAAGATGCTCCTTGGAGACCCTATACAGGGTTGCTATGAGTAGGAACAGATTCGATGGCACTTAACAAGAAGCACCACCTGTCTGTCTGTCTGTCACTCTCTGGTGGCTTGCCAGCTGCTGTGATGCCGGATGCTATGCCATCAGTATGTGTACCACGCTGACTCAGCACAGTGCTCTCTCAGATAAGCTGAGGAGGAGGAGAAACGGTGTTACTTCTAACCTCCTCTGGGCCTTGATCTTCTCATCTGAGAGGGAACGAGAGGGCTACCTAGCTTTCCAATGTAACTTTTTAGTTTTAAAAGTTTAAGCTCCATGTTCTTCTTGTTTGGGTAAAAAAGATCTGAAACGATTAAATGACTCCTCAGTTTAGTTTTCTCTCCTTTATTTGTTGTTGTTAGGTGCCGTCGAGTCAGTTTCCACTCATAGCAGCACTGTATAGGGTTTCCGAGGAGTGACTTATGGATTTGAACCACTGACCTTGCAGTTAGCAGGGCTTCTGAGGAGTGGTTGGTGGGTTTGAACTGCCCACCTTGCAGTTATCAGTCTAGTAAGGATGGAAATCTTTATGGGAGCAGAGAGCTTCATCTTTCTCCCGCGGACCTTGTAGTTAGCAGGCCAGTGACTACCAGACAGCAGCACTACACTCCTCCCACACCAAAACCACTGCTGCCAAGTGGATTCCAACTCATAGCAAAACTACAAGGCAGAGGAGAACGGCCCAGTAGTTGGATATCACAGACGTTCCCAAGTTGTACATCTTGACACAAGCAGACTGCTCCATCTCTTCCATGGAGTGGCTGACCTTTCAGTTAGCAGCTATTGTCTTAACCTAAGCCACAGGCCTTAACCACCATGCCACTAGGGTTCTTAAACCTAATAATACACCCTGATCATCACTGAAAGCCTGGTGTGGGGCTGCAGGGTCAGCACTGGACTGTGAACCCCAAGCCTGGCAGTCCAAATTCAGGCAGCTGCTCCTCGGAAACCCCATACAGAGTCGCTATGAGTTGGAACAGAACCAATGACACTTCATAACAACAACAATCTGGCTTTGGTGCACACTGCAAAGTAGCATCCATTTGTTATTACTGTGAGCCACTGATGCACCTTGAAGCTTTAATTTACTAGGCTTCATGGGAGCGGGGACTACGGCCGTCTATGTGGTTGCACGTTACCCTAACAGACATTATGCTGAGCATTACTGTATCAAAAATGTTAATCTTCCTCTGGAATGAATGATTCTAAGTGAATTATTTCTACTAAAGGAAACAGAGCCACAACTGTGATGTTTATCTGAAGAACAAACAGAGCTTCCTCTAGCCAAACCTGTCCAAGCAGGAAGTGTATTGCTCCTCTGAGAGTCTGATCATCATATGTGGGACACTGTGGCGTGTGACCTTGGTACCACCTCCAGCACCACGTCCCCATCTGTCTGTGAGACGCAGGAGTAACAGGTGCTGAGCCAACTGTCCTACTCTGCTTGTCTCCTGGCTCATCGTAGGGCCTGGGTGGTAGAGGCACTGGGGACTCCTGACCAGGTGATCCCGGAGGCCCTTGTGCACGGCTCCTGGGGTTCTATTGAGACCGAGGCCTGTGGCATTTCTCAGCGCTGTGGGTTAATGCTCTGGACTGCAAGGTGGGCAGTTCAAGTTTATCAGCTGTTCCTCGGAAACCCTATTCAGGGTCGCTATGGAGTTGGAACCGACTCCATGGCACTTCACAACAACAACACAGCACTACAGGCTGTCTGCAGCAGTTTCAAACACAGCACTGAGTTCTACAAGTTCACCTGTGTGTTCGATTTTCCAGGCTGCTAGATGATGTAGATGAATGCATGAAGACCTGCTTCTGGTTCACAGGGCTATGGGCAACGCTTACGAGGGGAGGTACTCACACCTGTGTGCCCAGGGTACTCACCTTTACCAGTGTTGGCCCAGGCTTCGCTGAAGACACAGTGTTTGCAGAGAGGGCAGGAGCTGTGGACCTGGTGGGGGGCAGATCCGCAGGAGAAGTTTTCAAGAACTCAGGAACTGCTGGGGACACTGACGTAAACTGGTGGGCAAGGCAGAGACATGTCTGTGAAACCAGTGGCCGTAAACATAGACAACAAAGCAAAACCAGACCAAACTGTAAGTGAACGACTTCGTTGTTTTCTTCTGAAGGCTACCAGAAATGAGACAGGAGCAAAATACAGTCTGATGTCTGAGACTCAGATGGTGGGGTAACACACGTCCCTCAATAAAGACAACTGTTAAGAGTCTGTCTTGCAGCAAAATGAGATTACACTATACTAAGTGTTACACAGAAAAATGGTCAGAAGGATTGTTAATTTGGTAGGAGAGGGGAAAAAAAAAAAAGCCCAAGATGGTTGTAAGAGTGATCAAAACTACACATGGTTCTAAGGGTTCTTTGCCTTGTTGCACCTGCTGTAGCTATGAAGTGCTATCGAGTCGGTTCCGACTGACAGTGACCCTGTATATAGTTACCAAGAGTGGCTGGTGGGTTTGAACCACCGACCTTGAGGATACCATGGACGTCCAGTGCTTATCCTACAGAGCCACACCTGGGCTCCCTTGTCACACACTGTTGTTGTTAACCGTCAAGTTGGTTCTGACTCACAGTGCCCTGGTATAGGGTTTCCAATTGTAAATCACTGCAGAAGCAGAAAGCCGCATCTTTTTTTCCGATGGAGAGGCTGGTGGGCTCGAACCACTGACCCTGTGATTCTCAGCCTTGTGCTTACCGAGCCTGTGACCTGGACTTAGTACAGAGCCAGACGGTGCCCTCTAGTGGTAAGGTGTTGCCATTTCCTGGAAACCCACTGTACAACAGATGCTACCCAGCTAGTCTTACTCTCCCCAAACCTAAGGACCACAAGCTCATCTCCTGGTTAACCATTTTTCCCCATTTCTTGCGACAAAAGATGATCTGAAGAATATATTCTGACAAAGTTGATCTGCTTTACTGACAGTACCACCGTGTGAAAAACAAATAGCTGCTTTGTAACTTAGGCAGAAAGAAAGAAAGAAAGAAAGCCACGACTAAATCTCAAACTGGAATCATACAAATCAAAGAAGCTACCACAGGAGGCTCTGTTAGCTTTGATGAGGTCTCTCTCACTAGCTACCTACCTACATTAAACAGACCTTAAGGACCCAGGTACTGGAAAGAGCGATCACTATTAAAGGAAGCCTGTCAAATTTTGTGTGTACTGGTTACGGTCTGGACTTAAGATCAGCTTTCTGATAAAAAAAATATCTCTTCTTCTTCTCTGTTACTTCTCTAAACAATTCTCAAGTTCATTAAACCAACAAGCAGAATCAATCAGGTTACAAGTATTTGAATTTGAACACAACAAATGGTTTTTTGCCTCCTTAAAATAAATGACCTGAAAAAGCAAAGGGCTATCTATCAGCAGCAAGAAAGACGATGCCGCGCTTCCACTAGTCCCTCTATAAATATTGCTTCATTGAGGAATAAGGAGCTGGTAGTGCAGTGGAATGTGAGCTGGGCTGCTAACTGCAAGGTTAGTAGTTTGAAGCTACCCGTAGCTCTGCAGGAGAAAGATGAGACTTTCAGCTTCTATAAAGATTTACACTCTTGGAAACCCTACCTCTACAGGGTCACTGTGAGTTGGAATCGACTCGGTGGCACACCACCACCACCAATGGGTGAATAGAAACGCCACATGGCTAGGCCATACTCCCCCAACACTAGCATAATTCACTAATGTGTCTCCCCTATGCACCAATCTACAGAGCTACTGCTTGGCTGAAAATCGGGCCACAAGGGTGAGCTCTGTTGCAGACATGAAGGGTGGCTATGGGCCACAGTCATGGGTGCCTCTCGTCTCTCTCTGACCAGTAAGCCCTGTCTTTTTTACACATTTGAGTTTTCTTCCACATTTTCTCCTATTATGAGTAGGACCTCCTAATGGGGTCTCTGAAGGGTCTCTTTCAGAACCATGGGTCGTGGTAGCCAAGCATCGTCCAATGCTTCTGGTCTGAGAGTCATGGAGACTGATGCTCAGGCGGTCCATGATTCATTAAGATTACATTACATCTTCATTCCCTTCCCTGAGTGTTCTGAAACCCTCTCATATTTGAGAATAGTTAGCGTTAATAATCCAAACAATATCCCAGAAGCACAGAAGTCATCAATTGTAACATTTATGAAATGTTTTGATTATGTTCCTAAACCCTGCCGAATTGACTTTAGTCTTAATTACAGATGCCAACCATCTCATCAGCTATTTTGGTATTTCACACCGACTTTGATGCCCAAAAAACCACAGAGTCAAAAGCCTAACACCAGAGTGACACGGTTAAAATGCGTGGTATAACTTTCCCTCACTGGAAGATCAACAAGTTGAAGATAAATTCTGGTTAAAAAAGGAAGAAAAATCTAAATGCCTCTCTACATTTCAGCAGACTTTTTTTTTTTTTTTTTAATGTATCTTAGAATGGATGCGCTCCCCTTTCTCCGCCCCCACCCCCCACGTTAGATCACACCTAGCCGTTAGAATCCTACTGCCTAAAGTTAATGAAACAATTTAAAAATGAGTTAATTCTGTGATTGCAGTATTCCAAAACTACTAGCAAAGTATCCAGACCTAGAGGACACTTAACACTCATTTCGTTCCATGGTAAGCTACCTTTGTTGTTGTTGTGAAGTGCCGGCAAGTCGGTGCCGACCTATAGCGACCCTGTATAGGGTTTCCAAGGAGGAGCTGGTGAGCTTGAACCACTGAACTTGCAGTTCAAATAACTTTGCAGTCTGACGCATTAACCCACAGTGTCACACCAGGACTCCTTTAGAGGATGCCAAAGAGGTTTGAACTGTCACCAAGAGCCAAGCTCTCCCTATGTACTAACATCATTTAATTTTAAGAGGATTCAGAATCTTTTTCCCAAAGAAACAAATTAAATTTCAAGCCTGGCTTTGTTTCATTACAGGTTACAAGTCTCAGGACAGCCAATTCTTTCACTGTCATTGAAACACAAGTAAAATGTCAGAAAAACATGGCCATTTAGCAGTGGCTATTTATGCTTTAAAGAAGATGAATGGCTGGCTTTTGTTAAATATTGTTATTGGAAAATCCTTCTATGAGAGAAAAAAATAAATGTTGGAATAAATGTCTAAGTGGGTTCAAGTTTTACAAAGTTTCAGGTTTTGGCGCCAGTTTCTAGAAGACCATGAGATGCTCACCAGGGACCATGCATGTTCTCAGGGAGATCTTTTTCTTTCTTTTTTAAAAAATGATTTTTCAGTCTTAAGGAAGAGAAGTTAAGAAAAAAATAACTTTCTACTGTACTAAAGAGATTTAATAACAAATCTCCTTTGTATTGTAGGTTTTATAGGCACAAAAAATTTATTTCTAATTTAAGACACAGCCGAGTTCTCAAGACTGGCAATTGCAAATAAGGAGGATTTCAAAATACAATTATCCTTTAACTATTGTTTCCACATTCCACTTTCCTGACAAAGGAAATGAACACCAGTCAATGAATGAATTCAATATAAACCCAAAACATATGCCATGCATGTTTCATACATGGATTTTTTATGTGAAATTCGGACCACTTGTGTCTGTGATGTAAAATCATAACCTCAGGTGCTTTCCGTTTAGAACAAGCAGCTGAACTAAAAGTCAATTAACCCACTGACACAGTAGCTAGCAGACAACTGTCAGGACTGAACCACATCACATGATCAGAGTTGGGGATTTGCAAGTATCTCTTTTCAGAGGCTGTAAATCTTTACGGGAGCAGAAAGTCTCATCTTTCTCCCATGGAACGGCTGGTAGTTTTGAACTGCTGACCTTGAGGGTAACAGCCCGACTTGTAAACACTACATTACTAGAACTCCTTGTTACTATTGTTCAGCACTGTCAACTCAGTTTTGATTCATAGCAACCCAGTACAGGATTTCCAAGGAGAGGCTGGTGGGTCTGAACCACCAACCTGTGGTTAGCCATCCAGTGCTGATCCTACAGTGTCACACCAATACATACGTAAAATCTTAAAATGTTAAGTCTGTTCGTTTAGTGCTTCCAATTTTTAATAGTTACCATAACCAATACTAGGAATCCTGGTGTGGTGCTGTAGGAACAGCACTAGACTGCTAGCCACAAGGCTGGCAGCGCAAACCCACTAGCTGCTCCTTGAAAATGCCATGCAGAGTCACTATGAATTGGAACTGGTTCAACGGCAAACAATAAAGCATAACCAATGCTGGTGTAACGTTGTAAGATAAGCACCGGACTGTGAACCACAAGGTTAGCAGTTCAAACCCACCAGCCACTTGGAAATCCTATACAATGTTGCTATGAGCTAGGGCTTAACAATGACAAACATAACCAATACTACTTCAACTTAAATAAACCACTAGTCACTTAGTGTGCAACCCACTCTAACCAGTAATGAGTCTCTTACTTTCGGTGCTAACTCCACAGATGGATCAAGATAAATATTTCCTTAATGCTTTGGACCGACTTTAAGGAGCCCTAGAGGCGCAATGGACCACTCCCTGGGAGTAAGATGAGGCTCTCTGATTCTCTGGAGAATTACAGCCTTGAAAACCCTGTGGAGTAGTTCTATGGTATCCCATGGGCTCACCGGGTCGGAACCAACTTGATGGCAGTGGGTTTGGTCTGGTGTTCATCTTCTTTTACACACAGTTCCCTTTGTAAAGTTGGCACATATTATCTGGCTTATTCTCCGGAATTATAGTAGACATGCGAGGTTTATACCATAACCCGGTGTGGCCACGTTAGGGATCCACAGTTTAGTCAAAGTTATCCTTAGGGCCAGAACAGGAAAGAATAATTAAGTGTTAGGATAACTATTACTCATGTTTCCTAAGTGAACTCAACTAGAGTCGAGCACGTGGAGTCAAAGAATGTCCTCTTTTCTTATATAACACATGTAACAGCCTCACGATGAGGAGGAAGAGGATGGATGACACAGAATGAGGTTTTGGGAAGTAGTCTCACGGAGGAGTTTAACAGTTGATCTGAGAGATAAATGCCTTTTCGTGGCTTCTGTCCCACCAGTTAGTGCTCACCAAGTGTCAGTCATTGTTGTTTTATTATTATTATTTTAATTTTCTTAGTTACAGTCAACAAACGTTTATTTACTTGTAAATGAACTGGCAAGACCTAGTCTGTTGAATGCACCATTTTAGGAACTCCGTGATTGGTCTTTAGAGAATGGAGTCAAGAACCGACTGGAACACAAATTCAGCTGCTGTTGGAAACCAGCTCACTAAGTATTAACCATGGTGGCAGGTTCTGGACACTGAAGTCACAGAAAGCGCACCTGAAGGGGTGACAGTGGACATCCTAGTCAGTACTTGGATGCCCTACTGAGGGTTTTATTGAAAAGCACTTGCAATAAAAGTTAGTTTAATTTGATTGTTTGTCTAATGACTTACCTAGTGGATCTTTAAAAAAAAATTTTTTTTATTATGGTTTGGATGAAAATTAACCAAGCAAATCAGTTTTCCCTTTAATAACTTACACACGTTTTGTTTTGTGGTACTGATACAGTGTAACCACATTCCTCCCATTTCTTTCCTATTTTCATTTTCATTCTTGTCTTCTGAGCCTTTGTTTTTGGGGCAAATGCTGCCCTTTTGGTCTTATTTAGTTGATTGCGCTAAGGAGGGTATTTCTCTCTGGTGTTACCATTCAGTTTACAGATCTGTCCTCAGAAACCCTGTGTAGGGTTGCTATGAGTTAGAAGAGACTTGACGGCCCTTACCAACAATAATAACAGTTGTTTGGTGGAAAGGTGAACTGCGGGGTGAGTTCAGGGTCAGGTGTGAAGGGCGCCTAAGAGCTGGAACCTGGGGGCCCACCAGTAAGCCTGGTCTGTTTGATTGTGACTTTTGCTTCCGTTTTCTCGCACTCTATCCAGGACCTTCTAACATGACTCCATTTAGAGCCATCAGTCGTGGTGGCTGGGCACCGTTGGTTTCTTCCAGTCTCAGGGTTGTGGAGGTTGAGGGTTACATGGTCATTTAGGCCTTTGGACCAAAGGTTTCCTTATGTCTAATTTACTTCACTCTCTTTACTTTACGCAGGCAGAAAGCTGCTCCCAGTTTCCACTGGGGTCTTAATATAGAATATAGACCAGTACCTTTGTGGACTATGTTATGTCCATTGCCCTAGCTGTCTCCCAGGACGACGGTCCTAAGTGTCCGAGCCTACTGACTCATCCCTGCAGGATGCTTGATTAGGGTGAAGATGTTTCCACAACTTTGCCCCATGGTATGCTCTACTATCTACATGGATATATTGCAGCACATAGAAACGCTGATGTAGAAATATCCCCTGCCAAACCTATATATACACGTAGGTACAGTCTCATTCACCTTCCCACACCTGTTCGTCTACCTCTGTATCCACTTGTGGATTACTGTTATGACCTGTGGCAGGATTGGGCATGTAACATTCACCTTTGCTGTCTGTAACTCTTGTCAAAGTGTCTTTATCTTGGTCTTATTGTACTGGTCTCTCCCTTACTGTATTCTGCCTTTCCCTTTATCCAAGTTATCCAAGTTAATACATTATTTCCTCTCTAGTTAGGGATTTTCCCTCCCCTTCCATCCCAGGAAATCATCAAAGAATTACTTATTAGACCTGGCTCATTCTCTTAGCTAGCTTGAATTTAGAGTTTATGAAATATGTGGCAAAAGATCAGGTACCAGAATGTAACTTGGATACAATTTGAATGAAGTAGGAAGTTTACCAAATTCTGTTCAACTTGTCTTCCCGAAAATACACAGAATACCAAACCAATACGGGAGCATGGTAGCTTTAGAGAATAAGTACTGGTCTGTGAATTAAAAATTGGTGGTTCGAGTCCACCAGCAGCTCCTCAGGAGATACATGAGGCTGTCTGCTCCTGCAAAGATGTACAGCTTCGGAAACCCTGTACAGGGTCGCTACGAGTTAGAGCCGACTCCACAGCACATGACAACAACAAGAACCTGACCAATAAGGCTCCTTTATTTATTAGGCTTTGAAACTTAACACAGGTCCTGTTTGACCACGAGTGCTGTTTAACATCTGTGTGTTTAAAATAAATGATCAATTAAAGAGTTTAATAAATCTCTTAGTGAAAGAAATCCCCAGTTTCTGGTGCCCACATATGACTGACTGGTCTTGATTTTTTTTATAGCTTTCCATTGTTCACGAGTTGCTTAAGCATAAAACAAACTGACCTCCAGAATGTGATGTGTATCCCATTAATATTTTGGCAAATTCCTTTCCAGCTGCACTTTGTTCAGAATTGAAAAGACAAGAAAAAATCCAGGGAGAAGCAGTTTTTGTCCCTAATAGACCACACAGAACTACATTTCAACAAAGAATTTTTTTGACTGCTAACATTTACATTTTTAAAAAGAGGACACGGTGGCATTTTGTACTCCCTACATTGTAAAGTCATTAGTATTTTAGCACTGGGGTCGCAAAAGAAGTGGCTAAAAAAAATCCATTCTTTACCTAGATGTTATGTGTTATAATAATTTGTAGAGAATGTCTCTTATTTAAATACTTTTCTGTAGGACTTAATTTAATCCTCATTTTTTAATCTGTGTATTCTGAAAAAGAATTAAGAAGAATGTATATCCTAGTGTGGCACTGTAGGATAAGCTCTGGACTGCTAACCGCAAGGTCCATAGTTCAAACCCACGAGCTGCTCTTTTGGAGACAGATGAGACTTTCTGCTCCCATGAAGATTTACAGCCTCGGAAACCCTACTCAGGGTTGCTATGAATCGGATTCAACTTGATGGCAGTACGTTTGATTTGGTTTTAAATTTCATAAAAGCAGCCCTGGTTAAGAATCGGCCTGCTAAGGGCCAGGTCAGAGGTTTGAGCCCAGCAGCCGCTCTGCGGACATCAGACTTGGTAGTCTGTTTCCATAAAGCCTCACAGCCTCAGGAACCCTAGGCAGAGCAGTTCTACTCTGTCCTAGAGAGTTAATGAGTTGGAATCGACTCCACAGCACGCGGTTCACTTGGATCACATGACATAAAACATTTGGGAATAAAGCAAGTGCTAAAGAAACCCTGAACCTACTTTTCTCTTAGGTGCTCTGGTAGCGTGACAGACTGTTACATGCAAAGTTATCAGTTCGAATCCACCAGCCACTCCTGGGGAAAGACGAGGCTTTGTGATCCTGTCTTTACAGCCTCAGAAACCCTCTACAGGGTCGCTATGTTGTTGTTATGTGCCGTCGAGTCGATTCCAACCCACAGTGACCCTGTATAAGGTTTCCAAGAAGCAGCTGGTGAGCTTGAACCACTGACGTTGCAGTCTTACGCATTAGCCTACAGCGCCACAGCAGGGTCGCTATGAGTCAGCACCAACTCCAACAGCACACAATCTTCACCACCACTTTTCCCTTAGCAAATTATCCGTACATGAAACTGTTCAAAGATTTTCTCTGTAATTCCCTACACTGACTGTGAGTTTTGTAGCAGGCTGAGTACTAACAAAATTAGAATTAGAAACCACAGGAGTACCTGTGCAGCACAGAAAGGAGTTTCACCAAATATGAGCACAGCTGGCTTAGGTGAAGACCAACAGCAGAGTTCAGCAGAGTTGCTCCATCCGGGGTCTGTGGGCCTGTGAGACCAGCGTGCAACAGTGCAAGAGGTCTCCCTCCTACGGCTGTGCAAACCGCCCCCCCATCCCCCATTGCCTCTTCCTGTGCTTTACAGGGAGGGCTAGTCCACAAGGGGTCTGAAAGTGCTCACACTTCTGAAAAACAGATACTAGGCCATTACAGCAAGAGGCTGGTCGACAGTGAAGAAACTCCCTGTCAAACTGTTAATACTGAGTTTCCATTTTAAGAATTATAAATCAAGAATCTCAAAGTATACTGAACATATGAAAGTTTATATTGCTCTTTTATTATTTTTGCTTAATTACATATATAAGACTGTCTTTTGGGGACGTAAAGAGTCCGCTTGGTACAGTGGGTTAAGTATTAGGCTGTTAACCACAAGGTCAGTGGTTCAAACCCACCAAGTGCTCTGTGGGAATGAAGAGATTGTCTGCTCCTATAAAGACTGAATCTTGGAAACCCTAGGGAGCAGTTCTACTCCATCTGTCCTCTAGTCACTGAGAGTTGGAATTGACTGGATGGCAGTGGGCTTTGGAGACGTAATGTTCATTGTAAAGTAGGAAAAGTACGCTGTAGAGAGAATCTCCTTGGGCTTTTCATTTGGTAATTCAGCAAGCCTGGCTGTACTGGTGGGAGGCTGCTCGGATGCATGGTGGGGATGTCCCTGCCCTCTAGGAACTTGCTCTCTAATGAGAAGCAGAGTTTTAAGGTACTTTCCCCTTGAGTTACAAACACAAAGAGCAGCTACTGAGATTAAATGTTGCAGTTTACACATATATATGAGATGCCTGGCCAAATACTGTAAACAAATGGTGGGCAATACTGAAAAGAATTAAGCTAAACAACTTTCCCACACAGAACCAATCCCAAAGACTTCAGAGACATTACAAAGCTTGTTTTTACTGTCAATTCCAAACGGAGGCCCTGGAACCCTACCTACAAGCTCTTTATTGGTAAGTGCTGTCGAGTTGGTTCAGACTCACAGAGATCCTGTACAGGGTTTCCAAGGAGCAGCTGGTGAGTTTGAACTGTCGACCTCGTGATACAGTGCTGTACCCTGCAGCATCACACCAGGACTTTGGGCAATGACAGGAGTCCTAAGGCCACCTCAGGGTGCTCTCTTAGAGCAGTGCAGTGTGTTCTCAGGCGGAGGCTGCACGAACTGCAGGACTGGTGGAGGGTGTCAGACGCTTACTGCGGAAACTTCTATAACGGGTGACAGTCTAAACATGCAAAAGCTGCCGCTGCTGGTAACTGCCGTGCAGTCAGTTCTGACCCACAGCGACGCCCTATAGGGTTTCTGAGAAGCGGAGGGTGGGTCTGAGCTGCCGACTTTGAGGTTAGCAGTTGAGTGCTGATCCCACACTGGATTTTATGAAGGGCACACAATTTAAAGAGGCTTCAAGGCCAAGGGTACAGAAATCCACTCACAGGTAAAGCCGGAATGGAGCCTTATCTGCCTCGAGGTTCTTCTTGAATGTACATAAATAGACTTTGGGACAACTGTTTTCCAAAAGTGGGTTTTTGCCCACAGGCCTTGCTGCCTCATGGAGACCAGACCCTATGGGACAGAGCAGAACTGGTCCACAGGGATCCTAAGGGCATCACCTTTACGGAAGCAGACCACCACAGCCTTCTCCTGAGGAAGAGCTGTTGAGTTTGAACTGCTGATCTTTGGGTTATAACCAGTGCTCCATCAAAGTGTTTCTGAGACAGAGGCAGCAGGCAGAATGGGTATTACAACTTCAACAGGAATCAGAAAAACTAACACCTAAGGCCAGAAATGATCTGTGGGCAATAAAACATTTATGTTCATTCTTCACAAAATCTTGTTACGCCAATGTTCCCTCAAGGCATTCTGGAATGTCCACTTACTGGGTGGGGCTGCCTGTGCCTTACATTTCTCACTTACAGACTAAACTGACAGTAAAGCAAATGTCAGGGGACAAACATCAAAGCCTAATAGTACAGGCAGCACCGGAGTCGAGGGGCCACCTCCTGTTCTGATTTACTAATGAAAACCACTCTGGCCATACTCAAGGCGAACTGGAATCCTGACTCATTCACAGAGCGGCAGAGATAAGTAGAGCTGGTTTTTAATGATATTTACTTGCATACTTGACATTCTTTTTAGCCCTATTTTTAAAACTCAACCAGGGTGGGGGCTGGTGTCCCCTGCCCTCCTCTTCAGACCCTCATGTGTCCCCTGGCTAGAGGAGGGCTGCAGTTCCTCTGCCCTGGCTGATGGTGAACTTGATGGCAGTCGTCCACACTACCTTTTGATGAAGCTGAGCTGCAGAGACACTACCCACAGATGGGAGGGCACAGCTTGGCTTCATTCAGTTCAGCCTGGGCCCAGATACCTGTTCTGTTCTGGCCCTGAGTCTGATACTGAAGACACTCACACACAAAACTAAAACAGCTCCGGTCCCCTCAGACTTAAAGTCCTAGCCTCATAGGCTTACCTCTGATTTGGGGGCATGGAGTCAGGAAGTAAAGAAACTAATATACAAAAGGGGGTTTCAAAAAGTTCATGGAAAACTTCCCTTCTCTTTGAATTCCATTTTCCCACGCACTTTCCAGATCACAGCAACAAGGGCAATAATGAGACGAAGACTGAAAGAGGTGGTTCCGAGCAAACGGACAAGAACGAGAAGGCAGGCTGTACCAAACATGCAAATCCACCATCCCTAAGCCGCCATCCCTCTCTGGGCCTGGGCTCTGCTGTTGTGAAAAGGCTTAGAGCAGACCACTGCTCAGTTCTTTTCCAACTCAACAATTTATGAAGCTGAGCTTTACGGAAAAGATCTTCTGCAGAACCAGACCACTCCCAGTAAGTAGCTCTAGAGTTTCAACTTAAAGCAAACATGCCCTAAGGAGAGAAGAACCCCAGCAAACTGTCGTTGCTGTTGTGAGGTGCCACCGAGTTGGTACAGGCTCAGAGCGACCCTGTGTACAGCAGCATGAAACACATCCTCACTGCTATTGTCATGTATGAGCCCATTACTGCTGCCCTTGTGTTAATCCATCTTGTTGGAGTTTCTTTCTCTTTTCTGCTTTTCCAAACATGATGTTCTTCTCCAGGAACCTTCCTGATAACATGGCCAAAGTACAAGAGACCAAATCTTACTATCCAGGTCTGTAAAGAACATTCTGGCTGTACTTCATCCAAGACAGATCTGTTTGTTCTTCTGGCTGTTCACAGTGCTTTCAATACTCTCCCCCACAGCACGCAACTCAAATGCAAACTAGTGAATGTCACGTACAGCACGGTGGTGTTAGGTGCCCGTGAGTCAGTTCCGACTCATGGTGACCCAATGCACAACAGAACGAAACACTGTCCAGTGCTGCACCAACCTCACAGTTGTCACGTTTGAGCCCACTGCTACAACCCCTGTGCCAATGTACAGTATAAGAGTCTTATAAAACCAATGGACATGGACAAAGAACACGAACACCCATGAAAACTATGAAATGCACACTTCCAATTTAACGAATAAAAGAATATTTCTATACACCTTCACATGCACTAGACCCCCAGTTCCTAATAGGATCTGATATAGAACAGGTGCTCAATTGATACCTGCTGAACAAAGGAATTCTATCTCACCGACAATTCAAGACCCAATTGAATCACTTATGTCTCCAGACAGCATGTAAGGTGAAAACAACTGCATTACTTAAGTGTGGTAAAGAAACACTATCTGGGGAAATCTGTCTTATCTTTCTGGATGGCAACAACCTCTCATGCAGGTACAATTGTCGCGATGCAATTAAAGACTAGGTGGCTGAGTTGACAAAAATTCTGCTTTACTAATAATAAAGCTCCAGCCATGCTAACGGCTGTCTGGTGTCCTGATTCATTCAGAATTAAGTAGAGAAAAAGGTGTCTACCTTGTGCCTAACAGGTCCATTGTACTATTTGGCAATTTATCTGAATGAATAATCTGAGATGAGCCTGGAAGTACATGTATTCAAACCCCAGAGTGCAGTAAACGCGTGGGACTCGAAAAGGAGCTGATATGAAAATGCATGTGTAACAGTAAACACAGGAGACAAATCTAGATGACCAACAACAGAAAACTGGTTCAAAGAACCATGGTCTACCATCCAAATGACTACTATGGAGCCATGTCAGGCAATATGGGTACAGACTTATGACCAGAAAAGCTACAAAAGCAAGCTTCATATTGCATTGGGCAAATCTGCTGCAAAAAATCTCTTTAAAGTGTTACAAAAGTAAAGATGTCACTTTTAGGACTAAGGTGTGCCCTAACTAATTCATGGGACTTACAACTGCCTCATATGCACAGACAGCTGGACACTGAATAAGGAAGACTGGAGTAGAATTGATGCATTTGAATTGGGAAACAATATCGAATATACCACGGAATGCCAGAAGAATGAACAAAACTGTCTGCAAAGAAGTACAACCAGAATGCACATTGGAAGCAAAGCTCCCGGCACTTTGTCTCACATACTCTGGACATGTTATCGGGAGGGATCAGTCCCTGGAGAAGGGCATCGTGCTTGCTAATGGAGGTCTGTGGAAGCCCCCTAATGAGATGGACTGGCATGGTGGCTACAACACTGGGCTCACCATAGGACAATGGAAAGGATGGTGCGGGATCGGGCAGCCTGTGGTTCTGTTGTGCACAGGGTTGCCATGAGTTGGAACCAACAGGATGACACCTAACAATAGCAACAACATGGTTGGGACAGTGGCAGGATAATGACCACTAAGTGCTGAGGGCACGAGGTTTCTTCTGGACGAAGAAAATGTTCTGGAATTAGATGGTGTGATCGTTACTACAAACCATTGACTCATACACTTTAAAAGGGTGAATTTTATGGTATGTGACTGGATCTTTATAAAAATTTTTCAAAGATAGGAACCATATATAAAATAACAACGATGTCTGATGACCTGAGCTGCCATACCCTGAGAGAAGCACTTTCCCTGTGAAGCAAAGGTCAGAGAGAGGGAGTACCTGGGCTGGAGGGTTTGCAGTCACAGGAGATGCGGATTCACTGACTTTGGGCTCACTTGGGGACGCAGCTGAGCCCTGTGAGTCTTGGCTGGCCGGCTGGTCTGGAGACAATGCATCGCTGCTGTCTTCATCAAATGAGAAATCGCCCTGTGTTTGGGGGTAGTCCTCTTTCCCAACGCCTGCAGAAAGAAAGGGTTAACTTGTTTTGGCCTGGAAATACCACACTTAAAAAGAAAAAGGAGAAACACTGTTTTCTATGAGAACTTTAGAGGTTGGTTAAAACAACAGTATATTGCTGAACATTATCTACCTACCAATGAAAAAACACACTCCAGTACAATGCATGCTTTAAAACAAAACTAAACCTGAATCAGCTTAAGCCTCTGAGTCCAGTTACCAGTTACAGATGTATAGGAGACAGAGGATCGTTCTTAGTGATAAATGGGGATGCAAACACCATCAACAAAACTCCAAACAAACTCATTGCATCACCAAATAAACAGTAAGGTTAAAACAAATGGGGGGAGGGGATGGAAGGCAGTAGATTGATTAAAGAGACTATCAACCACAGGTAATAAGTAGGCCTGGTTTGGATCCTGATTGGGAATTCAACTGTTAAAAATTCTTAGAGGTAGTCAGGAAATGAGACTGTGACCGGGTATCTGGTTTGCTTGAGCATTTTACTGCAGTTTGGGTGAGGGAATATCTGTTGTTAAATTTCCCCTACAAGGACTAGCCTCACCATAATGACATCTTATCTTAGGGGGGTCCATTTCTTTGGGACTGCGTAGAATCGCAGATGATTGCCTACTTAGAATATTGAATATGAATTACCTAAAATTTAAGTCCATGTTAACCCCAAAATACGAAGTTTCCACGTGTAAAATAAACTAGTAGTTTTTGAAATGGAACATTAAGTTTTCAAAATTGCTCTTGGAATAAATAGCAATACACTGGACATTATCACTTTTTTTTCTGCTCAAGCATATGACTGAAATCCTGCTGTGAGCAGGAAAAGCACTGGACTGGTAACTGCAAGGTCGGCGGTTCAAACCTACCAGCTGTTCTATGGAAACCCCATACAGGGTTGCTATGAGTTACAACCGACTCGACTACACTTAAAAACAACCAAAACTATGTATGTCAGAAATCAAAACAATCAGGAAAAGAAATGTTGCGGTGAAGTGCTGATGAGTTGGTTCTGACTCACAGCACCTTGCTTATGACTTTCTAGGAGCGGCTGGTGGGTTTGAACCATCAACCTTATGGTTAGTAGTCCAGTGCTTATCATACAGTACCACACCATGACTCCAAGGAAGAGACACATATCTGTAATTAACTACGATAAGATTATAATCAAATAGGTTATTTTATTAAAGTCTTATTGTAGTTAATTACTTGTTCTTGTTGTTGTTGTTGTTAAGTGCTGTGGAGTCGGTTCCGACTCATAGTGACCCTGCATAGGGTTTTCCAAGGCTATAAATCTTTACGGGAGCAGAACGCCTCATCTTTCTCCTGCGGAACTGCTGGTAGTTTCGAACTGCGGACCTTGCTGTTCACAGCCCGATTCGTAACCACTACGCTACCAGAGCTCCTTGTAGTTAATTACAGATATCTATTATGAAGGAAGAGGCTTCAAAATGTTCATGGGAAAATGAAATGAAAAGATAATGGGACTTGTCCACAGACTTGTTAAAGCCCCCTTGCATTACCATTCTTAATGAGGACTTCTATTTCTGCTATTCACTTTCCTAAGGTAACACTGAACAAGCCATTGTTATCTTTCCTAAAGTAGACAGAAATAAAGCAATGACAAGTTAGTGAAAATATGAAACAAAAATTAAGCAATACAATACTCAGAAAACAGGATAAGGAAATCAGAGCCCAAGTCTTAAACCGCAACTGTAAGTAGGGGGATGTTTGTGTCCATTAAGGTAACTGGTAACTGGTGCTAAGCTTACATCCCGTGAGGTCACAGCAACGGTAACACTCTAGTGAAAACTGCTTCAAGTGTCAATCAATTTCTGGGGTGTTACAGGACCAGCACTGGACCGCTAACTGCAAGGCTGATGGTTTACACCTGCCAGCTGCTCCTCAAAACCCTATACAGAGCCACCATGACTGCGAACTGACTAAAGGGCACATAACAACAGTGAACCCAGAAAAGAATGGTCATGACTGATGCTAGTTTTGCATTTTTTAAAAAACATTTGTTTTATCTTAACTTCTCAAGTTTCAAATACTCTTTCTCAGAGAAAAGAGATCATTTTGCGAGTCTTGCCTATAATAGCTTCCTTAACACTGCAGTCTACAGGGAGGATGTTCTTCTCCACCAGTTCCATAGGACCCGGCCTTTGAGCAATCTTTTCATTCAGATCATCAGCTAGTCGAGCTCTTTTCAGCTTCATCTGTGTCGCCTGGAGGGATGGCTCTGCAAACGTTTCTGAAAAAGGAAACAGAGATTTAACGACTACTTGAATAGCATTTCTATTTCCTAATGTAATTCCAGGGTGACTAATTTATCCATGTGTTCTCAGCATATTTATAGGAGAAAACGACGGTTTCTGAATGCTCCTGGACACATTTTATATTTTGAGTTCTGGATTGCTTTAGACTGTCTATATAATATGGATAACCACAGGCTAATTTAACAAGAACTTAGCCAAAAATGAGATATCACTACTGTTCATTTATGGTGGAAATCAAATTCACATATACAAGCTATTGGAGATAAGACTGATAAGCAAGGCAGGCGTGGCCCCAACAGTAAGAAGTTCACAGCTTTAGATATAGCTTCACTGCCAAGTCAACACCTAGGAGGGTGAACATCATCTCAGGCTACACGGCTCTCTGCAGGGTCAATGGGAAGAACTATAATTCACATTCTTGGATTGAGCCCGGTGCATTTCAGAATTGAATTAAGCATCTGTTTAAGAACGTTTAATTACATTAGTATTCATCACACAAGTATTAAATCATCTGCTCATCAAGGAATAAAGGTAGTACAACCAACGTGAAGTTACTCAAGTACTCAAAATCCATTCATCTGTTTCATTCTGTCAATTTCTTGTGTTTCTGGTAACTTGCACCAACATTTCTTTTCACTACTCAAAGTATTGATTATAATTTATTTAAAAAATTCTGATGAGGTGTCAAGCAAACAATTCAGATTTGAAAGTTGCTTGCCTCCTAAGTTCTACAGTAGGTGGTCTTTTGAGGAACTTGTCCGTAAGTATTCTTAGCATTAACTGACATTCTCTGTTCTTCAGGCAAAATATCCTGGTTGAAGCCAAGACTCACTGAAGGCCATAAGCCACTCTCCACACACCTGTGACTTCTCTTTCCACCAGCTAAGGTGATACTTACCAAAAGGCAACCTTGACTGTCCATAAGAAAGTTCATCTCTGTTGTAATTGTTACTACCACTGAATGATTTCATTAAAAGTTTTGGGAGAAATGACAGCTTTCCAAAGTACAATTATTTCTTGGAAACTTAGGCTAATTGCTTTGGAAAGAATTGAGAAAAAGATGGCAAATCTAAGATCTTAGAACTCAGACCACTTTCCACTGTCTTTACTATTTTTCTCTACCAGAGGTGGAAATTGATGTGCAATGACTATTGTTTATACAATAAAGATGACATAAATTCTGTCTACTTAAGCTATCCCTTAAGGGAAGACCCTGGTCTTGTATTGGAAATAAATGCACAATCTTATGCTGTCTATGAAAATAATGTGCACATATCCTATTGTCAGAATTTTCCTGTAGAAACAACTGTGGCCCCAATCTTGTTAGTATCTGGTTCTAATCAGACAGGGAGGTGGGGGAGAATGAGAGGATTTGAATCAGTCACAGGCTGAGTTTTAAATGTTTGTTAAGATCCAGGATGGATGGCCTGCCTTTCTCCCTCTCTCATTAGCATCATCCAAGTGATAGCAGGAATGTTTGGCAAGAAAATACTTCAAAAGTAAATAACTGTTGTTAGGTGCCATCAAGTCGGCTCCCACTCATCCCATGCACAACAGAACCAAACCCTGCCGGCTCCTGCCCCAGCCTCACAAGTGGTGTGGTATTGAGCTCACTGCTGCAGCCACTGTGCTAATCTAGCTCAATAGGGGTCTTCTTTTTGCTGACCCTCCACTTTCCCAAGCACGATGTCCTCTTCCAGGGACTGGTTCTTTCTGATAACATGTACAAAGTACATGAGGCAAAGGCTCACCGTTCCCACTTCTAAGAAGCGACCCAGCCAGATGGCTCCCAAAACAGATGTGTTGATACTTCTGGCAGTCCACAGTACTTTCAATATCTTTACGCCAGCAACATAATTCAAATATATAAATTCTT
Source organism: Chrysochloris asiatica (assembly GCF_000296735.1). Taxonomy (NCBI): domain Eukaryota; kingdom Metazoa; phylum Chordata; class Mammalia; order Afrosoricida; family Chrysochloridae; genus Chrysochloris; species Chrysochloris asiatica. The sequence goes on from NW_006408620.1 coordinate 2,509,337, forward strand.
CTCTGGTCTTCCTTTTTCATTGCTCAACTTTCAAATGCATTGTTAGAGCCTGGCATTTTGGTCTGTTTCTGCTCTTACTCTTACCTCCCAATTTCCGTGAGGTTGGGTCTGATTTTAGGCACTGAGCTTGAGCGAATAATTTAGACTTCTGCCTGCCAAACATCGACTCCAATCAGAGTTGGGTCAATGTTAAAATATGCTGGGGTTAGTTTCAAGGTATTCTTAAAATTGTAGATGGCACATTCTTCCTAACTTGAAATATCCCAATTTGAAAACAGACGTTCTAAAACTACCACTTACGGTTCATTTATATATTCCAATAGCTCTTTAAATGTTGGGTGAACTTTTTGTAAAAAAATGCACATAGGATTCCTCTTGATAGTTTAATGCATTTGCCTTGGCTTTAATTCTATTAATAAAGATTGTTCCAGCCCCTGGTAAGTTAAGGTATTTTCAGGCACGCAAGGAGTCAGTTACGTGGTTACTTACCAGTGAACCAGTGTCTCTGAAGAGTCACTTATCCCTGACAGCCGGTGGCTGCTTCGACCCTACCAGTGGAGCTCTGGAAATGCGTTTGTTGTCCTTTGGGTTCCTGAGAATGCAGCCCAAAGTGGAGACAGGCCCATGGCGCACTTCCCAACCCCCTCCCCCTGGAATAGTGAGTAAGTCACACAATCCAAGGTTCTTTGGATGTGATACTTGGAGCTTCTTTACATTTTGACTGTGGAGCCAGCCTGGATGTGTCCTTTAGCCCAACAACGTGTTTCCTACAGCAAGAGTCCTGGTTACAGTCTGTAATTTCTTCGTTTGCGTGTTTATTACCAGACTCTGCCACTAGAGGGTCTGCCCCATGAAGGCAGGCACCCATCAGTGTGGCTCACTTTTCAGGCCTCTGGTGCCTAGCAAGTTGGTCAACAGACAGACACCTCTACTAACAGTGACCTTGGTGTAGCCTGAAGGTTTCGTTTTTGGACAGTCTGACCTTTAGGATGCTATTCCTTTTGCAGAGCTACCATCTAATACAAATGTCTGTAACATTGATCTCACTCTACTCCTAATTCTATCTTTAGGTCCAGAGAGGACAACCCTCATCCTCTTCCACCTGATTATTTATCTATAAATATTGGAGCAATTCTGAGACTCTTCCTGAGTCTTCTCAGTGTAACTTGGGTGCTTATGGTGACTTTCAAGAATGCAATTTCTTTAGAGATAAAAAACATCCCAGCCGGAACCACAAGCTTTGCCAAAGTTGGACTGGGATTGTTCCTACCAGCCTCATAAGTGATGAGATTAGATCATCAAGTCACCTTTGGGGTGGGGGAGTTGTGGCCAAGTGCAATCGGCTCCATGCGGACTCACAGGGCAGAGAGGAACTGCCCCCAGGGTCTCCTTGATTGAAAGCGTTATGGGCATAGATTACCAGGTCTTTTTTCTAGCAGAGTGGCTGGATGGGTTCAAACTATTGACTTTTGGGTTAATAGTCAAATGCTTAACTGCTGTGCCACCAGAATTCCTTAGAGGGTGGAAAGGAGGTATTTGGAACACTGGTCAGAGTGAGCTGGTTGCCATGGGCCTGAGCACCAAAGGGAAGACAGTGGGTGTGGCCAACATTCTGGGTAGACACAGCACGCGTGCTGTCGAGTTGACTCTAACGCGTAGGAGCCTGCACAGGGTTTCCGAGGCTATAAATCTGTGCAGGAGAAAAAAAGTCTTATCTGTCTCCTGAAGAGTGGCTGGTGGGCTCAAACCACCAACCTTGTGGCTCACAGTGTTTTTCCTACAGAGCCACTGTGCTCCTTCTTCAGCAGGGTATAAGGAGCTGAAAATCTAAGGGTTAGACTTGTGGCAACTGTATCCCCAATGTGAAGGGCACACATCCCTCAGTGTGGAAAAACTCCTCTGGACCACGAATGTTTTTCCAGAAGAACAGTGGCGGACAGCTATGATACCAGCTGGTTGGCAGAGTCAGTCCAGGAGCGTTCTATGTGGAGAATCAATGCTTCCCCATGTATCTAACAGAACATTTTAGCTTTGGGTCTTCAAGGTGCTAGCCTATTTGGAGGATGTCAGCCTGTGGGGTAAAAAGTTATTAAAATGGGAAGAAATGGAAGGGGTAGAATTCTCACTTCTTTTCTTGAGGAAATGCTGCAAACTGAGGAAAAAGGAGATTTTACCTTCTAAAATATGCATCCTCACAAGTTCGGAACGATCTGGTCGGCTCCGAATCTTATGCTTCAAGAAGTTTTCAGTCTTTAAAAGGAAAGAAAAAGTCTTGTCAATTCTTTATAATTTATCACAGTTTAAAAATCTTCTCAAGGTTCTCTATTTAAATAAACTGTGTACCCTCCTTTTTGTCACGACTTTGAGAAAAGTAGCTATTAGTTCTTAAGAGAAACTATTATCAGATACATGATAATTGATAATAAAATGCAGCATTCATCCTCTGGTAGGTACTTGAAGGGTATGTCGGTGTAAAGTAAGGACTTTATAGACATGTTTCAAAACTTGGCAAAGTCACATAAGAGTTTTGAACATGGTTTTTGAACAGACACAGGATTTAGGTGATTTAAATCTCTAAAAGCACTGAAGTATATACTTCAGGTCAAGTAAAAACCCACTTAGATCACACCACATTTCCTAGAACTCCTAATGTATTCTCTTTGATGTGTTTGCATTCGAATTTGACATTTTCTTAATCAGAACTGCATTCAGTTTCAAACAGGGCTTTAACATGGACTTTATGCATGCCAAAAGACTCTAGCAGACCATTAATGACAACCTGGGAAAATCTTGGATGTCATTATTAAGAAATTTCTATAGTGCATGATGGAAATTTTCCCCAAAACAAATGGACAAGATAAAAAAAGACAATTTAGCATATTGGCACTTTTAAAGGAAAAGAAGAAACACAATTCAGTGAGTGGAATATAGCAATCTCCTTTCATTTCTCCAACTGGCCTCACCTGGGTCCAATGTAGAGGTACCCTAACCTGAGGATCTGTCAGGACCCACTTGGACCGTCCCTTTATAGGGGATCATAGAGCAGAGTCCCCCCTTCGTCCACCTCCCTAAACAGTCCATGTCCTCAAAAGGAAGACTGTGAAGATGAGTCTTTGTGTACAAAATTAGTTTCTGGTTTTAAAGAGCAAAATTTGAACGCCATGTATTTCCTACAAACCCTAAACACACACTCTCGTCTATAGAGCAGGTCTCTCAAGAACGTATGGTATTTGCTCCACGGACACATTTCAGGGTAAGGCTGCTACTTGTACACAGGGACTTTTAGAAGGGAAGAGGGAAGCTGAGAAGTAGAGGATTTAAAACGGAAATTTCTTACTCTGGCTCGCTCCAGGCTTTTTATCTGTTCATGGAATGCCGCTGGGCTCTTCAAGGCTGTGAGAGGAGAAAAGAATGTTTGCACCGCATAAATAGAGGAGGTGATGCGCAGTTAGATGTTACAGTATAGCAGGTTGACATTTCCTCTTAATTTTATTACTCCGCACCTACAGTTCCATTTATTTACTAGTTTCTTCACAGAAGCTGCAAAATGATGAGCCAAAAAGTTACAAAATTAAAATGATGCCTTTTACAAATAAAACAGGTAAATTTTTTTAAAGAAAATTATATACCTAAGGACACTGCAAATACAACTAACTAGGCTAGTTCCGACATGGGTGGGTGGGTGGGGTATCATCATTATCTGATGATTCCTTGGTCTTTGCTCTAATGGACCTCCATGATCTGTCAGTTTTACTGTGTTTGGCTTGCGTGTTGCTGGAATCTATGCCACTGGTATTGTAAATACCAGCAGGGCATCCATGGTGGACAAGTTTCAGCAGCGCTTCCAGACGAAGAAAGATTGAGGAAGTAGAGGCACAATACTTTTGAATGTTTAGCCACAGAAAATCTTATGAACAGTTGCAGAACATTGTCACAGATAGTGCTGCAAGATGAAAACATTATGAATAGCACCAGGATAATGTCAGCTACAGGCAGGAAGATGAGACCCTCAGGTTGGAAGACACTCAAAAAATATGACTGGGGAAGAGGAAACATCAACATGGAAACAACAACACAGATACAGCAGCCAAGAAATCCATAGACAGATCTGCTGCACAAAATCTCCTTCAAGTGTTCAAGAGCAAAGATATCAGTTTGAGGACTAAGGTGAGCCAGATTGGAGCTCTAGTACTTTTGATAGCGCCATATACACGTGAAAGCTGGATAATGAAAAAGGACGACCGTCGAAGAATATTAAAGGTACCACGGACTGCCATGAACAAACAAATCTGTGCTGGAAGATGTGCAGCCGGGACGTTCCTTCAAAGTGAGGGCAATGAGATTTGGTCACTAGTACTCTGGACATGTTGTCAGGAGGAAGCAGTCCTGGAGAAGGACACCATGTCTGGTAAAGTAAAGGATTAGTGAAAAGGAGGAAGCCCTCCAATGAGATGAATTGGCATAGTGGCAGAAGCCATGGGCTCAAGTGTGAAAATTGTGAAGATAGTGCAGAGCTGGGCAGTGTTTTATTCTGTTGTACACAGAGTCGAACTGACTCAATGGCATCTAACAATAAGAAGCTACTGGAAAAGGCTCACATATGCTCAGGAGTGAGCAGGCAGAATTGAACATGCAGACACACTGCACTGTGTGCTCAACAGGCCTGCCTTTCTGTCTATGGAGCCCGTATGCTGTAGTAAGCCCTGTGGTTACTCTTTACAACAACCCTGCAAGGCAGTTATTACCCACCTCCACCCCCGTCCAAGAAAAACTACACTTAAAGGCAAACCAAAACAAAGCTTGCTGTCCAGGAACTGATCCTACTCATGCTAACACCATGTATTTCAGAAAGAACTACGTTCCACAGGGCTTTAATGGCTGTGCACTTTTGAGTCTTCTGATGTACCTCTGGGTGAATGGGAACCAGCACCTTTTCAGAAAGCACTTGGGCCAGTTGAGAGGTTCAAGTTCTTTCTACTATATTTGAGTACCACTGTGCAATGCCCTCTAAAGAAACAGCAATTTTATACTAGGGTAACTGCTAGTGCACAAAAGATTTCAGAATCCCAGGGGGATGGTAAGCAGAGTTTATCAAAACACCATCTACTACCCGACTTCTGTTTATTCTCCTTATCAAACCTTGTGTCCATACTGCGCCTACAAGCCTGGGGCATCAGATGACCTGGATGGGACCCAGGACTGGGCCTACCAGGGCTGTTACCTATAAGCCTGGATCAGTGGGACTCTCAGCTCTGGTGTGTAAAGTCCTGAAAAGACTCTAAGAAGCCCCGCCAATCAGGTTTGGCTTGGGAGCAGCTTCCACAGGTCAGCTAGTGCCGGCCGGGCAGCGGGGTCTCAGCCATCACAATCTGAGCCCATGTGACTGGTTCACAGCTAGGAATGTGGTGGGGGGAAACTTGGCAGAATTATCAAAGCAGCTTTTGACTCTACCACAATGCTGGGTTTAAAACATTTAATTACTAAATTAACAATAGCCCAGAAAGAAAAAAAACTTCAGTGGGAAAAGATCTGCTGTAGGGGAAAACTCATTCTTTATCATAAACAAATAAAAGGTAAGAGAATGATTCACAATATAGTGTGGGAAGCATACATTTATTTTGTAAGTTTTTTCTATTTTTGTAAAGTTAAATAAATAATTTCTTATCAAAGTCAATTTTTTGACAAAATTCCAGTAATTAATCTTAAATAGCCTATATAAACATTCTTCCCTTCTAAAACATCTAACTACTTCCAAGCCATCAAAAGGTAAAGAGGTGACTTGAACATATATTCTAAAGTAATCAATTCTCATAGAAATATGTCCTAAGGTTATTGGAAATATCTATACTTGGCCAAGGAAGGTTCTATTAATAAAAAAATAGAATTTTTTCAGTCCTATATCAAAGACAAAATTAGTTAATAGAGACCATACAGTCGCATCCACCACCACTCATTGGTGAGTTTGTTATACTGTGGTGGTTTGCATGTGGTTGAAAGCTATGCCACTGACATTTAAAATGCCAGGAGAGTAACCTGAGGTGGACAGGTTTCAGCTGACAGATAATGAAGGTGGACCTGGTGATCTATTTTTGAAAAAACTGGCCAGTGAAAATATTATGAATAGTAGCAAAAAAATTAACTTATATGTTCCAGAAGACGAGTTCCTCAGGTTAGAAAGCACTCAAAATACAGCTGAGGAGGAGCCATGTCTTCAAAGTGATGCTGATCTTAACGGCACGGCAGAGTCAAAGCCTCATTTACTGATGTGTCCTAGCTCAAAATGAGAAGAAACAGCTGCAAATTCCAATTAGTAATTGGAATGTGGAATGTATAAAGTATGAATCTAGGTAAACTGGAAGTCTTCAAAAATAAAATGAAACATGAATTGATAGGCTAGTCTGTTAGTGAGCTAAAATGGGCTGGCATTGGCCATTTTGAAACCAATAATCTTATGCATTACTATGCCAGGAATAACAATTTGAAGAGGAATGGTGTTACAATGATTGCCAAAAATAACACTGCAAGATTTACCCTGGAGTACAACACTGTCAGTGACAGGGTAACATCCAATTGTCATAAGAAAGACCAGTAAATAAGACAATGATTCAAATTTATGTAACCATAAAAGCCAATGATGAGGATATTGAAAAAATTCTACCAAATCTTTAGTCTGAAGCTGATCAAACATGCAATCAAGATTCACTGGTGACTGGAATGCAAAGGTGGTAAACAAAGAGGAAGGATCAGTAGTTGGAAAATATGGTCTTAGTGAAATGCTGCTAGAGATCGCATGGTAGAATTTTGCAAAACCAGTGACTTCTTCATTGTAAATACTTTTTTCCAATAGCATAAAAGGCAACTATGTATGTGGACCTCACTAAATGGAGTACACAGGATTCAAGCTGACAGCAAATGTGGAAACAGAGCTCAAGAACAAGGGGCCAAGTGTGCACAGCCTATCCATTGTTCCTATACAAGTTCAGGCTGAAGTTGAAGAAAATGAAAACAAGTTTACAAGAGCTAAAATAGGACCTGGAATATATCCCACCTGAATTTAGAGACCATCTCAATAACAGATCAGATGCATCAGACACTAATGACTGAAGACCAGAGGAGTTGTGGGATGACATCAAGGACACGAAGAAAGCAAAAGGTCATTAAGAAGAAGGAGAGAAAGAAAAGACCAAAATGGATGGCAGAAGCGGCTCTGAAACTTGCTCTTGAATGTAGAACAGCTAAAGTGAATGAAAGAAATGATGAGGTAAAGAGCTGAAGAGAAGATTTCACAGGGCAGTTTGAGAAGACAAGGTCAAGTATTATCATGGGATGTGCAAAGACCTGGAGTTAAGAAACCACAAGGGAAAAACATGCTCGGCAGGTCTCAAGTTGAAAGAACTGAAGAAAAAATTCAAGTCTCTAGTTATAATATTTAAAGATTCTGTGGGTAAAATATTGAGTGACATGACAAGCATCCAATGAGGAAGAAAGAAACTGTCCCAGAAAGAAACGGATGGCTCAACTGTTTTAAAGGTAGCAGTGTGCGTTCAAGAAACAGGACTGAAGCAAGAAGATCAAAAGCTGCGCTGAAGGCCTTAGGGAAACCATGGCTCCAGGACCTGCTGGAACACTAACGGAGACGTTTCAACAAGTCAAGACGAGGCTGGAGGCATGCACTTGACTATATCAAGAAATCTGGATGATAACTACTGACTGAAAAAGATTTATATTTGTACCCATTCTAAAGAAAGGTGACCCCATAGAATGCAGAAATTATAAAACAATATCAATATCAAACAATTATCACATGTAATTAAAATTTTGCTAAAGAGAATTCAAAAATGGTTGTAGCATCACATTGACAGAGAACTACCAGAGGTTCAAGTTAGATTAAGAAAGTGACTTGGAGCGAAGGATATCAACGATGATGTCACATGGATCTTGGCTCAAAGTGGAAAATGCCAGAAAGATGTTTACTTGTGCTTTATTGACTATGCAAAGGCATTAGACTGTGTGGATCATAATAAACTATGGGTAACATTTCAAAGAATGGGAATTCCAGGATACTTAATTGTGCTCATGTGGAACTGTACATAGACCAGGAAGCAGTCATTCAAACAGAACAAGGGGATACTGTGTGTTTTAAAATCAAGAAAGGTCGGTGCCAGGACGTTGTATCTTTTCATCATTCTTATTCAGTCTGTATGTTGAACAAATAATATGAGAAGTTGGATTATGTGGAGAAGTAAACGGCATAAGGATCGGATGAAGACTCATTAACAGTCTTTAATATGCAGATGACAAAACCTTGTTTGCCGAAAGACTTGGAGAACTTGCTGATGAAGATGAAAGGCTATAGCTTTCAAATGTTGATTACAATTCAAGGTAACAAGCAAAAAATTTTCTAACAATAAACAACATCATGATAAACAAAAGACTACAGTTGTCAAGGATATAACTGTACTTGGATCAACAATCTACGTACATGGAAGCAGCCGTCAAGAAATCAATGACATATGGCACTTGGCAAATCTGCTGCAAAAGACCCCTTGAAATCACTGAAAGACAAAGATATCACTTTGAGGACTGAGATGCACCTGACTGACCCAGGCCAAGGGTCAAAAGCTGGTCAATAAATAAAGAACATGTACGAAGAATGATGTGTTTGGATTATAGGGCTGGTGGAGAATATGGAATGTATTGTGGACTGCCATTAAGAGTAAAGAAATTTGCCTTGGACGTAGAGTGAGAAGGTTCCTTAGAAGCACGGATGGGGAGACTTCATCTCACGTAATCTAGATCTTTTATCAAAAGGGACCAGTCCATGGAGAAGGACATCATAATTGGTAAAGCAGAGGGTCAGTGAGAAAGAGGAAGACCCTCCATACTATTGCTTGGCAGAGTGGCTGCCTCTATGGGTTCCAACCTAACGAAGACTGTGAGGATGGTGCAGGACTGGGCAGAGCTTGCTCTGTTGTACACAGGGTCTCTCTGAGTTGGACTGACTCAATGGAAACTGACAACAACATAGCACCAAAGGTGTTATTCTGAATCAGTAAGTTAAAATAGCACAAGGTTGTGAATTCATTTGATCATGTTACTGCAAGTCTTGGTAATCTCGGAACCATTATGTACAGTGGCTGCTTCAGTTATTTTAAAACTAAAGAACATGTTGGTACCTGATATAAAAACTGACGTTAGCCCGATTACAGAACTGTAAAGATGTACTTTGTAGAATATAAAATTCAAGTGCATCTTTTAAGTGGCATTAAAAATATATACATATCAACGTATGTATTCTAAATGATTCTCTTAGGTTGGCAATGTTGATGCCTGATTTTGTCTTGTATGTTGGTTACTTAGGCACAATTGAGAGCAGAGTGAACCCAGGCTCCCCATGGAATGCCTGTCTTGTCAGGTCCCGTTAGAGAGAAGGACACTGCAGATCTTACGTGGCATGATGCCCTGGTCCACGAGTTGCTCTCTTGTCCTCCTTTGTTGCAGCCTCAGCTGGAGCACTGTGAAGGGAAATGGCAGGGTTAGTGTGAATAGGCGACTTGAGACATTCCAAAGAAGACACAATCGAGCTTTATTAGATATCTTCTGTTTCGTAACTGAACAGGAAGGATATTACCTGGCAATGTCCAATGAGTAAGAAGAAAATTAGTTTGTGGTTTCTGCCTGACTGATGAACTTTCAAGTTTATTCAATGTATTTTTTCTTTCTTTCTGTAGTTAGGTAAAAACCTTAATTTAATAAATAAAACTAAGTTTTCTTATTTAAATATATTCAGATAGTACCCAGCAAGTAAGTAAAAGTTGTTGGCTTACACATTAAGACATTAATATTCTGAAGAAATAGAAATGGGATTCCTTGACATCCTTTACTTTGAGTCTTCTTTAAACAATGCATTTTAGGAAACACTGACTTATTTGGAGGGATGTACTCGGTCGTTTGAACTGCAAAGTCGGCTGTTCAAGCTCACCAGATGCTTGCTCCTTGGAAACCCTATACTGGGTCGCTAGGGTCAGAATTGACTCGACAGCACTTAACAACAACAACTCCATTTGTAACAAACTTTAAATAGCTTAACTGAAGGGTAACTGCACAATGAATATTAAATCTATGAGATCTTACTAGTGGCCCAAAGGAAAGTTACACATTGCTTTGTGTAATGTGTATATTAGGAATGAAAATTTAATAACCTTTATACAAACACAAGACCACATCTCACTTGAGGAGTTCTAAAAAAGCCACAAACCAGTTGACACCGTATCATTTTAATAAAAAAAAAAGAGGACGTTTTTAGAATAGGTAGCAAACGGTATCCAACGTAAAATGTGAAAATCCAGTTTGTCACATTTAATAAAAAAATAATACACCTTCCCCCAGATTTCTCAAATATTTTTTCCTTCCTTTTATAGAACGTGTATTTCTACTGATTAAAAACGAAAGTAACTTAAAAAAAAAAATCCTTTCTGGATTTAAATTGTCTTCCATTTTAAGTTTACATTTTTATTTTTGTTTTTAATTATGGATGAAAACCAGGGTTACATTATTAAGTATCTGCCTAAGGACAGTCAACATGGGAAAAAAATTTACTTTTGCCTATTTCTTAAACTTCAGGTAGTACTAGTACTAAGGGAGGGAAAACAGAGAGAATTCCCTGAGGTATGGAAGTCTGGCTCTAAAGCACTTCAGAGGGCAGCTCTGCCGAGTCCTTCAGATGCAGAGACTGTGGTCTCACATCCACTGTCTGTTGCTGAGTGCAAAGCAGTGCAGAGACGTCCATAGACTTCAAAGAGTCTAAATTGCATAATGGCTACATACTGCTAGATTGGAATGTCATCTTTTATTGAATGCAGAAATAAAGTGTTTTTGAGGGTTGTTTTTGGAGGTGATGGTGGGAGGGGAGGAATTCTGGTGGTACAATGGGTTAGGTTAAGTGTTTGGCTGAAGTTTGAACCCACCAGCTGCTCCGTGAGAAAACGACGTGGCAGTGGGAGTCAGTAACCGGGACAGCCTTGGAAACTAGAGGTCAGTTCTACTCTGCTCTACAGACAGGGGCAGTATGAGTGGGAATCGACTCCACCGCAGGGGGGTTGGTGTGGGTCTTTTGTGCGTCACACAGCTTCATTTATACCCCTTCTAAAATGGAACCAAATGACACATTACACAAAGCAAAAGAAAATTTCTACAAATGAAAAAAAAAAAAAAAAAGAAGCAAGTTTCTCATATTAAAATGATTCTTTGGATCAACTGTGCTCACATATATTTTTCCCTGATAACTGATACTTAATTGGCGATAACATGTTCCCACTATACTTCAGTAGGACCAAAATAACCAAAGAGAGGATCCAGGGGTCTGACAGCTCCCACATGCTTACATACTCTTAACTTTCGTCTGTCACTGTTGAAGTTAACGCCTGTCTGTGTTTAAGAAGGTTTCATTCAAGAAGCAGCATCCCAAGACAAGAAATACTGAGAGGAGAAAAGAGCCAGAGCAGCTCTTCAGTTCATAGGTGGATCCTTCTGGAAGGTGACGGTCCCTGTCTGTAAAGAACCTCTAGCAGGTATATCTCTCCTTTTTCCAAGTGAGTCTTCAGAGAAAGCCAGAAAAAGAAAGGGAAATAAAAGCAGTAGCAGCCTCCCCCCCGCCCCCCACACACAGACACACACACACACAGACACACACACACAGACACACACACATACATACATATACACACAGAGACACACACAGACACATACACACACACAGAGATACACACACACACAGACACATACACACAAAAGCACCAAAAGTATGAGACAAATGTATCAAACACAACTTGTATTGCTGGCTGAATGGCATCTTTGAACATTGGATACATTTGCAGTAACTTGATTTGCAAGCCAATGGTGATGACAAGAGCCCAGGGGTCCTGGCCCTGGCATCATGTCCTGACTGCACAATGGTCAGCCATGCCATCTCTGAATCGAAATCATACTTTCATGCTAAATGTATCTGCTCTCACAGGGTAAGACACAAAGTAGATGTCACCAATTTAAGAAATATACCAAAAATCAAACAAATTTTTATCCATTCAATCTCTGTATTGTTGTTAAGTGCCATCGAGTCAGTTCCAACCCATAGTGACCCTGTATAGGTTTCTGAGGAACAAACAGCTGGTGAACTTGAACCGCCAACCTTACAGTTCAAACTGACTTTGCAGTCTATATGCACACCAAGACTCCATGTCTATATGACAACACAAAAAACCTGGACTCACGTCATACTGCTTAAGTGTAGTCCTGGTGTGGAGATAAGCAGTGGTCTGCAAGATTCAACTGCAAAGTTGGTGGTTCAAACCCACCAGCTGCTCCTTGAGAGTCATAACCAACTTGACAGCACTTGACAACAACATACAGTAAGTGGTAGGTCTTATCAGCATCATTTTTGGAGTCCTGGTGTGGCACTGTAGAATACGCACTGGACCGCTAACCACAAGGTTGGTGGCTCAAACCCAACAGCCGCTCATCGGAAGCCCTAGACAGGGGGTCACTATGAGTCAGAAGTGACTTGATGGCACTTAACGGCAACATGCTGCTTGAAGAATAACTATTACAATCTGTATCTCCTCACTGCCTCTGTAATTTTCCCAAGAGGCAAGAATACCAGGCAGTAAGTATTTAAAGCAGCATGGCCTATCAGCTTCCCCGAGGCATGCTCATTACTGCGGTGTGAGGGGGGCTGCCTGTATCCACACATGGGAAAAGCAGCAGCAGTGGGAATGGAGGGTCACTAGCAAGAGCTTTGATGAGTTAGGGAATGACAGAGGACGTGAAGCTCCATTAAGATGGCTGATCTGCACCTGTACCAACAGGTGGACAGTATGGGGCACAGTCCACTGCAGCTGAGGCACAATGTCCTCACAATGTCCCATTCAGGAGACTCGGGTATACTGCCCTTGCAGTCAGTGTAAAAGCACAGTTACAGTACTGCTTCAGAGCCAACGGGCCCAGTCACTTACAGCTTTGACAAAGGCTCTTTGGAGAACTACCTTACAGGAGCATACTTTAAAAAAATACTAAACTTCCTTTCAGTAATTCTGATTCATCAAGCTAACACATAATGAAGGACAACAGATACCTACACCTTAAAAGACAGAATGTTCCAGCCCAGGATGAACAAGGCTTTAACAATGTGGGTGGTCTAGCTTTCATGCAACATCAGAAAGTGGGAGCTGGACATAATGTGGCCTTGTTTAGCTAGGACCTTGAGGGGTAAAATGCCCTGAAACTAAAAGACCAGGCTCTTTTCCTGGTTGTCAGATCAAGACCCTTGCTAAGTTCCTCTGGGACCTTTATCTAGCACCCTATTTTAATGCAAATAAAGAGCATCTTTTACACTTGTCAGCTAACTGTCCCCTCTCACCAGGAGGTAATTTCCTAAGTATGCAAGGCTACTGAAAAAAACAACAACAACAAGGGAAAAAAACAGCAACATGTGAAAAACAAAAACAAAAACACCTGATATGGTGGTACTTGAGAAGGAAGAGGGCACAGCTGTCCCAAGTAGAAGGTGTGCATTTTCTGTGTAAAAACACAGTAGGCCAGTAGACCCTCTCTCTCCTCCTGCACTTTTGTGGTCACTCACATCTGTGTGGAGGGAGGTCACTGGGCCTGCCGCACAGCAGGGGGTCTCAAGACAAATGATCGGACTGGTGGGTCGGCTGGAGGATCATGGGAAAACCGGATCCAGCTGATGTGTTGACAAGCTTGCATTTCTGCAGCCACACACTGATGACTAGACCCTGGTCTAGCACAGCTTTCTGGTGGTGGTCCTGCTGCTGAAGTGGTCACTCTCATGTCTGAAAACGAAGCCCAAGGACACCCTCCTCCTGGTGCTAAGCTGAGCAGATGAGCTGTGCTGGGGACTTGGCCTCTCTCTTAGTAGTAAACGGGCTCAAATCCAGGTTCTTCCATGCCTCCAGACATCTTGCAAATTGATGCATGCACAACGAAAAGAATCAGCACTGGACTGCGAACCACAAGGTCGGCAGTTCAAACCCACTAGCTGCTCCTTGGAAACCCTATACAGGGTTGCTATGAGTCAGAGTCGACTTTATGGCACTTAACAATAGCAACACCGAATCCTCAGGAGAAACAAAAGAATTCACAAACACTCAGTGAGTGACTGGTACAATTGCTCAGAAAGTGTGAAACCAGAATTCGTATTACAATTGCTCACCTACAAACATTTTTAAAGAATGATTTTCTCTTTCGCAAACGGAGAAACCAAAATCATCAAACATCCAGCGCTAAGTTGTCCTTTGGTTTAAGATGGTTGAATTTCAGTGGGTTTGATTTTCTCAGAAAAGGGGAGGGGGGAAGGGCAGATATAAATAAGTATATCTCATTATACAACTGGCACTACTGTCTTCATGCAGAAATATCGATCACAAGTTGAGGAATCGATGACAGCTGTGTATTTCCACATGACAAAATTCACAACAGGTGAGCCAATGACCCCCACTACTGGAGGGAAATGAAGTTACCAGAGCCATTGGCACACTCACAAAACACATCTCTCTTAACCAGCCTGAGTCCAAACACAAAACAAAACTTTGAGACACAACCACTCGTATCATGTTGTTGTATTTCTTCTTTCTCTAAAAATAATTTTTGATGCTCTATTTCTACAAATACGACATTGTACATACAATGATAAGCATTAATATTTTAATAGCTATAAATTATTTCGCTGGACGGACATCACTTGTTGTTAAGTGCCGTGGCGTCTGTTCTGATTCACAGTGACCCTGTAGAGGGTTGCTGAGAAGTAGCTGGTAGGTTTGAACTGACAAGCGTGTGGTCTGCAGTCCAGTGCTGACCCTACAGCGCCACACCATAGTTTACTATCTAGTCTCCTATTACTTGGCACTTACGGTTTTTCCAATTTTCCAACTATAAATAATGCAGTGGTGATATTTCAGAGCATAAAGTTAATTAATTCCAGTTACTTCTTTAATTCAAATATTATTCCTAGAAGAAAGAATACCCTTATGTGGTCTATATAGGGCATGGCCATAAAGCAACTAAAGTCGTTGTGTGCAAAACATCACCTGGTGAAATTACACTAGACATTTTGAGAAAAAAAAATTCATTATTCACTTTTTACAATATCACCTCTTAGAGTTAACATTCATGTTTACTATTACATTTCCACAAATAAAAAAACTAATTAAAAAATTTAGAATGCATATTCTTTTTATAATATGCAAATTATATCAATAGAAGTATTCTGAGGTCTGCTACACATGATTTCTTTAAAATGTTCAAAAATGTTGGTTTGAGGACCAAGATGCATCTAACTTAAACTACGGTATTTACAAAAATCTCATATGTGTGTGAAAGTTGGACAATGAATAAGGATAAGGCCAACGGCAGAAGAATTAATGCTTTTGAGTTCTGGTGTTGGAGGAGAATATTGAAAGTACCATGGACTGTCAAAAGTACCAACAGATCTGTGTTGTAAGAAGTACAGCCAGAGTGCTCCTTAGAAGCCAGGATGGCCAAGTTTCATCTCTCATACTTGGGACATATTATCAGGAGGGACCAGTACCTGGAGAAGGACATCATGCTTGGTAAAGTGGAGGGTTGGCAAAGATGGGGAGGACCCCCAACGAGATGGACTGGCGCAGCAGCAGTACAAATGCACTCAAGTGTAGTAATGATTGAAGCTGGCGCAAGACCAGGCAGTGTTTCGTTCTGTTACGCACAGGGTCATTATGAGTCAGCAAGGACTCAATGGCACCTAACAACAACAACAACACTTCCCTGAAAAATTCTGTGCTCTTCAATTTACTCCATATCAAAACAGCATGGACTCAAATCGTGTTCCTTCTATGTATTTTTCAGGTTTGGGGAATAAAAAGTCTGAAGGGGCAAGACCATGGCTGTAGTGAAGGTGGGATAAGGTTTCCCAATAAAGTTCTCACAGGACAGCCCTCGCTGACCTTAAACATTGAGTAAGTGCATTACCGTGATGGGAAAAAAGTCCTCGGTGCAATGCCCCTGGCTTTTTTCTCACCAAAGCAGTTTTTCATGGAAAAAAAAAAAACTTCATAGTAAGTCCCAATGGTCATCCTATGTCCTTTGAGAAAATCTATCAAGATGACCTCTTTGGAATCCCAAAAAAGTCGCCGTAACCTGTGAGTTGACGCCTCCGTCTTGAATTTGACTGGTCCAGTAAATGCCCTTATAAGAGGTCCTGTTTTGATGGCACTTGCTCTCTGGATTGCACTGGTAAATTGAAGACTCATCCTTAGTTATGATTTGTTCCGTACAATTGTCCCCAGCTTTGACCTTGCTTAAAAGACTGATGGAAAGAGATCAGTTCTTTGAACTTGCTGATCTTCGTGCAACACTTTTTGGTACCCATCCGGCCAAAACCTTGCTGTGGCCAAGATGTTTGCTTAAAATTTAAAATGCCAAACCATGTGAGAATCCAAGTTCAGCAGTGATCAGTGATAATGCTTACAGTCTTCTTCCACCAGTATGTGGACTTCAGCCACAGTGTCTTCATTTGTTGAGGCTGACTGTCTTTCCTTTCTTGCTTATTTTGGAGGTCCTTCCCATTTCCCTTAAAATGCTTGATCCATCTAAAAGCTGTTGTTTTATGTGGTACAGCCTTCCCAAAAACTTGATGCAAAGCTTCAATGACTTGGGAAGATGTCTACTTGAGTTTTGTTAAAAAACTGTATTAGTCCTGATCCTAAAATCATTCCCTCATGACTGATGACAGAAAAAGTACCCATGTTTTTCAAGGCACCCTAACGAGGCCAACACAAGTGTATTATTACTGAGGGTCCTATGGGAAAAACAAAACAAGACAAACATACACTAAATAAAAATTCTATATAAAACTGTGCACAGCAAAAATCCCAATTATAAATGTGTATAAGAAAAATAAACATATAGATTTTCATATTCCTGGTGTGGTGCTGTGGGTTAATGCACTGGACTGTAAAGTTGGTTTGAACCACAAGGTCAGCAGTTCAAGCTCACCAGCCGCTCCTTGGAAACCTTATACAGGGGCACCGTGGGTTGGAACTAACTCAGAGGCACTCAACACCAACATTCAAAATATTATAAAGTAGTAAACTCTAGCCTTAACCAGAATCCTAACCTTATCTTTTAAATGAAAATTTTTTTATGTGGATATTTTTCTGTGTGAGCATTTTTCCATTTGTACATTTATGACACTGGGTTTTTACGAGGGCCATACGACACCTTCTGGGAAAGAGAATGGCAGGCAGCCATGGTCTTGGCGATTCTTTGTAAAGAGACAGATTTCAGATGCGGGGTACGTGGGAGGGTGGGTTGAGGAGGAGAGGGGAGGTAAGGCTCTGCCTGCAAGTTAAAACAGGATCCAATGTAATTTATTTAATTACATGACAATGAATAGAAAGACAAAAAACCTTCAAACTGCTGAATCATGAGAAGTTAAAAAAATCTAAGCAGTTTGTGAAGGTTGGATAAACCAGAGAGAGACAAAGGAAAAGGCAAAGATGACAAACTAAAGAATACTATAATACTGACCATGCATTGACTGGACTTCTGGTGTGCTGCTGCAAGATAAGCACTGAACTGTGAACCACAAGGTCAACAGATCAAAACCACCAGTTACTCTTCGGAAACCCTATATAGGATTGCTATGAATCGGAACCAACTCGATAGTGCTTAACCACAACATGTGTTGACATTAAAATCAATGACATGCTAGCGTAGTGGTTATGAATTGGGATGCTAACCTCAGGGACAGCAGTTTGAAACTACCAGCTGCTCTGTGGGAGAAAGATGAGGCTTTCTGCTCCTGTACAGATTTACAGCCTCAGAAACCCTATGCAGGGTCACTATGAGTTGGAACCGACTCCATGGCACATCACCACCACCACCTTGAAGCAAAACCAAGTCCTGGTTCTAGTTCATTTTCCCAAACACGTCTAAGTTATTAAGAGAATAGAATACAGTGGTTGGACTTTGGCTACATTCATATGGCCAAGGAGCTTCAAAGAGTTCATGGGAAAATTCCACTGTCTTTTCATTCCATTTTTCCATGAATTTTTTGAAGCCCCCTCATGTTTTTCAAATAGTGTTACGTAGAAAGTCACAAATACCTCTAATTAAAAGATCTATGCTTTATAAGAATTTCCCCATTTTTTGTTAAATTGAAAGTTGCAAAGAAGATTGAGGGGAAATTAAAAAATAGTGGCACATGCCTCCGAAACCCTGTACAGGGTCGCTATGGGTCGGAACCGACTCGATGGCATTTAACAACAACAACATAAAGAAAAGGTCAGAGAACAATTAGGAAGACCCTCAGTGAGATGGACTGGCAAAGTGGTAGCATCAATGGGCTCAAGTGTGGTAACAATTGTGAGGCTGGCCCAGGACCGGGCAGTGTTTTGTTCTGTTGTACACAGGGTCTCTCTAAGTCAGTAGTAACTTGATGACGCCCAACAACAACAACAATAAAGAAAAGTAAAATCAGTTCTCCCCACAATAGACCTCTAGTCTCCTCAAACTAGAATGGCTGCAGGAAACGTTTCATGCATATTCCAGCAATATTTAATAAATACTCAAAAGAAATGAAATATATGAGGTGAGATCATGTAACTCAGGCAGTTTGGTAACTGACTTTTTAAAAAAACTCTTTACTAATGACTGAATTCGTAGTGGAATCCACCATATGGATATATTAGTTTAGGGACACTTGATGTCTACTAACCAAAAGGCTGGCAGTTCAAGCCTACCCTAGCTGCTCATTTTGAGGGAGAAAGATGCGGCAGCCTGCTTCCGTAAAGAAAGACAGCATTAGAAACCCCATTAGGGTAGTTCTACTCTGGCCTATAGGAATGTTATGAGCCCAAATGAACTCAATGGCAACTTTTTTTTTTTTTTTTTTTTTTTTGTAGCTGTATCTATATAAAATCTTAGCAATAGAACAGGCATTTAAATTTAGGGATACGTTGTCATCCAAAAAGGTCGTACCAATCTATACTGTCCTGTTCATATCCTTTTCCCCAATCTGTATCTCTGGGGTTTAAGGTAATTTTGAATTCAGAAACAAAGTGGACCTTAAGGCTAGTGGTCCAAACCTACCAGGTGCTCCTTGGAAACTTTAGCCTAGTAGGTTGAAACCTGGATGAGGTCACTAGGAATTGGAACAGACTCAACGGCACTTAACATCATCATCCTCTGAGGGTACTGACAATATCATGCCAAAAATCCCCAACAAAACAAGACGAAATAGAGTCTGGTAATACTAATAAGCAGTCAGAGTCTTGGTATACAACTGTAGGGGGGTAAGCACTAAACTGCCAACCACAAGGTCGGCAGTTCAAACCCACCAGCCACTCCTATCCAGGGTTGCAATGAGTTGGAACCGACTCGATGGTGCTTTACAACATCAACAATAAGCAGTAATGAACCAAAAGAATCCATGCGGAGGGGGATCTACTACCACCAAGAGAGAAGAGCCAGAGTGGCGTGCACAGCCCTGTGCTGGGGTCCTCGTGGATCCAAGGGAAGCCTGATCCATGGGGAGCGCCAACAACTGCTGGGCCTTCCTCCCAAACTGGGACCCAACAGAAGAGTCTTCCCTGGCTGGGGACCTGGTGCTGTGAATTTGAACTTCTAGTCTCCTAAACCGTGACTCCTGGTGTGGCGTTGTAGGGTCAGCACTGGACTGCTAACCACAAGGTTGGTAGTTCAAACCTACCAGCTGCTCTTTGGAAACCCTATACAGGGTCGCCCTGAGTCAGAACCGATTTGATGGCACTTAACAGCAGTAACAACAAACTGGGAGAATCAGTTTCTGGCTGTGAAAGCCAAATTAAAAAAAAAAAAAGACTTAGTTAGATGACAGAGCTGGTTCCTGATGCCAGAAGACAACAGTTATGATGGTTTGTCAGGAGTTCGGGTCTGGCTTTCTCTTACAAATCACAAACTTACATATATATGTAGAATGTTTCTGTTCAGGGTAAGACAAAGGATCTCACTCTCTGTTTTTCCTTTGGGTTTCTTCAACTCCAACACAGCTGAGAGCTGTGCAGAGTTGAGAGATATTTAAAGTAAAATCTACAGGACTTACTGAGGGACTGGCTGCTGGGTTCCAAAGAGAAAGATTTAAAAAGAAAAACAAAACAGTAGCTCCTGGGTTTCTGTGATGCAGAGCACACTTGGCTATTAGGGCATGTTGGAATTAGAAGTGTAGATAATCAAGAGGCAATGAGTCCCATGTGTCCAGATTTCAGATGGTAGGTAGGTCTTGGCTAGAGACACAGGAATTTGCTAAAGTAGCACACAGAGATGGAGAAGGCAGAAAAAGGCCCAGGACAGAGTTCTGAGGACAGTCAGCAACTAAAAGTCCATTTACAGGTCAGACTAGGTTGAAGATCCAACTAACAAAAAAGGAAGCTGGAAGACGCTACCTAAGAAGTATGAGGAACCTGGAAGGTGTGTGGATGAAAGTTTCTAGAAGGGGCATGATCTCAACTAGGTGGGAAGCTTCTATTTCATACACAGAGGTGCTACTTTCATGGAGTGATGGGATGAAGTCAGCGGAGGTGGGTACGGAAAAGGAACAGTGTCAATGTGGCTAATGGAAGGCAGGCTTTCAAGTAGTTGTCCATGAACAGTAAGAGAGACGGTGAAAGCTTAGAGGATGTGGAGCTTTAAGTTGGAAGACAGTAGAGCAAGTTTGTAACTGATCAAGTCAGGAAAGTGTTGAGCAAGGTGCTCAGTGGCTCTCAATTGTATCATTTTTATCAGAGAAACACACTACAAGACACACACTTAGAACCTTGAGCAGTTCTTTCCAAAGCTCTTTATATCAGATTAAAGGTTAGCAGAAAAACAATTTAAGACTGCCCAGTATCATGGAATTCCAGTAGTCATTTTTGGTGACTTAATCCTCTAATGATTTGATATCTCCAAGAACAGCTACCCACATTCCCTGCCCCATTGAATTCTAGGTATTAGTTGTTGCCTCTATTTCCCCAACTAAACCTCATCCTTATTTATATTCCTGGCACCTTCCACAGTTCTTGGTACACACAGAAGTTTTAATAAGCGTTTGTTTTATTTGATTTTGCATGGTATGCTTAGAGGCATATACCTGAGTTACTATTTTCTAAGAGAAAAACCAGGCCAAATTTAAGAATTATTACCAGAAGGATTTTCTTTGGACACGTGATTATTGTAGGGTGAAACTGAAGCTGTGTTCCCTTCATTGTGTGAATTTGGGATTTGGAGTTATTTTTGAATTAGTGTTGGTGGTGGGAAGAGTAGACAGCATCTAATTATGTTGTTTTGATGGGAAAAGAAAACGAAAAAGGAAAGGCCATGGACAAAAGACTAAAAAGCCCATGAAAGAGTGGTGGTGGTGGTGGTGTTATGGCGTGGAGTTGGTTCCAACTCATAGCGACCCTGCATGGGGTTTCCGAGGCTATAAATCTTTCCGGGAGCAGAACGCCTCATCTTTCTCCCACGGAACAGCTGGTACTTTTGAACTGTTGACCTTGCAGTTCACAGCCTGATTCGTAACCACTATGCCACCAGAGCTCCGTATGAAAGAGTGGGGATGCTAACTTCTTTTCATCTCCACTTACAATTACTGTGAAATTCACACTGTTAGAAAGGAGACAAGGACTTAAGTAGCCTCATAGTTCATAAAATATTGCCACAGACTTTTGGTTATATTGTCAGAGGTCTACTTACAAATACAGTTCTTCTTACACTCGATTAAAAAAAAAAAGGGAAAGCAGAGAAACCCAACATACAACGGCATTTTGTTCTGCACACAGCGTACTGTCTGCACTGATTAACTCAACTCCCATCAATACTTCCTGTCTGAAACAAAAGGAGAGCTACACAGCGTCCACACAAAACAAAATAAACCTCAGACAGTGAGAAGAGCCAGCAGCATTTGATTGGGAATTTTTATAGTATGACTGTTTTCAGTTTAAAACAGAGACAGTAACAAGCTCACTGAAAAACACACACACATACAACAACAACAACAACCAATCTGCACAAATCAGTGTCTGGTACAAAAGTGAGGCTTTACAGGAACTCATTGGGAAATGATGCCTTTCATTTCAAAGTAAGCATCTAGTGCATCTTTACTTAAGCACCCTGGGTGGCCAGTATAGTACGAATTTTTGGGGTCGGAAGGGGCTCCATGGCAGAGGTGTGGTAATGGGAGGAGGTGAAGAGAAAATTCTAGCGGTGTACACTGGAGGTTCCCTGCATTAGTCTGCAGCACGAGGTCAGGAAGATGATGTTTTCCACAGCAGCCGGGGAACCAACAGGAACGAGACTAACTCTGTGGTTGGCTGCTGCTTCAGTTACCATGGAAACAGACTGCTAAAATGGGGCATGTTTCTTTAAGCTGATCATACCTCCACATCAATTCTTCTTCTTCTTCTTTTTTTTTTTTTTTTAATATCGAAAGTTGGAAAGAATTGAAAGTTACTCCTCGTGCTGTGATGATATGCTGCCAAGCCAGGGGCTTGGTACATCAGTCTGTGGCAAGACACATGGTTAACAGAGACTCTTGGTTAGCAACAGTGGAGATACAACTAGGAGAACGTAGTCATGTCATAGACTTGTACACATAGAACTGGTGCACGCTCTGCTGTGTACAGTCTCACCAACAACAGAAGCAAGATTAATTATAAAATTTAGTTTAAGACGAGAATTTCTGTTTTGGTTTTGAAGTAGTGGTGATAAAGTGCACGGTGGGATACATCAAAGGGTCACACAGACCACAGGTCAAAAGCACCGCTTTGCTGCTGGAGCATTAGCAATGCAGAGAGCTGAAAACAATATTTGATTTCTCTTTTCAAGCAAATAATTCTAAATTTGTAGCATGGCGTTGGCTCTATGACTGAATTTTCAGATTTCTTATTCCATATGACTCTAAAAAGAGAGTATTTCCCCCCTCTTGTTTTTGGGGCAATCAGAAGTGTTTAAAGGTTGTCGTTTGGAGTGCATTAGGAAACAGGCAAAAGCTGTTTCCTAATCCCTCTATCATGGAAAAATGTAAGTGGCAGGAAAGATTCTGAAATGCCTGAATCTGAAGCTTGGAATGAAAGAACAATGAGCAATGAGGCAGGAAAAGAGCAGACTGGTGCTCACCTGCAGCTTTCCCCAGAATAGTCAACACATGCTAATCTCATGAAGTCACTGGATCCAGGCCCCATAGCCTGGTTGTCCTTCCTGTTTGGTGGCTGCAGGAACAGGAAGAACATGTGTGTGTGTGTGTTTACATGCCAACACGTCCACATTTATGCTTGCTGTTGTGCATTGTCTAGTCCATGCTGACTCCTGTGGCCCTTGCAGAACTGCATGGAAATGCCCGGAGGGTTCCTATGTTGCAGTCTTTATGGGAACAGACGGCCACGCCTTTCTCCTGAGGAGTCACTAGGTGGGTTCGAACAACCAACCTTTCAGTTAGCAGATGGGTGCTTCACCACGGTGCCACCCATGCTGCTGTATCTATGCATAGAGACATGTAATTCTATCAAGCACACATGATGACCACTGAGAAATGTCACATAGGCTGTATGCCATCCTCACACCACAGAACAGTGCACAGGAAACAGAGGGCATGACACCAAGCAGCCATGCACCCGCTGCCAGGCCGCTATCCCTCGCCATACAAAGCAGCACATGGAGATTCTGATGATTGGATACTTGTACTGTTTAGATCCCAAGATAGGCAATCTACTGGCTCAATACGACCCCTGCTTCCACCTGAATGAACAAGAAAAACTGTAACCCAGTAGTAGAGAGAGAGATGCTCGCCACAATTCAGCTTCTGCAATTCTCTAGATGAGAAATGGAGTCATCCAGACCGGGCCTCCTATTTCCTCAGACCCTGGATTCAGCTGGCAAACCTTCGGGTCACCTGTGCCTTTACCTGCTTCAAACCTTGCAACTCGTTTTCATTTGCCCCAAATGGAAAAGGTGGTGACGTGGGGCAGACAGATAAGCTCTTTTTCTCTTGAACATTTATTGAGTGTTCATGTTGAAAGCTTACCTTATATGACCTCATTTGATCTTCACAACAACCCTATGAGTCGGATACCAGTATTTGTTTATACAGAGAAACGTAAGCATTTATTCCAGCTCACTCAGCTACTGCGGTCAGAACACTGCTCCTATGGAAGGAAGCCTTACCCTCTTCATGTGCCTCCTTAGTAATGACAGTGTAAGGCTTCCATGGAGCAGTGTTCCAAAATCAACCAACCAATCAACCAAGCACGGCTTAGCACACGCACATAAACATTTCTGGATATTTTATTCAGTCTTGACCACTGTGCCAAATCACCTCAGTAAAACTTTTGGCCACATTTTTATAAGAAATCCTGTAAATTTCATTCACGTACATCCACAACATTCACGGAGAAGATACAATGAAATGATCCTGTTTTCCATTTTGAAGCCTGCTTAAAAACCCTGATAGAAGCAGTCGTGATTACGAAAATGGCCCTATGTTTCAAAGTTACCTAACATTTTCTTGAATTCTTCTAATAAAAACGAGAATGAGCACGACAGGAGATTATCAATTACAGCTGTGGTATCGGCACTAAATAAAAAAGAAACTGCTCACTCCCCAGCCACAGACACAGATGGTCATCATGTCACCAATTTCCCCTTTGAGATGCTGGAATCAGGAAGGCTTTTCTGATTATTCTAACCTAGGAGGTTAGAATGCTCCTTAGCAGTAAGAATGGTGAGACTTGGTATGTCACATACTTCGGGCATGCTATCAGGAGGGACCAGTTCCTGGAGAAGGGCATCTTGCTGGTAAAGTCAATGAAAAAAAAGATCCCCCGCCCCCAAAAGAAGGACTGACACCGCACTGGCTCAAACGTAACAAGAATTGTGAAGATGGTATAGGATTGGGCAGTGTTTCATTCTGTTGGGCATATGATCACTAAGTGTTGGAACCAACTCGATGGCACCTAACAACACAACAAGAAGGTTCCTCTGAAATCTTGTCACCCTTACTGAGTGAGAAGCACTTACTGACCATGGATTATGTGCTTCGAACACCAGTCACACCAGGTGATGTTGTGTCGAGTCTGACTCATGGCGTTCCCACGTGTGTCAGAGTGGCACTGTGCTCCACAGGGTTTTCAATGGCGGACTTAATGGAAATACATCAACAGGCCCTTTCTTCTAAGGTGCTTCTGGGTGGACTTGAACCTCTAGTCTTTCAGTTAGCAGCTGAGCATGTTGCAGACACAGTGAAGAAAATAGACCCATCCCCTATCCCCAAGAGTCCACAGTCTATGGAGACTGTAGTAAAGTAGAATGAAGGAGGAAGGGGTCTGCTGTGGTCTGAGGAGGGAGCCCCTCTGGAAGAAGGTGAGGTGAACTCAGAGTGAGAGGCTGAGTGTCAATCACCCGGGGCCAGCAGGATGAGGGTGGGGGTGAGGGAGAGCATTCTGGAACATAACAGGGAGGGCGGAGAGACAGGGCCAGCTGGTAGGACTGTGACCCCGTGGATTCTGGACTCACCAGGGGCCGTGGAAACTCCTTGCAGGTAAGAAGCAGTAGCACCTGGATGATGATCGCTCTCTGTTTTTGGTGTCGTGGTAAAATAAGTGTAACAAACTATCTGCCATTCTAACCATTTTTCAGTAGTGAAATGCACATAAAAAATTAAACGGTTTTCACCATTTCGAAATGTTCAATTTAGTGACCGTAGTGACATTCACCATACTTTCAGCCAAATGTTTCTCATCTCCCTACACAGAATCTTAGAAGCCTTGGTGGAGTGTTTAAGCTCTCAGGTGCTCAGCGGGAGAGAGACGTGGCAGTCTGCTTCTGTAAAGATGGAAACCCACTGCCGTCTAATCCGACTCACAGGGACCCTACAGGGCAAACGCGAACTGCCCATAGCGTTAGCAAGGCTGTGCTCTTTACAGGAGGAAGCAGATCATGAGGTCTTTTCTCCTGCGAAGTCAACCACCAACCTTTCAGTTCGCAGCTGAGCGTTTAGCCACTGGGTCCCCAGGGCTCCTCTCCATCTCAATCAAAGCTATGAAAACAAGATGACTGGAAGAAAGGTTGGTTGGTCTGCTCCAGTAAAGAGTACAGCCCAAAAACCCTCCTGGGCACTTTGATTCGCACCTATGTGGTCACTAAGAGTTAACTCACTAGAATTAACTCACTGGGTTTGCTTTGGTTTTATCAACAGAATTTTAGTTCTCTTGAGTAGTAACTGTCCACTTCCTCCGTCACCCTGTCCCTGGAAACCACTAATAAATCACTGTCTCTATGCATGGAAGAACCACTCTTGAGATGAATGGAGGATGATGGAGTGAGTCGAGTGGGTGGGGAGGGCTCTGTTGAGTGGAGTAAAGGGGATGAAGGGTGACAGCAGCAATGACAACGTGCTGTAGATAAAGGAAGTACTTTAAAGGTAGAACTGACAGCTTTGGTGACAGAACTTGTCACCTAGGGGCTCTAAGTGGTGAGGAAGAATCTCAAGGGACATGTAGAGGCGTGCTCCAAGTCAGGTTTTTGGGGTGAACCCTTGGGTGGGCAGAGATGCCTTCCAGTGAGGTAAGAGACCTGGAAGAAAAGGGCTCCAGGGAGGCTCAGAGGCTACTAGAGGCGCCAGGAAGTTGAATGACTACACAGTTCCGGAGATACCGAAGGGTCTGGCCCTCACAGTCGGTAATCACTGCTCAGCTGAGCCACAGCATCTGCAGTTTTCTTCTGCTATCTCTTTCGGGTTCGTTTTGTTTTAAAACTCCTGTAGGATCACTGGTCACTCATTCTTCAGGCTGTGAGCTCCTTGAATAAGAGGTTTATGAAAGTTTAAACCATAGGTCAGGAAACTCAGTCCGCTAAGTAAAATTGTTTCAGTGAAAAATCAAATTATAGAATTTCATCTCAAAAGGAGATGTGCCCATCAAAATGGACTGAAGTCGGAAAGAAGGGTCTTTTACTTTACTCAGCTGAAAAAAAAAAAAAGAAAGAAAGAAAAGAAACAGGTAAGTCAGTTCACGCAAAATCAAATCTGAGTCTTGGCGACCCCTGTGTATCATTTGGATCTTTTTACGCCCCTGGAGTCCTGCTGAGTGAGGTGCTGTGGGCTAATGCGTCAGACTGCAAAGCCATCTGAACTACAAGGTTGGTGGTTTAAGTTCACCAGCTGCTCCTTGGAAACCCTATACAGGGTCTCTATGGATCAGAACAGACTTGCTGGCACTTAACAACAAAAACATCTTACACTCCCCTAAGGCGCTCTGGTAGCATTGTTGTTATGTGCCGTGGAGTAGGTTCTGACTCATAGTGACCCTGTAACTGTACAGGGGTTCCAAGGTTGTAAATCTTTACAGGAGTAGAAAGCCTCATCTTTCTCCGGTGGAACAGCTGGTAGTTTCGAACTGCTGACCGTAAGATTGCAGGCTGATTCGTAACCACTACGCTACCAGAGTGGTTATGAATTGGGCTGCTAATCTATCTCAAGGTCAGCAGTTGGAAACTATCAGCAGTTCCCGGGGAGAAAGATGAGGCTTTCTGCTCCCATAAAGATTTATAGCCTCAGAGACCCTGTGTAGGGTCACTATGAGTCGGAACTGACTCCACAGCATACCACCACCACCATCTTACTCTCCTAATTAATTTTTTTATATATCCATAAATACCTAGTAATAATTCTTTGGCACAATATCCTCACTTGTATGGAACATGAGCAGAAAACAGAAGAACAATTCCAAGAGAAAAATGTTGCAAAATGCACCTGCTTTACTTACAGAGAACTCCTTACCACAGATTTAATTGTCTGTTTCCCATTACGCCTCAATGCATTAGTTGAGTCAACAATAAAATCAGAACACCATGCTTTCATGTTGTTAGTCTGTTGCCTTCCTTAACTAAGACAAGCAGCCAATCAGGAAAGCAGCAGATGACAAAAATCAAACAAGAAATTAAAACTCTAGCCATTTAGTCATGATCTGGAGTCCTGGTGTGGAGCCATAGGCTACGCACTAAACCTCAAAGTCGGTTTGAACAGCAAGGCTGGCAGTTCAAACATATCAGCTGCTCCTCAGAAACCCTAATTCAGGGTCACTATGAGTCGGAACCAACTTGACAGCACTTCACACCAACAGTCATGATCTAGGGACAACAGGCATGATCTAGGGACCATTCTATGCATGGGCCAACAATCCTATGCTCCTTAGCAGTTCCTTAAAGGGACCATTTTGGATTAGTCATCGATTTCCAATTAAATGATAAACTATGACTGAAAATAAGAGTTGAAGTTATTCTGTTTAATAAGGCAGGATAGTGTACAATACTCTTTCAATACTTGTTGCATAATCATTTGACTGGGGGAGGTAAGCTGCTAGGGGTGAGTCCAATCATATTTCAATCTCTACACAGTGTTATGATCTAAGAGTGGAGACAGTACAGAACCATTTCACAATGGTATAAGGGAAATGGGATAAATGCCATTAAAAAAAATACTGATAAGCTACTGGAATACAGAGGAGGGATGAACTGATTTTAAACTGACAGGAAACGGTACTGGAATGTGGTTTTCACAAAGACAGTGAGGGGAGTCCTGTGCAGAGCAGCACTAAGGAGGAAAGTGCAGAGCAGTGACACCCCACAGGAGTTTCTGTGACGTCGGGAAGGCTCTGCAATCTGCCTGTTCAATGGCGAGTTTGAGAGGCATGAGTCAGTCAAAGGTGGCTTATCAACCTTCATATATTCAGTGGGATGTCCCATGTCCTTTCAAGACCCTGCAGACGTATTGCACATGGCAAATCTGCTGTAACAACCGAAGATGTCACCTTTGAGGACTCAGGTGTGCCTGACTCAAACCATGGTATTTCCAACCCCTTGCTGTAGGATCAGCACTGGACTGTGAACCACAGGTTGGCAGTTCAAACCTACCAAGTGCTCCTTGGAAACACTACACAGGGCTGCTATGAGGCAGAACCGACTTGACAGCACTTAACAACAAGCAACAACAACACACGAATGTGAAAGGTGGAAGACGAAGGAAGATGACCAAAGAAAACTAAATGCATTTTAAATTACAGTACTGGTGAAGGATATTGAATACCCAACACATGACAAGTAGAATGAACACATCTGCCTTGGGAGAAGTACAGCCACAATGCTTCTTAGAAGCAGGAATGGCGAGACTTTGGACATATCACCAGGAAGGACCAGTTCCTCCTGGTCAAATGGAGGGTCAGCGGAAAACAAGACCCTCAAGGAGAAGGAGTGACACATTGTTTCATTCTGTTTTGCTAGGAATTGGAACCAACTGGACTGCAACTAACCAAAGAAACAAAAACTTCCAAATTAAAGAACCAAAACCCATGAAGGGTTTAGTTGTACAAAGCTACTTTCTTGTTTTGGTCAGTATTGTAAATATATCCACCACGCAACTTTAGTCAATTAATGTTTTACAGGTGTACAACTTCCTGATGGCAATGAGACATCCTAGGCTGTGCAATCCCACCCTCAGTCATGTGATTTTCCCTCCCTTCCATCCTGGGTGGTGGTTGTTAAGCGCCGTTGAACTGGTTCCGACTCATAGCAACCCTGGATACTGTTTCCAAGGAGCAGCTGGTGAGCTTGAACTGCTGACCTTGAGGTTCACATCGACACTGCGGTCCAGTGCTTCATCCCACAGCATCACACCAGGACTCCTCCATTCTGGGTAACAACTAGTAAAATTTAGTCTCCATACATTTGTCTTTTTTATAAACAAGTGTGCTTCAAAAAGTTCTGGAATCCTGTGCTTGTCAGTTTCATTAAAGGCTATCTGCCTGGAGTCTCCATGGGTAGAAGATGGGCTGGTTGGGTCTAGTCCCCTCACTTCCCAGAGGAGCCCAGGTTCCTGATGTGCCAACTTCCAGTCCCGCTGTCTGCGCCTCACCCTTAAGCAGGGCATCTGGGGAGCAGTGTGGGTCTGCTGGATTAGGGCCCCTCCACCCCAATCCCTGCTCACCAATGAAGGCTAACTTTACTCCCCACCTCCAAAAAATGTTCATGAAAAATTCTATTATCTTTTCATTTTTTCCCACAAACTTTTTGACGCACCCTCCTGACACCAAAAAATATTTATCCTTTTGTGATTGACTTATTTTGTTCAGCATAATGTCTTCAAACTATACCCATACTGTAGCATGTTTTAAAACTTCATTTCTCCTAACACTGAATACTAACCCACTGTATACATGTGTCACACTTTACCCAAGCATTTGTTGATGGGCATTTCAGTTGCTTCCACCTTTTGTCTATTGTGAAGAGTGCTACACACTGGAGTATACATGTTTTTGAGTCCCTGCTTTTAAGTCTTTTAGAACATACATAGAAGTGGAATTACTGGGTCAAATGGGAATCCTGGTGTGGTACTGCTGGCTAATGCATTGGAATGCAAAGTTGGTTTAAACTGCAAGGTCAACGGTCAAGCTCACCACTATACAAGGTCAAGGTCAAGCTCATCATTATACAGGGTCGCTGTGGGATGGAACCGATTCGATGGCACTCAACAACAACAACATGGCATTTCTATGTAGTTCTAGACTCCTGGTGTGGTGCTGTAGGATAAGCAATGGACCATGAACTACAAGGCAGGCAGTTCAAACCCACCAGCTGGTTCTCGGAAACTCTGTACAGGGTCCCTGGACGGCACGAACCACAATGCTAGCTCTACTTTTAGATTTCTGAGGAACGGCCACAATGTTTACCACAACAGATGTACCAGTTTGATTTTCACCAGCAATGAATAAGGGTTACAATTTCTCTACCACATTTGTTATTTTCTGTTGTCTTTTTAAAATCTTACGTATCCTAGTGTGCATGCAGTGGTACCGCACTGTGTTTCTGGTCTTTGTCTCTGATGGCTAATGATGCTGACCATCTTTTCTTGTGTTTGTAGCCATCTGGATGGCCTCTTTGTCAAAGTGTCTATTCAGATCCTTTGTCCATTTTGTGACTGGCGTATCAGGCTGTGAAGTTGTACCTATGTTTTGGTCATTAGATTCTTGTCAGATAGATGGTTTCTGATGATATTCTTCCAGTTGACAGCTGTTTCATTTTTTGGTAGTCTTTTGACGAAAATAAATTTTTAATTTTCATGAGGCCCCATTTATTTATTTTGTCTTTTGCTGTTTGTGTTTTTATACTGGATACTCCACAACTGAAAGCTAACTCTGATAGTATTGCCTCTGCTTGTTTTTCAGAGAATTTCACTATTTTAATTTGTATATTTAGGTCCTTAATCCATCTTGAGTTTGTTTTTATGTATAGTGTGAGACCTGGATCCTGTTTCATTCTTCTGCGTGTGGAAATCCAATTTTCCCATTTAATGAAGAGACTCTTCTTTCCCCATCAAATGGACTTAGCATCCTTAACAAATTTCAGTTGACCATAGATGTCAACTATGAACTCTCAATACTATTGAGTTGGTCTATGGGTCTATTGTTATACCAGTACCAGGCTGGTTTGATCACTGTAGCTACAGAGTATGTTTTACAAACAGGAAGTGTGAGTCTTCCTACTTTGTTCTTCTCTTTGAATACTGCTGTACAGTATTTGTGACCTCTTAGCCTTTCATATATATATTGAGGATCGCTTTTCCACTTCTGTGAAAAAACTGTTGGAATTCCGCTCAGGGTTGCATTGAATCTATATAGCATAGTGATTACATGTCGGGCTGTTAACCTCAAGGCCAGCAGTTCAAAACTACCAGCTGTTCGGCTGGAAAAACACGAGACTCTCTGCTCCCGTAAAGATTTACAGCCTCAGAAACCCTGTACAGGGTAGCTATGAGTTGGAACTGAGTCCTCAGCACATAATCACCACCACCAGCACATACTGCTTTGGGTAGTAATGACATCTTAACAATATTAAGTCTTCTACTCCATGAACATGGGATATCCTTCCACTTGTTTGTCTTCTCTAATATGTAGAGTAGCATTTTATAGTTTTCACTGTAGAAGTCCTTCACACCCCTGCTTAAGTTTATTCCTATGCATTTTATTCTCTTACATGCGATTGAAAATGGAATTGTTTCACTAATTTCCTTTCGGATTTCTAATTGATGGTATATAGAAACCCAATTTATTTTTGTCTGTTGATCCTGTACCTTGTAACTTTGCTAAATTCTTATATTAGGTCTAGAAGTTTTCTTGTGGACTCTTAGGGATTTTTTCTCTGTATAAGATAATGTCATCTGAGAATTGAGATAATTTTATTTCTTTTCTAATTTGGATACTCTTTACTTCTTTTTCTGGTTTGGTTGCTCTGGGCGGTTGTTGTTGTTGTTGTTAGTGGTGGTGGGTGTGTGCTGTGAAATTGGTTCTGACTCGTGGTGACCCTGTATAGGGTTTCTAAGGTTGGGTGTGTGCTGTGAAATCGGTTCTGATTCATGGTGTCCCTGTATAGGATTTCCGAGGTTGGGAATCTTTACAGTAGCCTCGTCTTTCTCTCCTAGAGTTGCCAGTAGATTGGCACTTCCGGTCTTACAGTTAGCAGCCCACTTCCTAACCCACTATGGTGCCAGGGCTCCTTGTTCTGGATAGGACCTCTAACACGATATTGAATACAAGTAGTGAGGCTTGTATTGCACCCTTGTTTTGTTAACAATTTCAAGGGAACACTCTTCATTTTCTTTTATTGACTGTACTGTTGGCTGTTTTTTTTTTTGCATATATCCTGAATCATACTGAAGAGATTTCCCTCTATTCCAATTTTCTTAAGGATTTTCTTCAAGAAAGGGTACTAAGTTTTATCAAAAGCTTTTTCTGTATCCATAGAGATGGTCATGTGGTTCTCTTCATTTGTTCTATTGATGTGGTATAACATGCTGACTGATTTTCTACTGTTGAACCAACTCTGCATCCCTGGAATAAATCCTACTTGGCTATGGTGTTTGACTCAATATGCTGCTGGATTCTGTTTTCCTAGTATTTTGTTGAGGATTTTTTCATCTATATTCGTAAGAGATATTGGCCTGTAGTTTTCTTTTTTCTTGTGGTGTCTTTATCTGGTTTGGAGATCAAGGTTATGTTTGCTTTATAGAAGGAATCAGGGTGTACTTTTCCCTTCTTTATCTTTTGGAAAAGTTTAAACAATCTTGATGCCAATTCTTTTCTAAATGTTTGGTAGAATTCCTCAGTGAAGTCATCTGGTCCAAGACCTTTTTTTAGTGATAGGTTTTTAATCACTGATTCGATTATTTCACTTGTTATGGGTCAGTTGAGACTTTTTATTTTCTCTTGAGTCAGTTTTAAGTAGGTTGTATGTTACTGCAATGTTTGATAATGATGGACTTTAGCGAGAAGTATTAGTGCTATCTCAACACATATTCATATTAAGCCTTTTCTCTGAATTAAATAATATCAACTTTATTTTCCCTCAATTTTCATAATTTATCAATTATTCAGTTGTCAAGTCAGAGCTATTTGTTTGAAATACTGTTCATTAGTTACATAACCAGAAATAAATTTAAATCTCATCCATGCAGAACAAAGCAGAAAATGTTCTGTACTTTTTGTGGGTAACTCAGAAGTTGAGCTGCCTGATTACTTTTTAGACAAAACAAATGAAAGGAGAATTATTAATTTTGGATTTATTTGATCAGAATTCCTACCTAAAGCAGAAAACAGCTGAAAATCCCAATTACAACTATTAATTTTATTTATAAAAATATTTATATAAGCTTTAACAAAACTGTGGGATGATATATGCTTTATTAACCACACAATTCTCAACTGTGTTGATGATAATATTCATAAAATGTTTCCCCTTTTTGAATGTTCAATAGACTCATTAGATTTTATTTTTATCACGTAAAATCTTGAAACTTAGTAATTTTTGCATGTAAGTCCGTTTCTTTCCCCAATAATAATTTTGCAGTCAACAAGCATGGTCAACAGTAACATAAATTCTAAAATATTCAAACATAAGCAAGAAATAAAATTACTT
This sequence comes from Chrysochloris asiatica, assembly GCF_000296735.1. NCBI lineage: Eukaryota > Metazoa > Chordata > Mammalia > Afrosoricida > Chrysochloridae > Chrysochloris > Chrysochloris asiatica. The sequence goes on from NW_006408620.1 coordinate 2,543,363, forward strand.
GAGAATCCTTTGCCACAGACACATGTTGGAAACTTCAGAAAGACCAAGCTTGTGTGTATGTGATTGTAATTAAACTGATCAAAATTGATCCTTCCTTCATTACTTGTTATTGTTGTCAAGTGCCATCAAGTTGGTTTCAACTCAGAGAGCCCCTGTATAGGGTTTCTGAGGAGCAGCTGGTTGGTTTACAATCCAGAGCTGACCCCACAGTGCCATACCAGGAGTCCTTCATTCCCCAAATACTTATTATTACTCAGACATAAAAAGAAAAACCACTTTAAGTTGTTCCTTCAAACAAAGATGACGGGAAATTAAATGAGATATAATCAATATCTTAAATTGAAATCCCTTAATATATTTGGAAAGAGTCCTAATGGTAAAGCACTTGGCTACTAACTAAAAGGTTGGTGGTTTGAATCCACACAGAGGATCCTTGCGAGAAAAGACCTGGGGATTTGCTTCTGTAAAGATGACAGCCTTGGAAACTCTATGGGGCAGCAGTTTCACTCTGGCCTGTAGGATGACAACATATGACAGTCATTCATGTATGTCTCTTTTGACAAAACGACCACTGTCATATCAATCAATTTTTACGTATTAAGTACCACCAGTTTATGATCCCAGAGTTCAAAGCAAACTAAGTTCACCAATAGCTTGTCCCAGTCTGCTAAGCTGTGCTCATTGCAGGCAGTAACTGACATACTGAGCTGCCGATCAAGTTTCCACAGGGCACCTTCATACTATTCCAAAGCAGAATGTAGCTATCTACAAAATTTCTTTTCTTTTTCCTGTTCCAGTTAAACTCTGGTTCCTGGGTGTTGTGAATGGTCAACATGGTCAGCTGTTAATAGAAAGGCTGGAGGTTTGTGTCCAACCAAACGCACTTAAGAAGCAAGGTTTGGCAATTTACTTCTCTAAAAATCAGCTATTGAAAAACCCACCCCATGGAGCACAATTCTAGTCTGATACACGTGGGGGTGCCATGAGTCACGATGGACTTGTCGATAATTGGTTTTTTAACACTCTTTCAGTGCCATTATTTTGTAAAATCCTCAATCCTCAGTATAGGAGAAAATATGCAGAAATATAAAGATACAAAGTACAACCGGTTTTCAATACAACTGTGGTCAGATGGGCACATTTTAGCATCCAATCACTTCTGTAGAGCATTTTGAAACATGTAAATTCTCTCCCCTATTTCTTCATACCTATGAATTGACATGCCAATATGTACCAAATATGTCTCTGTTTTGTCAATGCCTAACAAGTTACAAAGGCTTAAAAAAAAGGGGGGGGGGATGAGTGACTGGCATTAACCGCCTCCCCATCTCCCACACCCAACAAAGGAAGTACTTATTCTCACTGTATGTGGCTATGAAGACGCAGAGGAGCCAACTTGTCCAGAGCCACAAAGCTAGTCAATGGTGCAGTTGGGCTTTGAGCCCAGTCCATCTGAGGCCCATAGTACCTATGCACTAGTACACATGTAGATGCTGAAAGCGGGGCTTTAGGAAAAGAATCCGTATGTTATGTAATCATCTCCACTTGACTTCTTGGTTCCTGGGGCTAATTCTCCTACTCTGTTTTAATCCTCGGCATCATACTCCACCGCTGTTACAGTTTCTAATTTTCCCTATTCCATTTTCTTCTAGTTTCCAGCAGCATTTTAAGAAAGACAAAAACTGTTGTACATTTCTGGTATTTAACTGCGGCTTCACAGTTGAACTTGAGTTTTGATGATGCAGAGATAATTCTTGGATTCTGTTTAAAGTAATGACAGGAAAGACACTTCAGTTCCTCTCAATGAACTGTCTTTATTCCTCAGACACTTCAGGAAGGTGTCCTATGGATTCCACTTTTGTTAGTTTCCTAAGACATTACAAGAAGACTTGCTGTGCCCAAGCAGAGGCAACCCCATTGTATGGTTCCTAGCAACAGCTATTTATACTTCACTGTGTGTCATTTGGTTTGATAGAGGTGTTTTTCCTAACCATACCCCAAAGTGTTTTAACTCTAACAAGCCCAACTACTCCCTTTTATTATTATCACTTAATCTGTAACAAGCAATCAACACATTTCAGATGCTAAATGCTGGAGGGAAAAAAAGAAGAGAAAGAGCTTTTTGGGAGCAGCTCAAACTAGTAATCAGGCTGATAGATAACTCTCCATTTACTCCCTACTTCTCTCCAAGATGAACAGGGTGAGGGGGCGGCTAATGGCAGGAGCTGACAGCAGATGAAACGAAAAGGGGTTATTGTAGGGTTTCTCCCCCCACAAGGGACTAGGAAAAAAATCGAGTTTTCAAATTGAAGGAGTACTGTTGTTGTTAAAGTGCTGTCGAGTCAATTCCGACCCACAGTGACCCTGTCTGTACAGGGTTTCCGGGAAGAAGTACTAGGAGGGGTAAAATTTAGGGACAACTTGTTCTCTGTAGATCCTGTCAGCTTACACGTTGACCCTTGATCTCCAGCTGCTACAGCAAAGCTACATTCAGCCCGCCAGAGCAGAGCACAGAAATGCCCACACCTTTAAATCAATCTGTGAGGTCCCCGAACGTGGTTATCAACGGTAATAAATGACAACATTCTCAAGCGTAATTCTTTGCTTTGTTAAAACACTACCAATCCAAAACTATGCGATGTGCCCTATCACCAATGAAACCAATCATTTTCAGACTAAATATAAGCAGGGGAGGGAGACCTTTCTGGTTTTAAACAAGAAAAACCATAAATTAGTTAATTGGGGGAAAATGAATTTTCTTGTTTGAAAATCTAAATTAAGAAAATTTCTGACTAACGTTGAAAAGGAAATGGCCTCTCCTAAAAAAAAAAGGGGGGGGGTGTGTGTGCTGCACAGGAGACAATTTTTTTTAATTTAAAAACTGGAGAACATGAGAAAATGTAGGAAATGAGGGCTGGCTTCAGAAGCCCCCTGACTATAGGAATGAATGCAGTGCCTCGAGTTCTATCTGTTAACGGATCCTCAGCACGAGCTCCCCAGAGCCACCTTCAGCGTTGGCTGCATGGCGCTTGGTCCGGGTGCGGTACCCGAGGGAGCAGGGAGCAGACAGACAGCAGGGTTCAGCAGACAGACAAGCTCAACCTGGGAGACAAGGGAGGGGGCAGGAACTGGGCAGTTTTGCTCCTGTCCAGAGACAGACTGACCTTCCTTCAGACTTTTCTGGTTGCTCCCCTCAAGGCATTCCTTTTCTTTCAACGGTTCGAAATCTTCAGCAGTTAGAATGTCTGGGAAGCCCTGTTGCTGTTTCTTGGAGCTATCGATCATGGTGAGAGGTTTCCCGGGGCGGGCAGCATCCAGCAGGAGCGAGGCTCACTTTGCACGACAGTTGTCGCTGGGCTCCTGCTTACAACACGGATGAGCTCTCGGAGCGGCCAGAGGCAGCCATTCCCCGGAGCTGCCGGCGTGACCCGCAGACACACTCCCGCTGCCAGCAGCCGGAACTCTCTCCCACGTCGGGCGGCCGAGTAGCGGAGGCACGACTCAGAAGCCCCGCCTCCTTTCCCAGCCAGCCCCCTCTCCTCTGCGCTGCCATCCCCGCTCCCCCGCGCCCGCCGGGGACTGGAAGCTGCAGTTTGATGGTCCGAATCATCTGACAAACACTGCGTCAGGCGGTTAAAAATAAATCCACCGGTTGTTAAGAGAGCGGACTCTGCTGATAGCGAGGAAGACAAATTGCTGCCTGTGGTCTCTCCCGGGCTCAGTGTAAACACAGCCGCGGGCCGTGGAAATACTTTCTATCCAGCAGACGAATACAGTCATTACTCGTCAGGTTCTCCCACGAAGCACGCTGCACGGCGGCTGGGGCATCCGAAGGAAGCGGTTCTGTCTCCGCAGCCGGTACCGTACTGAATAAGCAAACGGGCCGCTAGACGAACCAGCCCCTTCAGCACCAAATTTGCCTGGTGCCTTCTGGACTTGCTGCTCTGCTCTCGGTAACAGGCTGGAGCTGCAGCTTAAAGCCTCAGGCGGTTCAGCTTCGTGCAGCAGTTTCCCCGTGGGCCACTAGTCGGCTGAGCTTGTCTAAGGAAAAAAAATTCTGCACAAAAAGCAGCGATCTAGAGTTTCCAGGTCCTAGCATCTGACCAGCGGCCTGCACAAGTTGAATTTCACACGCGTTATCCGCGACCGGCACCTCTCCCGCAAGCCAGACACTGCGCGTAGGAGATGTTGAGACAAGCCTCCGTTTTCACACACACTAAAATATATCTGTAGTTAGCTGTAGTTTAAAAAATCAATTTTTCTTAGTAGCTCAAAAGAGCTCCCTTAGTACCCGTCTGAGGTTTGAGGGGTTGTAGGCTGTGAATCTGTACCATGAGATCCTTGTGTTAACTTTTTATAACCAATATCCAGTAGTGTGTCTGGAATATTGATTTCTTATTGGAGCTCTGGTAGCATAGTGGTTACGAATCGGGCTGCGGACCTTTACGTCAGCGGTTCGAAACTACCAGCTGCTCCGCGGGAGAAAGATGAGGCTTTCTACTCCTGTAAAGATTTACACCCTCGGAAACCCTATACAGAGTCGCTATGGGTTGGAACCGATTAGATGGCACATAACAACAACAACAACAAATTGTTGTTAAAAGGAGTTCTGGAGCTGCGAACCGCAAGGTCAAGCAGTTCGAAACTATCAGCTGTTCCACGGGAGAAAGATGAGGCTTTCTGCTCCAGTAAAGATTTACAGCCTCGGAAACCCTGTACAGGGTCGCAATGAGTCAGAACCGACTCCACGGCACATAACAACAACAACATTGTTGTTAAGTATCTTCAAGTTGGTTCCGAATCATAGCGACCTTGTATAGGGTATCCAAGGAACGGCTAGTGAACTTAAAACCACCGATCTTGCAGTTCAAACCGACCTTGCAATCCAGCGCATTAGCCCACAGCGCCACACCAGGACTCCTTCTTGTTGTTGGTAACTGCCCTCAAGTCAGTTCTGACCCAGAGCGACCCTCTATAGGGTGTATAGGATTTCCGAGCAGCTGGTGAGCTTGAACCACTGACCTTGCAGTCCAGCATATCAATAAGTCCCAGGGCACCTTAGTTGCCATCAAGTTGACGTGGACTCTTGGCTGCTTACATAACGGTTGACGGTTTAAATCCTTCCCAAGGTGCCTTGAAAGAAAGGCCTGGTAATCTACTCCCAGAAGATCACAGCCACTGAAAACCGCTACGGAGCCCCGTTCTACTCGGAGGTACACAGCAGCAAAATTAATCACGGACTATTATAGAATGCTCCATAAATACGTGTTGCGTGTATGAGTGAATGAAACAAAAGCAGAAGTGCAACAGAGAAACTCAGGGTTCTAAAGAAGGCCTGGATCAATAACCAAGAGCTATTCATTTTAGATGTTCTTGAAAGGACGCAAAATTTCTTTTTAAAAGAAAATGTACAAGTTATGTTTTGAACACGCATCTGATGGGAGGATCCTCTTGTGGACTGAAGCAAGGTTTACATTTTTACAGAAAATCAGTATTCTTTTCATCATTTAGACATAGATGGGAAGGAAGTAGGTGAAAGATGAAGCAATCTGTCGTTTGTCCCTGGTTCCGAGGCTGGTGTGCACTAAACCTGTGCTGTTCTAGAAAGATAGTTATCTACCCTTCTCCATCGTCTCTCCAGAACGCGATTACGTAACGTCTCGCTAGATAACGCAAGACATGCTTCTAGCCAAGGGAAAGTCCTTCTAAAGCAATTTAAATCCATCCTTGGTCATCCAAAGCTCTGCAGAAACAAATAGTGCCGCGCTTATCACGTTTCTCAAAACGCTCTCAAATGTTCTGCTACTATATCTTCTCCTAAGGCTTTAGCCTTCTGAATTAACTACCCCACCGATTTATAGGAGTAATAAAAATGACCATCATTCCTGGAGGGCATGCTTTATGTCAATCACTTTGTTCCGTACTTTGGAAAGCTTATCTCATTTAATCCCCAACAGTTCTTTGTGATCTCTGAGTATGTGTATGTTCCTTCTAGATATTTTACAGACCAAAGCCAGTCACCAGGCATGTACATGGAAGGCATGGTCATAGTCTTGCAAATTCCAAGTTCTTTAAGCTCTTGCCTGACATTGCTCTCAGGACAAGTCTGCTCTCAGCAGAGGTCATCAGAACCCTGATAGTCACTTTTAGGAGTAATTTGACTCCTGATGAAAGAAATGGGCAAGTATGTGAGAATGCCTATAGCTTCTCATGAAACAGCACTCAGCTTTAAGGCCCTGGTGACCTGACAGTTACAGCATTTGGCTGCAAGTGGTGAGGTTGGTAGTTCAAACCTATCTAAGAGCTCTGAGGGTGAAATACCTGGTGATGTGCGTCTGTACAGAGCAGAGCCATTGAGTTGATCTGTCAGTCTTTACAGGAGCCATCTTTCTCCCAACGAGTGGCTGGTGGGTTTGAATTGCTGACCTTGAACCACAAGGGCTCCCCTGTACAGATTGTTGTGTTGTTAACTGCTGTTGAGTCAGTTCTGACTCATAGTGACCCTGTATAGGACTTCCAAGGAGTAGCCGGTAGGTTTGAACTGCTGACCTTGTGGCTAGCAGTCCAGTGCTTATCCTACAGCGCCACACCAGGACTCCCTGTAGAGATTACAGCCTAGAAAAGCAGACGGGGCAATTCTACTTTGTCACTTGTAATCGCTATGAGTTGACAACTCAATGGTACCCAACAACAACATGTGATGGACATGTGCTTTTAACATATCACTCACCCTAAGAGAACTGTGAATTCAATGTAACTATCCTGATTTACAAGGAGCTCTGGTAGTGTAGCAGTTACGAAACGGGTTGCAAACCTTAAGGTCAGCAGTTCGAAACTACCAGCTGTTCCGTGGGAGAAAGATGAGGTTTTCTGCTCTCATAAAGATTTACAGCCTCGGAAACCCTGTACAGGGTCACTGTGAGTTGGTTCCGACTCCACGGCACATCACGACCACCATCCTGATTTACAGAAGAGAAAAGCAGGCTCGGAGAAATCTAATACTCTGAAGTCTCTTATCTTATTAAGTGGAAGCAAGGATTTCAAAGCACAGACCTCTAAGACAGGGTCTATAGTCAAAAACACTGCAAAAAAGACAAAAACCCCTAATAATTTTTTGTTCAGGATGCTTTGAAATCCTGCCCAACTGCTTTCAGTCACAGATTTAGGGTCCTGAGAAGATATAACTACACCAGCCGCTTTAATATCGATGTACAAGATGAGTGTTGTTTGTTTCAAAGCTCTCTCTTAAGGATCTTCTGCAAGCTTATTATTTTTATATCTGATAAGTATCAAGTCCCAATAAAGAAACACATTGTTCTGCTGCAGAATCTTGCCTTTGTAGTCTTGAAAGGAAATAATAATTTCTCTAGTGGTGAATATGCCTGGAAGAACATTTACTTTGCTCTTATTATTATTATTGTTGAAATAATTCCACATTCACAGAGCATTTTTTCTCCTGAAGTATCTGTGAGTTAAGTTCTGACATGGAACCTCTTTACCCCAAGGTCTCAGGCGTGTAACTTACAACAGACAAGGATATTCTCATTGCCGTAATGGTGATGGTAGCAGCTGTGTGCCACCGAATCAGTCCGACTCATACAACTAACTCTGCATAGGGTTGCTGAGGCTGTTAATCTTTGTGGGAGCAGAAAGTTTCATCTTGCTCCTATGGAGCAGCTGGCGGGCTTGAACTGCCAACCTTGTGGTTCTCAGTGCTGTGCTTCTCCTACAGAGCCGCAGCGCTCTCAATAGCTGAGTAGAAATAACCAGGAAATTAACACAGAAATGCCACTATCCTTGAATTCACAAGCTCCTCTCAAGTTTCTCCAGTTGTCCAACGACATCGTTTATACCAAAGGAATTCCCTGCAGGATCATGTATGGCAGAGAGTTTCCAGTTTCTTTCCATCTTGAGTAGTTTCTGGGTCTTTTCTTGAATTTTGAGGAGTACTGAGGAGGTCAGTAAGTCTGTAGAATCACCCTTTATCTGAATGTCTCTGATGGGTCCTCCCACTTAGATCCAGGCTAAGGATTTTTGGGCAGGATGTTCATGGAAACGAGGATGTGTCTTTTGCATCTTATCAGATTCAGATGGTACACAAATTCATTGTGTTCCATTACTTGATAAAGCTCATTTTCATCAGTTGATTAAGATGGTATCTGTTAGGTTTTTCCACTCAAAATTAGTATTTTTGTGAGGAGCTACTTTGAAACCAGGGAGCACAAGTGGATAATCAGTGGATTGCAACAAGGTCAGTAGTTCAAACCCACCAGTTGTTCCACAGGAGAAAGATAAGGTTTTCTGCTCCCATAAAGATTTACAGTCTTGGAAACCCTATACAGGGCCACTATGAGTTAGAACCAATTTAACAGCACTTAACAACTTTGAGACCAATCCTTTGATGTTCTTGGATGAATTATTTATTATCATGATGGTTGCCAAAAATGTATAAAATTCCACCAATCTATCTACATTTATTGGTGGCATATTTTACTGCAAGCTAAAGAATTGTGTTTATTAATAGCAGCATGGATGCATGGTTTCCTATTTTATTCAATGGGCTATATAGCCTACTGCTATCATTATTTGGAGTCCTGGTATGGTACGCTGGGTTAATGCGCTGGAACGCAAAGTTGGTTTGAACTGCAGGGCCAGCGGTTCAAGCTCACAAGCCACTCTTCGGAAACCCTATACCGGGTTGCTATGGGTCAGAACTGACTGTGGCACTTTATAATAACAACAATCGTGATTTATTTTGTGCTCAGATTATTCAAGATTGAGCCACTGTGTGTCTCTTCAACCTGGCTTCAGTTTCTTATTGTCCTGATGGGTCATTATCTGAGCATTTTTAACTCTGAGGCAGAACAGGGCATTCCCAGCTCATTGTGTATTTCTGTCCCAGCCATTTCTCCAAGTAGCCCTGACTCCTGTGAGTAGAGAAACACATTTGGAAACAAAGGTGTGAATGCTAGGTGTGCCCACTACTCTGAGGCTGTTACTGTTCCCAGACAGTCTCTGTAGACAGAGCTGGACTGATGGATATAAACAGAGATATGTATGGAAATAGAGATATATGAGGTTAAGTCAAAAAGTACTGCTACTAGGGTTCCAGTTCATACATGCTTGGGTTTATTTCACATGAACCGTGTTTAAACATGTCTCTGTAACCCATGGGCTCTCTGAGTTATACATCCATCTTAGTGTCCTAAGGTGCCTTCAAATAAGGTCTGATCAAAACAGTGGCTTTTGAGGGGATCTCCTGGATCAGGTCAATCCAAGGCAAAGAGGTTATGATGTGTGTGGTTTGGGGTCATCCGGATAGATTTTCCTGAAGGACAGAGGACAATCATGGGGACTTACGAGGAAGGAATTTTACAGAAACTGAGAATATACCAGGAGAGTTGCCCTGATTCTCCATCAGGACCAGACACCTGCTTCATCTTCAAAGGTAGCAGCAAGGCTGGCTGTCCCAGCAGGGCAGTAGTGAGAAACCTTACCCCATCCAGTCTACAGCCCTGAACTTGTCCCTTCTTTAAAAGAACAGGATTTGCGTCCCTCAGGGATGCCAAAATGTCATTTTAATGTAGTATAAATGGAAGTGCTCCGAGTGCTTCAGGGAAAGTTTAGAGAGACAGAAAAACCACCTTCAGAAGTGTCTAGATCTAAGATGGAGGATATGTTGAGAAACAATCACTTCACACTGGGATAGCTTTGTTCAATAAAGGTTTCTATGCATTTTTAGTAATTCTTTTTGACTTACCCTCGTATATTTATAGATAATGAAACTCGTGCATTCACTCTGATGCCTATAATCCCAGTCAAACAGCACAAGGCGCGTTCTTATTTGTAATTCCCTTCTCCTATAGTGAGAAACCTGTTTCCTGTGGTCTCTGCCATCTGACTCATGACCCTCCTATTCACCCTACCACTGTCGCTGGTCTAGAAGACCCTTCTTCCCTTATGAAGCCCTGTACTAGACTAGTCTGCAGCCTCCCCTATCCCCCGTGTGGGCAGCCACCTTGCTCAGCTCCACAGAAGTCTTTTGGATTGAGTTAGCGAGAGGGAAGACACACAGAGAACCCACATTTTAAAGGAAGCTCCACCGATGCCCCATGAATTGCTTCCCAGTAGCTTTGCCCCTCTTCTTGAGTCTCTGTGCTCTCATCTTCACTGTCACTTGGTTCTATTGTTATGAGTGACATTTAACTTCCAGTGATAAGCAATTAAAGTCACTTCTGCTGTGATAAATCTTCCATAGTGTTTATGTATACGCTGTTTCCAAAGAGCTGTGTCAGTATGAAAGAAACTAACATAAATCAAGTCAATTTTCCCACTACCCCAAGCACAGATATCTAATAAGCGTGAGAAAAACTGTATAGTTTGGAGGCTAGTAACAATCCAAGAAAGGCCTCAGGGAATTAGAACACAAACACTTACGGCTCAAGGGACCCACACAAAAACTTGGCAGGGTCAACCTATGCCTACAGCAGTACTGATAAAAGATTGCTGCTCTGATGATGCTGTTTCAGTGAGGAAGACCAGAGCATTTTACCAACTGTGCACGAATTAATTCACCAAGGTGAAAACACTCAAAATGAAAGAATAAAATAATTAGTAACTGCATACAAAGAAAAGTGCTAGATACTGAGTCCTAGATTCTTAGCCTTGAGATTGCAAGAGGGTAGCTAACTTTTTCTTTCCATCTTCTTCATCTCAACCTTAGTTTGTGGCAGGTGCTCAGTAGCTATTCACTGCAGTGAACAAGGGTACATGTCAAAACGTCACACGACCTGGGAGCTCAGTATCACACCATTTACTAGATTGGGTACATTTCGGGGGACAAAACCAGCTTAGGGTATGCCTACAGTCTTAAAAAAAAAGGATACCATATTTTAACTAAAATATATAATTATTACATAAGTGTCTCCTTTACATTATAAATACAAGCAAAAAATACCAAAGCTTTATAGCATTACAAGTGCTTACTGTAAATTTTTGAAAAATTAGACATTGTATCTTAAAAGTTCCCTCCTTATCACTTTTTAACTATATAGGTATTAACACACAGTACAGGATGTGAAGAGAAGTCCATGTTGGCCCCTAAAGGAAACCACTGTTTCATGAGAAGGAGTAAGGCCGTGTGAATTTCGAAAGCAGTCAGATTTTAAAGGAAAGCACAGCGGTTTGTGCCACTGACTATTATACTATAGCATAAGTGAACACTCAACAGGGGCAAAGAGCTTACTATATGAACTCAGTATCTGTTAGTAATCTGTGCTTACCATCATTCATCCAATCACACAGGCAGACACTCTTGTGTTTGCTGTCCCTTCTGTGAATGGCTCACATGGCACATAGCAGGGTCTTGGGAACGGTCTCCTGAGAGAAGAGAGCTCTGTGCAGGATGAGGCTGACGACAGACACATCAGAGCTGCTCTGGCCCACCCCGAACCATTAGGTGGATAACCGAGAAAAGACACAATATGCTTCATCAGCTTAAAAACAGCCACTCAAATCCTTTCTCTATTGCCAGTGCTATAGTTATTGACAAACAGATAATTACAAATCGGCCGGCTGGAAGATTTACAGAGCTTCACATCAGCCTTCCTGGAGCGTTGAGAAGACTTCCCAGTTCTGGAGTGTAACGAAGTGATCACAGCTATGAAGGTTTAGCGTAGACTGGGGGAAGAGGGAGTGAAAAGTTACCCAGTGTCCAGTTCATTCTAACTTGTGCTGACCCTTGAGGACAGAGATGAACTGCCCACAGGGTTTCCTGCGGAGCAGTTAAGTGAGAAAGTTCTGCACCACCAGGACTCCATAAGAGGGTCCCACTGAGGCACATACTGGACCATGGCTCACTGGGCATCAGCCTGACAGCATTCACTACACCAGGGTCAGGGGCCTACAGAGGCCAGCACACGCCTCTCACGAGAAAACTCCTTCATACTGTTTCTCAACTTTTTTTTACAAGTGATTTTATACACAGCTTTTTCCTAACTGTCCCCGGCAAAACCTCAATACCACGGGTATTGTATATCTGAGCCTGGTGTGACGCTATAGGGCAAGCATTGAACTGCTAATCTCAAGGCTGGCAGTTTAAATCTATCAGATGCTCCTTAGAAACCCATACAGGGTCATTATGAGTTGGAATAGACTCAATGGCACTTAATAACAAACAGAAACGAAACATTAAAAGCACAACTCTGAACCAATTCACATCTCTATGGAGAATGCTTCATTTACAAGATGGAACGCCAACATTGCCTTTTAACTTAAGGAATAACAGGTAAGAGTGAACTGTATGTAGGAAAAGGGTCCAAGGACGGTGCAAACATTTTATCATCAACTACTAATCTAGAGTCACAGCCATGCCAATGTTACAGAGGAAGCTCTCTCTACTCAGTACACACGAAGACACAATCAACTTGATGCTCTCTCTACTCGGTACACATGAGGACACAATCAACTTGGTGTTACGTAGAATTTTGTGTTTGGTATGCAAGACATCCTTCCCAACTACACATGGAAGATGAGTCTGTCTGTTCCTATGAAGATTATAATCTCGGAAATCCTATACAGGGAGTCCTGGTGTGGCGCTGTGAGTTAATGCGCCAGACTTCAAAATTGTTTGAATCACAATGTCAGTGGTTCAAGCTCACCAGTCGCTTCTTGGAAACCCTATACAGAGTCGCTAGGCTCGATGGCACTCCACAACAACAACATGAGTTGAAATTGACTCAATTTGGTAGCGGTGCGGAGGTAAAGGGCTTGGCTACTAACTGAAAGGTTGGTGGTTCGAACCCATCTGCCGCTCTGTGGCAGAAACTTGTTGTTATGTGCCACTCAGTTAGTTCTGACTCATAATAACCCGATGTACAACAGATGAAACACTGTCAGTCCTGTGCCCCCTCACAACTGTTGTTATATTTGAGTCCACAGTTGCTGCCTTGGTGTCACTCTATCTCGTTGGGGGTCCTCTTTTTGCTGACGTTCCACTTTACCAAGCATGATGCTCTTCTTTAGAGACTGGTGCTTCTGGACAACATTATCAAAGGCACTTCCAAGGAGCAATTCTGCTGTATCTCTTAAAAAACAACACCAACTTTGTTTTTCATTCTCTGGGAGTCCATAGTACTTTCAATATAGTCTTCACCAACACCACAGTCCAAATGCACTTATTCTTCTCTGGTCTTTCTTATTCATTGTCCTGCCTTCCCACGCATATGAGGTGAAAGAAAATACCCCGACTTGGGTCAGGTGCATCTCAGTCTTCAAAGTGATCTTTTTAAAGAAGACTGTCTTGGAAACCCTATGGGGCAGTCCCACTCTGTCCTAGCTTCTGAGTCAGAATCAACTCACTGGCAGTGGATTTGGGTGGCACAGGAGTTAAGTGCTCAGCTAACCCAAAGGTGGCCAGTGCACACCCACTCGTCACAGTGAGGGAGAACTGTGGTAGGCTGCTCCCTTAGTTCTAAAGGCTTGGAAACCCTCAGCGGCAGTTCTCCTCTGTTCTACAGTCTCACTAACAGATTCCATTCCAAGGCCATGGGTTTGGTTTTGGTGTGTTTTTTCCCTTAATCATCTCATTCTTTGCATTAGCTTCATCCATTAACACTAAAAACCCACTAATACTAACATACACACACACTTGATCACATACATTTTGCTTTCTACATGGTAGTTACTAAATGAGCTTACTTTCGGGAGTTAAGAAACACTTAAGATTATATGCAATACTCGAGACATATTGTTGTTAGGTGCAATCGAGTTGGTTTGGACTCATAGCAACCCATGGCAATCATACAAAACACTGCTTAGTCCTATGCCAGACTCACACTCTTTCCCATGTCTGAGCCCACTGTTGCTGCCACTGTGTCAATCCACTCATTGAAGGTCCTCCTCTTTTTCACCATCCGTCTACTTTGCTAAGCATGGTTTCCTTCTCCAGGAACTGGCCCTTCCTGATAGCATGACCAAAGTTTGTGAGACAAAGTCTCAGCATCCTCACTTGTAAGATGCATTCTGGCCGTACTTCTTCCAAGAGAGATCTATTCATTCTTCAGGAAGTCTGTGGTATACTTACACTAGAAATATGACCTTGGTGAGAGAATAGAGATGTTGAAGATAGCATGACAGATTTTTGCAAGAACAATAACTTTTTTATTGCAAATTATATTTTAAAACAACATAAAAGACTGTTACACACATGGACCTCAGCCGATGGAATACACAGAAATCAAATTGACTACATCTGTGGGAAGAGATGGTGGAAAAGCTCCATATCATCAGTCAAAAAGCAGCCAGGGGTAGACTGCGGAATAGACCATCAATTGCTCATATGCAAGTTCAGGCTAGAGCTGAAGAAAATTGACTTTGAACATATCCCACCTTAATTTAGAGATCATCTCAACAAAAGATTTGCTGTACTAGACACTAATAACCAAAGACCAAAAGAGTTGTGGGATGACATCAAGAACATCATACAGGATGAATGTAAAATGTCATTAAGACGACAAGAAAGAAGGACAAGACCAAATTGGATGTCAAAAGAAACTGAAATTTGCTCTCCAGTGTAGAGATGCTAAAACAAATAGAAGAAATGAAGAGGTAAAGAGCTGAATAGAAAATTTCAAATGACAGCTCAAGAAGATAAAGTCATGTATTGAAGTTAGAAAACCAAAAAGAATTAACACACACAGTATTTCTCAATTTGAAAGATGTGAAGAAAAAAATTCAAGCTTCAAGTTGAAGTACTGAACAATTCTATGGGCAAAATACTGAATGATGCAGAAAGCATCAACAGAAGATGGAAAGATTTTTCCCCCCCCATGTTTTATTGTGAATTATATGATATTTTACATGGGAGAACTTTAGTTTTACATTCATTCCACTGTACATTGTTTCATTGCCATGGTTCCAATCCCCTCCATGCATCATCAACTGACCAAAGGGTATACCCTATAAACCTGCCCCCTACACTCCCCCCCCCATTCTTCA
>NW_006408620.1:2563179-2607981 GCF_000296735.1 Chrysochloris asiatica
GTCTTTGTCAAGTTTCTTTCTGGTTGTTCTATCCATTTTTGAAAGTGGTGTATTAAAATCACCCACTATTATTGTGGATTCATCTATTTCTTTCTTCAAATCTACTAGAGTTTGTTTTATATATTTTGGCGCTCTTTCATTGGGAGCATAGATATTTAATATGGTTATTTCATCTTGTTCAATTGTCCCTTTAATCATGATATAATGTGAAGATGGAAGGATTTTGAGACTACTTCAAAGATTTAAAAATTTTATCATTATAATAATAAAAAACACAAGACTATGGAAGGAAAATACAGTCACCAAAAAGAAATAGTCACATGTTACATAGACTCCCATAGACCTAGAGTATGGTGAGAGCTGTTTGGCCTGAAGTAAGGTGAGACCTGGGGACTCCTGCGCCCATGGACAAGGACATGGCCACAGAGGGCTAGAGCTCAGAGTGAAATGTCCAGCTGATATGAAGTGAGGGGCAATGCACAAGGGAGACCAAACTTGCAGAGAGTACCCACTGGACCTAGCTTCAAAGGCTGGATGGATTATCAGAACCCAACTAGAGGAAGATAAAGAAAACAAGTGTAAATCACTACAGTCTGATGAACTTGACCTATACTTATAGATGCAGTAACTTAAAATATCAATCAAGAGGGAAGGAATTTTTACAGCAAGGATCATTCCTATCCCCTGTGTACACAGGTTTGATAGGGATGGGCAACTCAGACACTGGCTACCTAAAATGGGGGGGGGGTGCGGGCTGTAAAGGCACAAAGTAACTGGCTTACAAGTTTTCATGAGGGAGTTTACATTCAGAGTGTGTATGGGAAAGCAGAATCCCCACTGATTGGTATGCATCCTGTCTAGACAGGTCACGTGAAAGGAGATGGGGATAAGCATCTTATAATTCAAGATGAATAATTGTTATCATGACTAATTGTGATTGTTGAAACTGTAAAGGTAGAAGTTTTGCAGCAAAAAGGGGTGAGTGGTGATCTTACAGTCCTGGAGCAGAGGATCCTGGGACCACCAAGGGAGAAGAAGGCACTGGCAAAGAACAAAGCTCTGGGAATTGATTGAATACAAATAGAAATCTTTCAACAATAGATGCAGCACTGGAGGCACTCACTTATCTATGCCAGTAATTTTGGTGACCCAACAGAATGTGGTAATCATTGGATGATATCATTAAATGTTGTTATTGTTGTGTGCCATGGAGTCAGTTCCGACTCACAGCAACCCTGTACAGGGTTTCCGAAGCTGTCAATCTTTACGGGAGCAGAAAGCCTCATCTTTCTCCCGTGGAACAGCTGGTAGTTTCGAACTGCTGACCTTGCAGTTCGCAGCCCGATTCATAACCACTAAGCTACCAGAGCTTCATATGCAAATAAAATTTGGCTAAAGAGAATTCAAAAACAGCTGCAATAGTACATTGACAAAGAACTGCCTGAGGTTCAAGCCAGATTCAGACAAGGAAGTAGAATGAGGGATATCACTGCTGACATCAGATGGATCTTGGCTGAAAGCAGAGAATATGAGAAAGGTGTTTACTTATGCTTTATTGACTATGTAAAGACATTTGCCTGTGTGGATCATGACAAATTACGGATAACATTGCGAAGGATGCTATTCCAAAACATTTCACTATTCTCATGAGGAACCCTATACAGAGACCAAGAGGTAGTCATTCGTACACAACAAGGGACACTGAATTATTTAAAATTAGGAAAGGTGTGCGCCAAGACTGTATACTTTCATCATATTTACTCCATCTATATACTGAGCAAATAATCTGATAAGCTGGATTATGTGAAGAAAAATGTATCATCAAGATTGGAGGGTGAATCATTAACAACCTGCAATATACAGATGATACAACCTTGCTGAAAGCGAAGAAGACTTTAAAAAACACTGATGAAGATTAAAGACCACAGCTTTTGGTATGGGTTGCACCTCAACTTAAAGGAAACCCAAGTCATCACCACTGGAGCAATAAATAACATCCATAAAAATGGAGAAAAGATTGAAATTGTCCAAGACTTCACTGCTTGGATCAACCGTCAACACTCATGGAAGAAACAGTCAAGAAATTCAAATGATGTATTGCATTAGGCATATCTTGCTACAAAAGACCATTTTAAAGTATTCAAGAGCAAATATGTCAGTTTGAGGACTAAGGTGCACCTGATTCAAGCCACAGTTATTTCTAATAACCTCACTCATATGCATGTAAAAGTTGGACAATGAATAAGGAAGACCATAGAAGAATCAAAACATTTGAGTTATGGTATTGGAGGAGAATATTAAAAGCACTATGGACTTCCAGAAGAAGAAACAAATCTATGTTGGAATAAGTACAGCCAGAATGCTCCTTAGACGTCAGGATGGCCAGACATTGTCTCTCATACTTCAGATATATTATCAGGATGGACCAGTCCCTGGATAAGGACATCATGCTTGGTAAAAATGAGGGTCAGAGAAAAAGAAAAAGGACCCTCAATGAGATCGACTGGCATAGTGGCAGCAGCAATGGGCTCCAGCTTAACAATAATAGTGAGGATGGTGCAGCTGTGTGCTGTCCTGTTGTGTACAGTGTTGCTATGAATCAGAATCGACTTGATGGCACCTAATAACACCAGTAACCATAATTCAAAGTCATCAATTCTTCAGTCTTCCTTATTCATTGCCCAGCTTTTGCATGCATATGAGGTGATTGGAAATACCATAGGCTTGGATCAGGCACACCTTAGCCCTCAAAGTGACATCTTTGCTCTTTAACACTGTAAAGAGGTCTTTTGCAATAGATTTGCCCAATGCAATATGTCATTTGACTTTTTACTGCTGCTCTCATAAGCGTTGATTATGGATCCATTGTAAATTGATATCCTTGACAACTTCAATATTTTCTGTTTATCATGTTATTTATTGGTCCATTTGTGAAAATTTTTGTTTTCTTTATCTCGAGGTATAATTCATATTGAAAGCTTTAGTCTGTGGTCTTCATCAATTAAGTGTTTCATATCCTCTTCGTTTCTAGCAAGCAAAAGTGTATCATCTGCATATTTTAGGTTGTTAATGAGCCTTCCTCCAATACTGATGCTATGTTCTTCTTCATATAGTGCAACTTCTTGGATTTCTTGTGCAGCATACAGATTGAATACGGAAGGTGAAAAAGTAGAAACTTGACCTATACCTTTCCTGATACAATCATCTATAACTCAATTAAGAAAGACATTTCTTTTCCCCTTTTGTGTTTAGTGGAAAAACAAAGATTTAAAAGTAACAACTGCAAGTTACAAGGGCTTGGCTAGACCTTAACCCTGGCCCACCTTCGGATGGCTCACGTAAACTGGAACTAAAAGAACGAGTACTGGAGGCTGTGAGGCAATCAAAGCCTCAGATTCTGTTGGTGTGAAAGCAAAATGTTCAACCACTTTAAAAACAGGTGGGAAGTTTCTTAACAAAGGTAAACATTTACCGACTTTGAATCATTCCATTCCTGGCTGTTTATTCAAGAGAAATCAAAGTATATGTCTACATAAGGACTTGTACAAGAGAAAGAAAATTCATAGGAACTTTATTTGTAAGAGCACCAAACTGCAAACAATTCAGATGTGTCACTGTTATTATTGCTAGGTGTCACTGAATCGTTTGACTCATAGGGAACTCACGTACAACAGAATTAACTACAGCCCAATCCTGCACCGTACTGACAAACCGGTGAATGGACTACATGCCACCAGTATACCCATATAATGGTATGTGTGCTGCTGGAAGACAAGTACTGGATGGACTACAAGGTCGATGGTTCAAATCACCAGCCACTCCTTGGAAAGTCTATACAGGGTCGCTGTGAGTCAGAACTGAGTCAATGGCATTAACAGCAACAACAGACTATAGAATGGTTCAAGAATAAATGAGAATAAACTACTGATACAAATAAGAACATAGAAGAATCTCAAATTAGTTATCCTGAATGAAAGAAGTCAAACCAAAAAGAATACGCTGCTGTTGTTAGGGGCTGTTGAGTCGCCACTGACTCATAGCAGTCTTGTGTAGGCTTTCTGAGGATATCAATCTTCACAGGAGCAGAAGGCCTATCTTCCTCCTGGCAGCTACTGGGTTTGAAGTGGTGACCCTGTGATTCGTAGTCCAGTGCTTATCCTACAGAGTTGCCAGTGCTCCAAGGAGTATATATGTTGCATAACTTCCTTTATTTAAAATTCTAGAAAATGCTAGTGCATTTATGGTGCCAAAAAGCAGAGCAGTGATTGCCCAGGCAGTGTGGCAGAAAGTAGGCTGGACCAGCCAGGGCAGGCAGAGGTTTTGAGTGTGATGCGAACGTTCATTGTCTTGATTGTGGTGATAGACCACAGGTACACATATAAGTCAAAACTTCACTTGAATACCTAAAATCCGAGCATTCATTGTCTATCAGTTACACTTCAGTGAAATTTTTTGCCTTGTTTTGTTTTTAGAAAAACCACAATGGGACATGTGGGAAGAAACAGACATTCTTTTATGGAATATGATAATCTTAAAACAGTTTGTTTATTTAGAAACCTTCAATGCAATAGAAGATTATTTACCTGGACGTTTAAACCCTGAAAACAAATGAACAGTCAAACTGTTCTAAAGAATCTTAAGGAAAAAAACAAAACAAGACTATTCACCCACTAAAGTAAATATCATCTGTTGTAACTAAAGCATGATCTGCAAAGTGCATGGTGCTGGGATGGAAAAGCCTTTACTATGTTGTGGACTAAGGAGTTCTGGAAGCGTAGTGGTTACGAATCAGGCTGCAAACCTTAAGGTCAGCAGTTCGAAATGACTGGCTGTTCCGCGGGAGAAAGATGAGGAGTTCTGCTCCCATAAAGATTTACAGCCTTGGAAACCCAGTACCGGGTCGCTATGGGTCGGAACCGACTCGACAGCACATAACAACAACAACATGCTGTGGACTACTCTCTGTTACGCAGCCAGAATGGTGAAGGCAAAGTGATCCCAATGTCAGAAAAGACGGAACCTGACAGAGGAGGACACTGTTTAATGTGAACCACCACCATCAACAATGAAGATACAACAGTGACAACTGCACACAACAACACAACCACCACCTTTATATAACAAGAATGACAGGAGGTGTGATATGACACAGATAAAACAAACAAAAACCGAAAAACCAAACCCAATGCCAAGGAGTCCATTCCAACTCAGAATGAGGCTCGAGGAGAGGATAGAAATTTCCCATAGGGGTTTTCAAGGCTGTGCCGTGGGCTGAAAAGAACCAACAGAGCTCTGTTGGAAGAAGTGCAGCCAGAGTGCTCCTTGGAGGCCACGATGGTCAAACTTCGTCTCTCATAATTATATATACATATATATATATATATACATATATATACACACATACATATACATATATACATATATACATATATACATATATATATATATATATATATATATATATATATATATATATATAACCTTAACAGTTAACAGTTTAACAAGGAGCTCCGGTAGCATAGTAGTTATAGGTTAGGCTACTAACCTCAAGGTCAGCAATTCCAAACTACCAGCTGTTCCGCAGGAGAAAGATGAGGCTTTCTGTTTCTTCAAAGATTATAGCCTCAGAAACCCTATGCAGGGTCGCTATGGGTTGGAACTGACTCCACAGTACATCACCACCACCAGCCATCCACATAGCCTGTAAGGAGCTCTGGTAATGTAGCGGGGTTACCAGTTGGGCTGCTAGCCTCAAGTTAAGTAGTTTGAAACTACCAGCGGTTCCACAGGAGAAAAATGAGGCTTTCTGTTCCTATAAGGATTTACAGCCTTGAAACCCTACATAGAGTCACTATGAATCAGAATTAACTCCATGGAACACCAACTCCACCACCACCAAAAAGTATAACCATTGAGAGAACTTAAAAGTATCTATTTGGAGGCAGAGACGATGACGTGGAGAGATGGAGCAGCTGGGGACTTTAGACCCAGAGTGGAATAGAGGCTGTGTGCTGACGACCAAGGGGCAGGTTGGTGGGGTATACCCTATGGTTGGTTGATGATACATGGAGGGGATTGTAACCATAGTAATGTAATGATATACGGCAGGATGAATGTAAATCTAATGTTCTCCCATGTAAACGATCACATTAATTCACAATAAAACATTAAACAAAAAAATCTACTGAACTTGATACTCTGATGATACAGAGAATTGTTGGTGTGTGCAGTCAAGTGGGTTCCGACTCATAGCAACCCTGTATAGGGACATGTGGGAGGAAATAGTGACATTCTTTTATGGACTATGATAACCTTAAAGCAGTTGGTCAGTTTGAACCCCTGGCCATGTGGTTCAAACTGACCTTGAGGTTGAGTGCTTATCCTACAGCGCTGCACCAGGGTTCCTCCCTAAAGATGGCAGCTTAAAACAAACAAACACACACACACACACACAAGACAAGCCAGGGGAACACTGAAAAAGAAATGCTATGGTGAGACAGTGGGGAACCAACCAAAATACACTCCACATGGATTGGTGATACAAATGCAAAAACCATATAAAGGACTCTAAGTCATCTAGCTGGGAATCTTCTACAGCCTGGGCATAGGGAGTCTGCTATGAACACACGACCAAATGTAATAAAAGAGAAGACTGACAAATGGGAGAAAATATCTGCAACATACACTGTAGGTGAAGATGTAACTAAGTCCTTAAAAGTTAACTTAAGTTAAAAATCAATGAATAAACAAATTTTAAAAAGAAAAGAAAAGAAACACTTGGTGTTAAGCTTGAGCCCATTGTTGCTGCCACTGTGCCAATCCATTTTGTTGGAGGTCTTTCTCTTTTTTGTTGAACTTCCACTTTACCTAGCACGGTCTATATAGAGGTTCCTCAGGATCATAATGAAGTGTTCTGGAATATTCATTGTCTGCAACGTTATCCATACCTTGTCATGATTCACTTAGTTGAAAATGGATCACTACGTGACTTCACATAGTCAATAAAGCACAGGTAAACATCTTCCTGGTATTGAACTCAGCAATGATCCCCCTCACTCCACATCCTCATCTGAATCCAGCTTGAACCTCTGGCAGTTAGCTGGCAGTGTACTGCTGTTGCCATTTTAAAATGATCTTTAGCAAAACTTTACTCACAGGGATTATCAAGGCTATTATCCAATGATTTCCGCATTTGTTGGGTCACCTCTCTTTGGCATGGCACAAACATAGATCTCTTCCAATCAGTTGGCCAGACAGTTGTCTTCCAAATTTCATGGCACAGGTGAGTGAGTGCCTCTAGTGCTACATCAGTTTGTTGAAAGGTTTAAATTTGTATTCCATCAATTCCTGTTGCCTTGTTCTTTGTCAATGCCTTCATTGAACCTTGGACTTCAGTACCAAGGACTCTTGATCATATGCTACCTCTTGAAATGATTAAATAGTGATCATTTCTTTTTGTATACTGATTCTGTGTATTCCTTCCATCTTTTGATGCTTTTTGCATCATTCAATAATTTGCAAATACAATCCTTCAATATTGGAACTCGAGGCTTGAATTTTTTTTTCTTTAGCTTGAAAAATTCTGAGAGTGTTCTTCCCTTTTGGTTTTCTAACTCCAGGTCTTTACACATTTCATTCCAATACCTGACTCTGTCTTCTTGAGCTGCCCTTTGAAATTTTCTGTTCTTTTGCTTGCTTGCACATTTCTTCTATTTGCTTTAGCATCTCTATGTTAGAGAGCATGTTTCAACGTCTCTTCTGACATGCATTTTGGTCTTTTCCTTCTTTCTTGTCTTCTTAATGAAAAGATGCTCAGTCATAATTAAGAAATAGAAATACATAACAAAGTGCTGCTACTAAATTCAAGTTCATACTTGTGTAAGTTTATTACAAACAAAACACGTTTAAACAGGTATCTGCAAACAGTGAATGGATGGCTGCACACATGTTCTCTCTGTAATAGGAGAAGCTTTAAAAAGTTCAAGGAAAAATTCCATTATCTTCTCATTCCATCTGCTTCACAAACTTTGAAACCCTCTTGCACATCTGTCTTATCCTCGTTGTTGTTGTTAAGTACCGTTGATCCGGTTCTAACTCATAGCATTGCTGTATAGGGCTGCCAAAGAGTGACTGGTAGGTTTGAACACTGACCTTTCAGTTAGAAGTCCAGTGCTTATCCTATAGCAACACACCAGGACTCCCTATCCTCATTAGGTAGCCTTCAAAAAAAAAAAGGATACTTTTTGTGCCATGAAAGAAATGATTCTGAAGTCAGGACCAATATAAAATTTTAAACAAAATGCAAGTTGGACATTTTCCCAAACCATCGAAGCTTCACAAGTTTACAGGAATGCAGTTCCACAAACAACAGTTACTAAATGAATCAAACATTTTAAAGGGAAGTTGAAAAAACCTCTAGGATTAGCCAAGAGAGGGAAGGCCGTCATCTTCAATGAATGAAGAAACTGTGTCTAAGCCCAGAAACTGGTGGTAAATGACTATACAATTAATACTGATGTGATAGCTACCGAAGTTGGGCTCTTACATGGTTCAGCATTTTAAATGTTAAGTGCACATCATGAGCACAGCAAGTTTTCAGCTCAATGCTTGCCAAAGGCACTGCACAAAGACCAGCTACTCTGAGAACGGATCTTTTCACAGGTTGTTTCAGCAAGATGGAAGCTAATGAAGACAATTTTAGGGAATGAATGTAACTGAGGACAAGTCTTGGGTTTACCAATATGACCCAAAGAGCAAAGTCCCATCTAAACAGTGGCTTCCAAGGGAATCTACTGTTGTTGTTATGTGCCGTCGAGTTGGTACTGACCCATAGCGACCCTGTATAGGGTTTCCAAGGAGCAGCTGGTGAGCTTGAACTGACAACCTTGGAGTTCAAATGGCTTTGCAGTCTGGCGCATTAACCTACAGAGCCACACCAGGACTCCAAGGGAATCTACAAGGCCAGTTAAATTCAAGGCAGGCGGGTCAGCTCTGAATGCTATGGTTGCTGTTTTGTGGTGTTCTAAATGGGTAGTCTTGGTAGATTTTTTCCAAGGGGTTATTATACAGAAGTTTTAAGAAAATGGAGAACTGCCTTGGTGATAAAAAGACCTAGAAAGTTACATCAAGGAATTCTTTACCATCACAACAACGTACCTGCTCATTCTTCGAGGCTAGCAAGGGTTGTTCTATGAGAATTGCATTGGGAAACCTTACATCATCCACCCTACAGCCCAGATCTTGTCCCTTAAGATGTTTTTTTTTCATTCCCCCAATTTAAAGCACACTGAACACAATTTGAGACCCTCCAAGATGTACTGCTGTTCTGATGTGGTATAAATAAAAGCCTGTAGAATTCTTCAGGGAAGGGTTATAAACAGAAACACACTGCCTTCAGAAGTGTATAGAACTAGATATGAGATGTGTTGAGAAACAACAGCTTCACATTTTGATATTTTTATTAAATAAAGGTTTCTATGATTTTGTAATGCTGTGGGTCTGGCATTGTTGGACTGCTAACCACAAGGTCGGTGTTTCAAGCCCATTAGCCACTCTGTGGGAGAAAGCTGAGGTTGTCTGTTCCCGTAAAGATTACACTCTTAGAAATCCTACATACAGTTACCGCAACTTGGAATGCACTCATTGACAGCAGGTTATGATTTGGTTGCAAACATTTTGGACTTAGCCCTCATATATGAAAATACCATTTATCACCTATCAGATGGTACAATGTATGACAACACATGCTGGTGGTGAGTCTGTGGGAGAAAAGCATCCCCATACATTGTGGACAAGAATGTAAACTGGTACAACTCTCTGGGAGAGGGATTTGACAACATCTAACGAACACTACATAGGAATTCATACCTTGAGACCAGCAATCCTACTTCTAGGAATTTCCCTGAAAAGCATACCTCCAATATTACAGAAACACACATGTCGAAACGGACTCACTAAAGTATGTTTGTAACTGCAAAATATTAGAAATAACTTGAGATGATTAACACATACATAGGAGATTATAAACCACACCGTATCTGTATAATGGAATACTACTGCACAGCTGTAAGGAAGCCTGGGGTGGTGCTATGGGCTGATGCGTCTGACTGCAAAGTTGTTGGAACTGTAAGGTTGCTGGTTCAAGCTCACCAGCTGCTCCTTGAGAATCCTATAGAGGGTTGCTATGGGTCGGAATCGACTCGACGGCACTTAACAACAACAACAACAGCAGCACAGCTGTAAAAAACAACAATGCTGGTGAGTATAAAATGATAAGTAATTAATTTCAGAATGTGTTGCTAAGTGAACAACGTCAAGCCTAAAGTGCAAAACAGCATCTACGTGTTACCTTTTGGGTAAAAAAGAAAGGGAAATAAGATAATAATCATACCGCTACTTGTTAGCAAAAAACGATACAGAGAAAATACAAACTAGAAACTGACAGCAAACGAAGGAAAGCAGAGTGAGAAGGAGAGGAGATGTGGAAATGAATTAAGTTAACAAGGATGTGCTGGGAAGCCCAAACATGAAAAACAGACAATACTAAACAAAATCAAATGGATTTCAAGCAAGGACCCTGGTGGATAAGCTAACATTCGGTTGCTACCTGGAAGGTCAGTGGTTTGACGTCACAGGAGAAGGTGTGGCAGTCTGCTTTCGGTAAGATTTATGGCCTTGAAAACACTATGGTGCAGTTCTACTCTGTCCAACAGGGTTGCAATGAATGTCATTATCGACTCAATAGCAGTGGGTATGGGTATTTCAGATGAGTAATGTGGACACACTGAAGTCATGTTACAACTAACTTTAGCTACCTTTCAATACAATATTTAATCTATATGCAAGGGGGCTTCAAAAAGTGCATGGAAAAATGCAGTGAAAAGATAATGGAATTGTTTCATGAACCTTTTGAAGCCCCTCATACCTTCAAGACAAACTCAAATGAATGTAAACAAATACTGAACTCTCTGGTGGAGCCACAGGATAAGCACTGGACTGCTACCTACAAGATAGGCAGTTCAAACCCATTGGTCACTGCTCAGAAACCCTATTCAGGGTTGCCATGAGTTGGAACTGACTTGATGGCACAACAAAAATTGCTAGGATATGTGAGATAAAATTTACATGCCACAAAGTTGACATGTTTCAAGTGCAGCACATTTGTTTTCACAGCTGTATGGCTTTGTTGTTGTTTGTTAGGTGCCATAGAGTTGGTACTGACTCATAGCGACCCTATGTACAGCAGAACGAAACACTGCACAATCCTGGGCCAACCTCACTACTGTTGCCACACTTGAGTCGATCGATGCTGCCACTTTGCCAATCCATCTCGCCAGGATCTTCTTCTTTTTCTCTGACCCTCCACCTTACCAAACATGATATCCTTCTCCAGTGACTGGTCCCTCCTGACAATATGTCAGAAGTATGAGAGATGAAGTTTGGCCATCTTGGCCAGCAAGGAGCACTCTGGCTGCACTTCTTCCAACAACAGATCTGTCGGTTCTTTTTGCAACCCATGGCACTTTCAATATTCTCCCGCAACACCATAACTCAAAAGCATCAATTCTTCAATGGTCTTCCTTATTTACCGTCCAGCTTTCACATGCATAGGATGTTATTGAAAATACCATGGCTTGGGTTAGGCACACCTTAGTCCTCAAGCTGACATCTTTGCTCTTCAATACTTTAAAAAGGTCTTGTGCAGCAGATTTGCCTAATGCAATACGTTATTTGATTTCTTGACTGCTGCTTCCGTGAGTGTTGATAGTTGATCCAAGAAGAATGAAGTCCTTGACAACTTCAATCTTTTCTCTGTTGATAAGAATGTTGTTTATTGGTCCAATGGTGAGGATTTTTGTTTTCTTTACATTGAGATGCAATACATACCGAAGGCTGTGGTCTTTGATCTTCATCAGTAAATATTTTAAGTCCTTTTCACTTTCAGCAAGCAAGGTTGTATAATCTACATATCACAAGTTGTTAATGAGTCTTCCTCCTCCAATCCTGATGCCACGTTTTTCTTCATGTTATCCAGCTTCTCGTATTATTTGCTCAGCATATAGGCTGAATAAGCATGGTGAAAGAATACAACCTTGTCGCACACCTTTCTTAATTTTAAACCATTCGGTGTTCCCATGTTCTGTTCGAACAACTGCCTCTTGGTCCAGGTACAGATTCCTCAAGAGCACAATGAAGTGTTCCGGAATACTCATACTGCACAGTGTTGTCCATAGCTGTAGGCTTAGCAATCCTGAAACAATATGTGCTCCACTAAGGAACATGAACAAAAACATGATGGTTAATGGGAGCTCAGAGTCCTGGTGTGCTGCAGGATAAGCACTGGACCACAAGGTTGGTGGGAACCATTCAGTTTGAAGCGCAAGGTTGACAATTCAAGCACACCAGCCGCTCCTTGGAAACCCTCGGAAACAGGGTCGCTATGAGCCAGAACTGACTCGATGGCACTTAACAGTAACAATGGGAGAAAGGTTTCTCATTGTCAGAGAAGGAAGTTACAAACATGGAAAGGGGGAAGGTGAGCATGAACCCAATGAAACTGGGTTAAAACAGGAGGAATGCTTGTTTTATAATATATACAGAGAGAGAGAGATAGGACTTAATATAGATGAGTGTATATACACACATGCAGTCTATAGTTGTCTGCTGAGAGAGTTCAGAAGCAACAATGTCCAATAGCAATGAACACACTTAATGCCCAGATCCTGGTCTCTCCCTGCCCTGGAGAAATTGGGTGGTTTCAGGGCTGAGGCAAGTGAAGTCCATGTAAAGCCTGGACCATCTTTGCTGTGTCTCAAAGTAAGCATGTGCTCTCAGAACACCAGGGTCATCAAATTGACACAGGAGCCAGCCAGACGGGGCTCCACGAGGACAATTCAAGCATCAGAGTAACAGACAGTAGCCCAAAGAATACAGTAAGAGTCCAGGATTTCCTACAGATAAAAGTGAATAAATGGAGAGGGCGGTCCAAAGCCTGTCATTGAAGCAGACGTCACCTACATCTAATGTGGACACAGGAAGGAATTCCTATCAGAGTAATACCTGTTTTAGGCAAGTCATTATTAATGGATACTAAAGGTGGTAGGTGACAGGTTAATGAGAAATTAGGTATTTATATACTACCAACACATTTTCCTCACAAGACACTTTGTTCAAAATTACAAAGATAACAACAGTAACTTTACACTGAAGAACCCTAGAGGACACCACCTCAACCAAGTGGCCAAAGTTAACGTCACCAATAATGGGACAGATGAGGCCTCTAGGCAGTGCAATTCTTGGAAGAAAGGCCTGGTGATTTCCTTGGAAGGAAACAGTACAGCGCATGACTGTTTTGGCACAATGATGGAACAAGCAGGTAACATGTGACCTGAGATGATGCACTGAGAAGATGCAACCCCTCCTTGTGGGCTTCCTGCCAAATGTGTCTGACCTGAACCCAACCATAAGGAACCAAGAGACAAATCCAAATTGAGGGTCATTCCACAAAATAATTTATCCGTACTCTTCAAAACATCAAGGATCAATTCTATCCCCTCTGTACAGGCAACTTAAGACATTGGCTACCTAAAATGGGGTGGGGGTGGGGCAATAAAGGCACAAAATGACTGGCTTACAAGTTTTCAAGAGGGAATTTAGTTTCAGAGTGTATGGGGATAGGTAGACTCCCCACTCAATAGTTTTCATCTTATCTAGATAGGTATGGTAAAAGGAAATGGGGATAAGATTCTTACGATTCAACAGTGAGTAATTGTTATCATGACTAATTGCGACTGTCACAACTGTAAACGTAGAAGTTTTGTAATAAAAACGGGGAAGTAGTTAATCTTACAGTCCAGGAACAGAGGACCCTAGGACCATCAAGGGAGAAGAGCACGAGTGGAATATGGGACCCTTTCCAGAGAAGCAGTGACATCAGAGATAGAGGCAGAGATGATGACATAGAGAGGGAGCAGCTGAGGACTCTAGACTCATGGACAGAGAACTGCTGTGTGCTGGTGACCAGAAGGCAGA
The DNA here is from genome assembly GCF_000296735.1 of Chrysochloris asiatica. Classification (NCBI taxonomy): domain Eukaryota; kingdom Metazoa; phylum Chordata; class Mammalia; order Afrosoricida; family Chrysochloridae; genus Chrysochloris; species Chrysochloris asiatica. The sequence goes on from NW_006408620.1 coordinate 2,577,211, forward strand.
TTTGCAGAATGTGCCCTTTGATTGTTCAAATGATTATATATTCCTGAGTGTTTTTGTGTGCATTCAAAGAACAACAACCACAAAAACACAGATGGAATAGAAGCAAATACTGCTGAATGATGATGCATGGAGGGGATTGTAATCATTGCAATGAAATGAAATACGATAGGATGAGTGTAAAATGAATGTTCTCCCATGTAAACTCTCACTCAATTCACAATAAACTTAATATATATACACACAGATATCGATATATACACATATAGCTATATACACACACACAGATCCATATCATCAATGGAGATGGGGAAAGACTACAGAACTGTTCCACTTTACAGGAGACTGCGAGACCTGACAATTCAGTGCAACCTGAGACTCTGGAGGGGATGAGAACAGGGAAATGTATTTTAATTTTCTTTTCCTATAAAGGATATTAGTGGAATAAGAGGCAAATGGTGAATAAGGTCTGTAGATTGGATCATATTAATGTTGATGTTGATAATTGCTCTGTGGTTATCTTAAGAAAAAAAAGGGCATATTTTTAGGAAAACCAAAACCAAAGTATTCAGGGGTAAAAAAAAAATAGCATGTCAGTATCCCAAGTGAGTTCATGTGCAGATATGGAGAGAGCCTGGTAATGACATTGTGGTTCAGATATTCAAAGTTGGGGAGTCAGATGAAGGATATTCTGGAATTCTTTGTGCTTTCCAGTTAAGTCAAAATGGATTTCAATACAAAGAGCTTTTCAGAGATGTCAATCTGTACACTTAAGATCTATGTATGTCAGTGTGTATAAAACTGGCTGTTGTTGTTAAGTGTCGTTAATTCAGTTCCAACTCACAGTAATCCTGTATAGCATTTCTGAGGAGTAGCTAGTGAAGTTAAACCATCGACCTTGATATAGCTCAATAAAAAAAAGTCATGACTCTTTTTTCTAACAGATGAGAATGCTATGAAATAAATACTTTCAAACACTACTAAAATATATGTATAAATTGGCATCATATTCTAGAAAGCTATTGGGAATACGTTCAAGAACCGAGAAAGACATCTAAACTCTTTGAACTTGTAAGTAAATGCTGCAACTTTATTCTAAAGAAACACTCTATAGAGAATACAGAGTGGTTTATGGACAAAGCTATTCATGTCAGTATTCACTACAGCAAAACTTAGGCTAGCATCTACAAGTTCACCAACAGGGGGAATGATGAAATGATGGCAAATATAATAATGAAAGATTGTAACATAACAGGAGCTTCAAACCAGTTTTGTTTTCAGGGACATATTTAATGGTCTAGAAAAATGTTTGCTATAAGGGAAAGGGGAGAAGTGGTGGCGATATGCCGTGGAGTTGGTTCCGACACATAGTGACCCTGCTTAAGTTTTCCGAGGCTGTAAATCTTTATGGGAGGAGCAGAAAGCCTCATCTTTCTCCCACGGAAAAGCTGGTAGTTTTTAACTGCTGACCTTGAGTTTAGCAGCCCAACTTGTAACCACTACACTGAGAGAAGATTGGATCATATTAATGTTAATTGTTGCAAAATGTATAGTTAGTATTTTGTTTTACTAAAAAATGACATGGATTAAAAAAAGGTCAGGGCAAAAATATTCCAAAATGTTCCTAGTATTAACCCATAGCGACCGTGTATAGGCTTTCTGAGGCGCAGCTGGTGAGCTTGAACTGCCGACCTTGCAGTTCCTATGGCTCTGCGGTCTGGCGCATTAACCCACAGCGCCACAGCAGGACTCCTAAGACTTAACTGTTAATAATGTTAAATGCTGTTGAGTCAGTCCTGACGCACAGCAATCCCGTATAAGGGTTTGAACCAAGGACCTTAGTGTTGGCAGTCCAGTGCTGATCCTAAAGTGCCACACCAGGACTCCTTAATGCATTTAAATTCTCTGAATTGGATCCTTCTGAATTTTAAAAGTGGTCTGCAAACAGGATGTATTACTTTTATTATGAAAAAAAAAAAAAGGCCCAAGTTTAATAAGCTATTTTCTATACTGAAGCCTCCTGAATTATTTATATAAACTCTTTTTAGAGTAAGTGCCTGTGTGTAGTTCATTTAAACAAATTTTAATGTATTAAAATGCTAAGGAAACAAACACACATCTTTATTATAAAACAAAGTGAGACTGCCACAGAGAAAGAACGTAACAATTTTAAAGCACTTCTACAGATTTCAAATGCAAACGAAACGAGTAACTTATTTCATCAGATTTGTCAGAAAGTCATCCTAGCACAATTCTCAGCAAAATAGATGTTTCCTTACCTTCTGATTACAGTGTTGTTCTAGGAAATGACTGGAACACTACACACTGCAACACTCTATATTGTTTGGTAAAAAGAGTTATGCCCAAAATTCCTTTTAAGACATTTCAAGAATGAGGTCACTTGAAAAGATGAAGAAGGTTAAAATAAAATTTTACAAAGATGCCACATAGTTTGAGGGCCTGAGGGAGCCAGATAACATCATACAGAGGCAACCCTAAAGCTAGGTTTTAGTCAAGCCATCTGTCTAGAGTGTGAATTAGAGAAAAACAAGAGTTTGTGAGAGCTAAGTAAACAAGCATTCCAGAATGTCTAACTACAAAGTTAATTTATAACAAGTGGACTCCTGCCATCTCAGAACCCAAAATTCTCTTGGTTATCACCTAAACCAATTTAGAGGAACCGTCATGAAGAGGAGACAGCATTTTAGGCAAAATGGATAAATTAAACTACATTCTTTTATGCCTGTAACATAAAAAAAAATCAATTCAACAATAAATGGATTAACTATGTTCAAGACACTGTGATAATATGTATTTCACTCATTCAATCCCTTAAACAGCCCTAGAAAGCAGGTTCCGTTAGTATATTTTCAAGCCAACTTACAAATGAACAAACCAAAACAGTGGCAGGGAAACTTGCTGGGACTTTTAAATATAAGATTGTCTGTGTCCAAAGTCCATGCTCACAACCTGGTTATATCTTAGAGTTTACAGGCGTGGGCAAACAAGAAATATTTTATCAAATAGAACTCAAATGTATATAGTTTCAAAAGTGGTAATGTGTTAGTACAAAGATTTTAATCTATTTGCTATTAAAAACTGGTAGAAAAACCTTTAAGTCTCTAAGAGTAAGGATATGGCTACGTGGACTAGATCTAATATATTCATTTGAATTAGTATACAATCATCACATTGATGTTAATAAAGCAATTATAAAAAGAAAAAGATACAAAAGAGAAAAATATAAAATGTTAACACAATAATAATAAAATTAAAAAACCACCCAGAAAACAAACTTACATAAACGGCAATGCAAAATCAAAAAGCCTTTACAGAAAAACAGATTTAAGAGATTCTGGTGTGGCGCTGTGGGTTAATGCGCCAGACTGCAAAGCTGTTAGAACTACAAGGTTGGTGGTTCAAGCTCACCAGCTGCTCCTTGGAAACCCTAGACAGGTTGCTATGGGTTGGAATCGACTCGACAACACTTCACAATAACAACACAATAATTTAACAGTGATTACGTGAGTCACAGCCTATGCACTCATCTTTTCACATCTCCTTGTCTTCTTCTCCCAAATGTGCTATGAGCCTAGATTATGCTATTTTTATTATAAAGTCAAACTATCTTCAAAAGAGCGAACAGGCTTAGTATTGGGATCACAAAAAAAAAGCCAGAGAAAATGCAAAACCAATGATCAGAAATACAAACAGAGGCTGACAAGGGGAAAGTTTCTCACAGAGGTATGTTCCAGCGGCTCATCTGTCTGATCCCAACTGCCTCTTCTTCAGAGTACTGGGTGTGCTGGGCTTTCATTTTTTCCCTAAATGTTACTTTTGGACACTTCTGTTGTTGTTAAACCATAGAGAACAAAACTTAAAGGTTCATTTAAATGGAGCTAAGAAGTTTCAGCAACTGGAAGATGAGGGAAAGGATTTATAACATAGAAGAGAGAAACAGGAAGGAAAATAGGAAATAGCACAAATTTACCAGAGCATTGTCAAGAAGAAGCATTTCCTTAGTCACAGCGCTGTTAAATACAACTAAAAAGAACTCTTTTCAATTGGAAGAAGTGGGATATCACCTGGATACAAACTGATACATTATGTTACTAAATGGTATGCATCTAAATAAATGCATATACAAACAGTATATTAAGTTACCAAATTGTATACATTTAAATACATATACAAATTATATACTGTTACTAACCTGTGTACATCTAAACCAATACACAAATTCTATACTGTTCCTAAATGGTGTACACACAAATGAATACACATACAAATTATATGCTTACTAAATTGTGTACAGCTAAAGAAATACTTCTGAGAACACTATCAAGGTCTAGAAAGAGGTTCACTATCAACTGCATAATACTTAGAACAGCATGGATTGTCATGAGTGTTGTAATGTAGAAAAATCATATAGCCTCAATAAACAGATGGTTACACTTTCTAAGGTTTTAGTAGGGTCTTTTCATTTCCAGAGTTTGTCGCTAGTACTGTGAGTCAGGGGGCGGGAGGTGGGGAAGTAGATTTCTAAATGCCCCAGCTCAGTGTCAGTAAAAGAACTTTTCAGTCACAAATGGCAAGGCTGCCAGAAGGTGTTCAGTTTAAGAGAATGAACAAGGAAATCAAGGACTGGGAGAAAACATTCATGTGGAAGGGGACAAAACAACTGACAAGGGATTACTATCAAAGATACATAAAGGACTCCAAAAAATTGGACTTGATAATAAAGACAAACAACCCAATTTAAAATGGACAAAATGTGCTTTCTTTGGACAATACTACAGTCTTCTATGAAACGTTCAGAATTAAAGTCAAGTGGGAATGCCTATGATCTCAGAATAGAGCTGGGCACAGAGGACAGACTACAGTATGAACGGTGTAGAGAAACAGGAAAATTGGGCAATTTGTTCCCAAAATAAGGAAATTTTAACAAACAACAAACTTTAGGTTAATGACATCATGCTAAAATATTTAGGAAGAAGTATAATTTATTCTGGAAATGTCAAGGAAAAAAAAAAGAAGACACATAGAAGGGGAGATGTGGGGATGACAGATGTGAGCTAAAAAGAGCATGGTAAAATATTAATGGCAGACTCTAGGTGGTATATATATGATGCCTCACTGTAGTATTTGGTTAATGTTGCATTTTATTTGAATATTTCTATAATAAAAAGTTGGGGGAAAATGGACAAAAGATTTGAAGACACATTTCACACAAATGGCCAATATGCACATTTTAAAAGACTCAATATCATTTACTCATCATGGAAATGCCTAAAAGCACAATGAGATGCCACTGCACACCCACCGCAGTGGTTAAAATCAGAAAGACGAACTTCACCAAATGTTGCTGAGGATGGGGAGCAACGGGATTTCTATATACTGTGTTGTTGTTGTTGAGTGCCATCAAGTCAGTTTTGGCGCATAGCGACCCTGTGCAGAGTTTCCAAGGAGTGGCTGGTGAGTTTGAACCGCCAACCTCGTGGTACAAACTGACCTTGTGGTCCAGTGCTTTACCCCATAGCACCATATAAGAGTGTCAAATGGTACAGCCACTCTGGAAAATGTCTAGTAGTTTCTTAAACAACTAAACCCATCCCCTACACGCACACACACTGAAATTCCTCTCCTATATAAAAGGGCTCTGGTAGCATAGTGGTTACGAATCACGCTGCGAACCGTAAGGTCAGCAGTTTGAAACTACCAGTTGTTACGTGGGAGAAAGATGAGGCTTTCTGCTCCCATAAAGATGTACAGCCTCGGAAACCCTGTACAGGGTCGCTATGAGTCGGAAGCGACTCCACGGCACATAACCACCACCATATACAAGGGGACTTTAAAAAGCCCCACTGTATGTTGGTGGTGGTGGTGCTGTCAAGACGGCTCCGGACTCCTGGTGGCTACCTGTGTCCTAGAGCAGAGCTGCTCCACAGGGTTTTCGTGGTTGGAATTATAGAAACACATCAACAGACCTTTCCTTCAGGGCTGCTGCTGGGTTTGAACTGCCAACCTTTTGGTTAGCAATTGACCACAAATGGTTTGTGCCACTCAGCTTCCATTTTCCGCGTAAATACCCAATGAAATGAAAATAACGTACAAATGAAACACTTGTAACAAGAACATTCACAGCTGCTCCAAACTGGAAACCATCCAAACCCAGTCCAAACCCATTGCCATGGAGTCAATTCCAACTCAACCCTATAGGGCAGAGCAGACGTGCCCCTGAGATTCTCCAAGCCTTTATGGAAGCAGACTGCGACATCTTCTCCTGTGAAACAGTTCTCTTTACTTTTTTGGTAATTTGTTTAGTTTTTAGGAGGTCCTGGCTGTCTAATTTGTCTTCTGTTGTTTATGTATTTTCAGTTGTATTTGATAGACTACTTATATCAAAAATTAGATCCCTTAGTTTTGACCCTATGTTATCTTCCAGGATGTTTGTAGCTTTTACTATAACACTTAGGTTTTTGATCCATTTCAATTAGTTTTGGGGCATGATGTGAAGTATGGATCCTGACTCATTTTTCTGTAAATGGATAGCTAGTTTAGCTAGCACTATTTGTTAGAGACACTGTTTCTTCCATTACCAAGTAGACTCTGGCCTTTTGTTGGAGACTGAGTAGCTATAGATGGATGGATTTACTTCAAGGTTCTCAAGTCTGTTCCACTGGTCTAAGCGTCTGTCGTTGAACCTGAACCAGGCTGCCCTGACTACCCAGGCTGTATTGTAAGTTTTAAGATTGGGAAATGGGAGGTCTCCTACTTTGTTCAATATTGCTTTAGCTATCTGGAATCTCTTTCTGTTCCATAGAACGTTGTAGATTGGTTTTTCCATTTCATTAAGTAATGTTGGGATCTGGAATGGAATTACATTGTATCAGGGAATACTTTGGATGATAGCACTGACATTTTCATAATGTTGTCTTCCAATCCATGGGCACAGAATGCTTTTCCATTTATGTAGGTCTCTCTTGGTTTCTTGTGGTTGTGTTCTATGGCTTTCCTTGTACAAAAGTCTTTTACACCCCTGCAAGGTTTATTTCTAGAATAGTTTATCCTTTGATTTCCTTTTTGAAGTTCTCCTTTTCTATCTTTAAAATGGAGTCCTGGTGAGGCGCTGTAGTGTCAGCACTGGACTGTGAACCACAAGGCTGGCAGTTCAAGCCTACCAGCCACTCCTCGGAAACCCTACACAAAGTCGCTGTGAGTCACAACTGATTCAAAATCACTTAAAAACATCTTTAAAACACTTGTAGCTTAACCTCTTTCTTCCGAATGAACCCGATCTTTGCTACTGTAACAGCTTCTACAGGTTATTCTGTTGTTGCTGTTGGTGCTACTGAGTTATCCAACTCACAGTGACCCGTTACAGGGTTTCCGAGGAACGGCTGGTGGGTCTGAGTGGCCAACCTTGCGGCTCAAACCAACCTTGTGGTCCAGTAGTTATCCTACGGCATGCAAACATATCCTTGATAGTTTTTTGTGTCCTTGCGTTATTTTATCTTGCTTACAGGCCTCAGTCAAAGGAAACAATGAAAATCTACCTTGTAAGTGTGGTGCTGTGGGTTAATGTGCTATGTCAGTTTGAAACTCAAGGTCGGTGATTCAAGCTCACCAGCTGCTCCTCATAAACCCTACACAGGGTCACTATGGGTTGGAAGCAACTCAGTGGCACTGAACAACAACAAGGGTAGGTGCCTTTACCTAATTAAGAAAGAACACCTCTCTGCTGACAGGATTTAGTACTTTCAGTTAGCTCAGTACCAATTTGGGTTCCAGGCCTACTCTGTGGGTAAGGAGGGAGAACGTAGTAGAATGCAGAAACATCTGGAAAACTCTAACACACTGTGGTTTGTGGAGAGCTCTGAAATGATTATGTGCTGACCGGTTTACAGTACAGAGCTCACCGCCACTGAGGCGACTCTAACTCATAGGGACTCAGCACAGGATTTCTGAAGCTATGCATCTTTACAGTAGCAGAAAGCCTCTTCTTTCTCCTGTGGAGCAGCTGGTGGGTTTGAACTGTTGACCTTATGGTTAGTCCAGTACTTATCCTACAGCATCAACAAGGCACAGCTCCTTGAATTACAGAAGGGAGTGAGGAGAAAAAAAAATTTTTTTTTTTTTTTTTTTACAATTTCTACATGTATGGGTTCAGTAATTGGTTGCATTCTTCAGGTCATGCTATCTTTCTCAATATCTTTTTCCAAATTACTTCATGATCACTCAAAGTCATTTCTTTTTCTTAGAAGATGAAGACTAAAGGAGTTTAAAACGTAAGTGTTAGGCGTTTAATTTATGCCAGCTATCGTAGCCCAGCCGTGTGAAGAGTTTCCAAGGCTGTAAAAAGCTCTCTTCTCTCTCTCTCTCTCTCTCTCTCTCTCTCTCTCTCTCTCTCACACACACACACACACAGCAGCTGATGGGTTTGAATTGCTGACCATGCAATTAGCAGTCCAGTGCTTATTTTAACAGCACCACCAGGGTTCCTTTATATTATCACAGTCCTTGGAAAAGCAAAGGAGGCTGAACAGCATCCTATACTAAGTGCATGGAATAAAAAATAAAATTCTATTGGAAAAAATTCTACATCAGTCTATTTAGACAACTGAATTAAATTCAAGTAATTATGTTTTCAAACATCCCAATCTAAAGGGATCACATGTATAAGATCAACACATATTTGGTTTTCACTAAGTGATCATCTGAATTACAAAGTATATGAATATATTGACGACCCTAACTTTCAGAAAACAGTAATTCTTGTGACTTGTCACATTTGTAGGAACTGAGTAGTAGAATCATTCAAATTCCTCTAACTTCTCAAGCTCAGGAGACTCAGGATCAACAGCATCAATCCAAGGCCGATTCCTAAGAGGTGGAAGTCAGACACGCCTCCTCCCCTCTCCAACCTTCTGATGAGTTCTGACCTGTCATTCTCACAGCACTCGTGGTTTACTGCTGGGTTTGTGAATTCACTGCAGACAACAGTCACAATTATGGGGCTTATTTAGGGAAGGAACAGGGTTACCATTCAGAAACGACTCACACTGTAGTTCTTCCATCAGGACTCCTGGGGGTCTCTGTCCTGCTCAGACAAGTATTGTAAGCAGTTTTAGCTCTGCCAACGAAGTGCCTGGGGTACCCCACCGGTCTCCACCGAGTGCTCCTGCCTGAAGACACTCAGCTTTCTCGCTCCCTGGGCTGGGGAACCCTCCAGTGGCTCGGGCTGCTGCCATGGTTTTTCTGCCTTTCGGTGCCTACTTCTCTGCCAACTCCAGCACCACAGTTCTGTCTCCTGGATGAAGGAGGTTTCAGCACAGAGATCTTGGGCCAAAAGGATGGTCTCCCCTCTTAGCTCTTCTCTCCTGGGGGCAGCGACAGCCCCCTTCCCCACTTCTGGGATGGCTCATTTAAGCCTGCTGTTGTTAAGAGACATCGAGTCGGTTCTGACTCACAAGGACCCTATACAGAGTTTCCGAGGAACGGCTGATGAGCTTGAACCACTGACCATGTGGTTCAAACCGACCTTGCCGTCAGTACATTATTCCACAATGCCACACCAGGACTCCCATTAGCAGGTAGCAAAACTGGCCAGCCCTCTTTCATACACCTTATTTGCAAAGTCCCATCCTGACAAAAATGTCACGCACCTTATTTGCAAGCTATATAATTGCCTAGGTGAGCTACAAACTTTGTAATGCGTAGTGGTTGCAAGTTGGGCTGCTAAACCTCAAGGTCAGCAGTTCAAATCTACCAGTGGTTCTGTGAGAGAAAGATGGAGTTTTTAATTCCTATAAAGATTTACAACCTCGGAAACACTATATAGGGTTACTACGTGTCAGAACTGACTCTGTGGCACATAAACAACCAACCAACCCAGTCATCTGGTGGGAGTTACAAAGACTATGGCAAGAAGAGTCACATCAAGCCATATCAGCACCATAATATCCAATGGCATCTTATTTATTTAAGGAGCTCTGGAAGCGTAGTGGTTATGAGTCAGGCTGCTAACCTCAAGGTCAGCAGTTCGAAACTACCAGCCATTCCCTGGGAGAAAGATGAGCTTTCTGCTCCCAAAAAGATTTATAGCCTCGGAAGCTCTATGCAGGGTCGCTATGAGTCAGAACCGACTCCATGGCACATAACCACCACCACCAGGTTAGCTACAGCAGTAAAAGTGAGATCCCAAACTGTCAGCAATATGGTGGAAATGCCCCTCAGATCCAGGTTCGGTCCTCCTGGGTCTCTGAGGTCTGCCTCGTTCCTCCAGCTACCAGCAGAGCTCCTGATGCTCTGTTCTGGCTCCCGTTGCCCACTCAGGCTGCTCAGCGGCTACTCTACTTCTGTACACAAAGAAACTGGTAAGCACACATGGCAGCCACAGAATGCACTGGGTCACCAGAAAATTATGAGCAATTTAACCAAATGCCTTTTCCTTGGTTACGGATTGGGCTGCAGTTTCAAACTATCAGCTGTTCTGCAGACGGATGATGAGGCTTTCTGCTCCCATAAAGACGTACAGCCTCAGAAACCCTGTACCGGGTCGCTATAAGTCAGAACCAACTCCACGGCACACAGTCACCACTTTGCTTTAAAAAATGAAGAGACTAACAACAACATAGTAATGCATGTGTGGGTGTCCTATGTATGTATCAGAAAAGCAATACTATCTCGTATTAAGGGTGTCTCCAGTTAAACAACACTGTTCGTCTTGGCTTTAGAAAAAGGATCACATATAATTTTTCCACCATATATTTTCAGCATCTATCAAGAGCCACAGGATTCTCTAGTACATCCAATAATTATTTCTGACCAATTTATTTTCCATTTTTATTTTCTTTTGTTCTAAAGAGGCCTCTGTCATATCCTGACTTTCTGACAGTTTATAAGAATATGATAAAATTTGTGTTCTTTTTACTTGGTTGAGATAAAAAATTAATTTTACTCACCTGCGTCCCATTTTCAAATCTGTTCAAAATATATTCTTAAAATGGAAAGAGCTATAAAATCTCAACAAATTTTTGATATGGCAAGATACAAACAACTTACTGAAAAAAATCCTGCAGAATAGGAAACAAACCACAGAAATTCCCCTCAGCAGACCTGACTCTTCAAATGTGGAATGCTGTTCACTGCTGGAAACTGCATTTATGCCACTCACAACGCGAGATAACCATGAGGGATGTTAGTATTTAAGGCTGAGGGAAACCTAATTGTCCATTTCCTTTAAGTTGTCCAGGCTTCAACTCTCTGGGGTTCTGCCCTGATCACTTATTTTCAGCACTATATTCTTGTTTCAAGAAAAAGAAATGTATAATAATACATAAGAAAGTATTTTACGGGGATTCAGATTAATTGCAAAACAACTTATAGATGAGCCGTCTCTAAAACCCTTAAAGCAACACCTAACTACCATCACACCAAGATTTCATAGAAGATTCTAGAATGCCAGAATTGTTTCTGTGTTCACATACTCCAAAGGTCACTGAGAAACAAACAACCATCATGTGTGTGCGTAGGTCTGCATGCATGTGTGCATACATGTATATACACAAGATACGTATATATATTTATCTATGTAGCCATATGATACATACATACATATACATATTCATGTGATAGATATATTATATAGACAGATGTGTGTATATATACATATTCACATATGTATTTGTTTTTAAAACATCATTTCTGAATGTAGGCAGTTTATATGTTAAATAACTGGGTTAATCATGACTTTTTTAAAACTTAGAAATGTGATTATGATATAAGTTTCCTGGAATCAAAACTAAAAACAAAAAATAATTTCAAAGACAACTCACAGAGCAAAAAATTGTTTTAAACATAACAAATAACTTTTATTACTGGAAAACATCCAAAGTCTCCTGCCTTGTACTTATCATTTACATCACATGCCTTAAAAGAGGCTCAGCAACATATCTACTATCTTAATCTCGTCAGCACAAGTACACAAGAAGAAAAAAACCCTATAAATCAGCCCTTGCTGACAGCGGGTTTGTTTAGGAGTTTACCAACTGGAATGACTCTGCTGGAATCCCTTCAAGAAGCCTGTGAAAATGTCAGAATGGAGTCTGTTTTAGAGGTCATGGTCCCTGGAGAGCTCTGAGTTTGGGCCAGTTTGTCTTTTCACAGGCTTTAATATTTGAAAATCATTCCTTGCAGACACTGACTGATGCCCAGGGAATGTGAGGATTGTGGGAACTGGCATTACCAACAAGAGGGACAAACTTCATGGGAAATCAGTGCCTACTGCATTTGTGTTTTCAGCTCTCACCAGAGATGTTACACTTCACATGTTCTGGCGGGACACGGCGAGACAAGGCCAGTCTGACTTCCTAACGAAGAGGTCCTAACAGGCAAAAAAAAAAAAAGACTAACGCTATTGAAAGAAACACCAAGCTGCAAAACGCCATGGTGGAAACGTTGAAGAAGTATATTCACTTAGCAGGAAACAAAATATTGTCTACTGTGGTGCTACGGGTTAATGCGCTGGACTGAACAGCAGGTTTGAACAGCAGGTCAGCGGTTCAAGCTCACCAGCTCCTCCTCAGAAACGCTATACAGGGTCGCTATGAGTTGGACCTGACTTGATGGCACTTAACAACACCAGCAAACAGTCATCAAGTGCCATCTCCTAAACACTTTATGCATAGGGACTCATCTGATCTTCAGAACAACTCTATGTGGCAGGTTCTCATGCGATCCCATTTTGCAAACACTCAAAATAAGACAAGAGAAGACAACTATGTTGCCAAGGCTGCATGTCTACTGATGGTGCAACCAGGACCCAGGATCTGGAAGGTTAGTTCCAGAGCTCCTGCAATTAACCATCATGTGTGCTGACTCTTCCATGGTGTTTTTACACTAAATGTTCAATGTCGGGTACCTACAGCATATAGCGTGCTTAGGATGTGCCATGTAGGCCCTGGAGAGTTTAAATGTTTTATCTCATTCCATCCTTCCAACAGCCTACCAGGGGCATCCATCTGATTTGATTCCTTGGACACGGGTTGGGAGTGGTCTTATGTCACACATCTCACTTGAGGGAGCCTGGTCCAGGCAGTCCTCTCTTTCAAACCAGGCTCGTCTCCCTCGAAGTGACCTCCAAGAATCACCTCTAAACTGACTCCAGGTATACTGCTGGAGGAATTAATTTAAAGGTCTATGTATCCAACAGTTTTATGAAAATATACTACATTTTGGGTGGCCAACATTGCACACTTGTTGTCAAGTGCTGACGAGTCGGTTCTGACTCATAGTGACCCCGTATAAGGTTTCCAAGGAGCACCAGGTGGGTTTGAACTGCTGACCCTATGGTTCGTAATCCAGTGCTGACCCACAGTGGAAGACCGTAAGTCCAACACTGTACTAGAGGCTTAAAAAGAAGGGCTAATTTTAGGGTATGACAATAAATGTTTGCTAACAATAATAATACTAAGAAGAAGAAGAAAAAACCTCTCCATTTCCACCCTTGAAATACTGAGTATTCTGGTATTACACACTTTTCTTCTATAGTTAAAAAAAAAAAAAACAAAAAAAAACCTGATGGTTTGATCCAAAAGGACAAATGGCCTACTTCTTAAAAGCTCTGTCTACCACGACCTGCTGTTTCGTAGCTCGTCTGCAGAAAGCCCTGAAAATGCGAACGCCTGTCAGTTCTCAAATTTAGCCTATGAGAAGAACCAAAGGCAAGGTATGACTCAAGACTTTTGGCTATTTGTTTCTGTTGTTATGTCTTCATTAAACACAGAATATACATGTCAGAAATTTAAGTTGGTGAAAACAAATACCCATGAAAGCAATGACATAAAGGACCAGAAAACAATAGGAATACTTCGGGCTTTTTTTTTTTAAAAAGCTGAAATGCGTCTTTTAGCTATAAGAAGTCACTATAAACATGTTAACACATACCTGCCAACCCTTGGGAAAAAATAAATAAAGGATGATACTGTGTAGTCTAAACTGAATACATTATTTTTGAGACTCACATAATTTGAGTCAACAGTTCTCTCTCCTTCTAACTATGGGATGAAAATCCGCACAATTGAGAGAGCTGGCATTTATGTTTAGCACCACGTCCACGAAGAACGTATTCCTAACCTGTATCTAGGGGGAATTCCATCCGTTCACCAGGATAGACAGTACCTCCCAAACTTCCTGTCTCTGCTGCCCAATGAATGATGCAAGGCATAAGTAAGACCGAGACAGAAGAGCACATGTTGTCATGAGGGTAGCACAGAAGAGCACATGTGTCACGAGTGATACACGACGGGCAGACTGTGACACAGAGAGCTCGCAGACTTAGCCACACTCACAGTCTGAACCAGCAGAGGACACTGGAGTCCTGACTCCCAAAAGGCTACATGTGCTGTTAACAGTGAGGACAGGAGAGCCAACAGTATGCATTAAGTTCAAGGAGGCGGAAAACCTGGGCACCATGTTTGAGAATGAGTCTGAGTGATCGCTGACCATGTCAAACAGTAAATTCCAATAGTGGGTCATTCTGCCATGTCTGTCTTATTTTTCCTGTTACAAGAGCACTTTATTACAGATGCCTTAAAATATACCCGAACACACCTAGTGTAGTCTCGGATGGAAGTGAGTCTGACATTTCAGATGATTAAAGAGCCTAGCCTGTCAAGTAAAATTCCAAGAGGGGCGTGCAACTTTTTTGGGCAGGTGCCCACTGTCCACAAATGTGTAAAGAAAAGAAAATTCTGCTCATTCAAAAGTGATGGCAGGAGCTCTATTCTCAAATGCCCCCAGGTTCAAGTTCAGTGAGAAACAACTAGAATCTTGTCTGCTAATTCCTGCACAATGTGGAGCATTACTTTGATTGGATAATCTTAGACCCCGCAGCTGGTGGGATGTGATTAACGGGTCATTGCTATACGTGCTGCCAAGTCTGTTCCAATTCAGAATTAGCTGGTATAGCATTCCTGAGGAGCAGCTAGTAGGTTTGAACTGCTGACCTTTCGATTAGCAGACCAATGCTTATCTTACAGCACCACACCAGACTCTGTGATTAATATGCTCCCCCCCAATGAACTCAAGACCACATATACTAAGAGAGGATGAGGCTCCACCCACCAATGAACACTGGCTGGTATTGGCTGTTATTGCCAAACGGGAACACATGCTTAGTAAGCACACACTGTGATGTGAACATACAGAAGCAACCAGAAATGATGTACAAGGTTAGTGTCTGTAAGGTTTTCAAGGGACTGAGACGAGGTGATAGTGTAAATCATGTAACGGTGTGAGCTTTCTCATTAGTAGAGTGACAAAGACCTGGAGATAGCAGTATCTGAGGTTCCTAAGTCATTTTGATTATTGCTTTATTGGGAAGTATGTTTTATACTTGATCAGTCCCTTTGTGTATATATAAAGGAAGAACCTTGCGGAATCTCTGTATGCGTTGTTGTTGCTGTTAAGTGCCGTTGAGTTGGTTCTGACCCATAGTGACCCTACATAGGGTTTCCGATGAGCGGCTGGTGAGCCTGAACTGCTGGCTTTGCAGTTCAAACCGACTTTGAAGTCCAGTGCATTAACCTACAACGCCACACCAGGACTCCTCTGTATGCATACGTATCAACTTTCCTCAGGGATTATTAACTATGTTTCTGTGCATAGTCTCTGGTAATCTAGCGAAGTGTTCGGATTATGCTTTTAAAACAAAACATATTAAGACTGTAGAGTAAACCAATTATGTATATTAAAACTGTTAACAATGCATTATGACATGAGCCAATATTATAAGTCAATTTGTAATATACACACATGTCCTTCTTTAGTACCATATGAAAAATTTTAGCAAAAATAAAGATGCAATTTTTATTAAAAAACACACACCACACACACATATATGTATACACACACACACACACACACACACACACACACACACACACACACACACACACACACACATATATATATATATATCCTAAATAACAATGGAATGAAAAAATCCATAGTCACGTTTTTCGTTTTTTTCCAGGATACTGCGCATATTTAGCTGACCCTACCAATCAGTAAGGAGTCCTGGTGTGGCACTGTAGGATAAGCACTGTAGGATAAGCAAGGTCGGTTTGAACAGCATGGCCAATAGTTCAAGCTCACCAGCCGCTCCGCAGAAACCCTACAAAGGGTCGCCATGAGTTGGAACTGACTCGACAGCACTTAACAACAATAACCTATCAGTGGCTACATAAGATAAGCACTGGACTGCGAACAACAAGTTCAGCAGTTCAAGCCCACCAGATGCTCCCTGGGCGAAAGACAAGGTTTTCTGCTCTCTCAACGATCTATAACCTCGTTAACTCTATACAAGGTTGCTATGAGTTGGAATCAACCCCCACAGGACAACTTAAAACCTGGGAACACAGTGGCTATTGATAATAAGTACTGGACTGTGAACCGTATGGTAGTGGTTCAAGCCCACCAGCTTCTCCAGGAGAGAAAGATGAGGCTTTCTGGTCCTGCAAAGATTTACAGCCTTAGGAAACCCATACAGCATAGCTATGAGTCGGAACACAACGGCACTTCACAACAACCTGGTGTCACAGTGGGTTAAACACTGGGCTGCTAACCATAACGTACACAGTTCAAATCTACTAGCTACTCCTTGGGAAAAAGATGAAACTTTTTGCTTCCTTCAAGATTGACAGCCTTGGACACCCTGTAAAGCAGTGTCCTGTGAGCTGTGGTCCTGTGAGTTGGCCCCGGCCCGGCTGCAGTGGGCTAACAGAGGTTGGTATGGTAGAGCAGTGTTCCCTGACTGCCCCTTCTTCTTCCTTTGGAGCTACCAAAGGTCTTTGTGGTGGCATCAGGTGACAAACATCAGAGCCCTGGTTTAATTTTAACAAAGTCTCTAGTCCCAGCAGAGTGACTGACTAAAACTATTCGTTTCCAAGTAGCCTAGAGAGAGCTAAGTAGTTAAGGGCTTATTTGTTGTTGTTAAGTGCCACTGAGTCAGTTCTGACTCATAGCAATCCTGTCCACGGTTTCCGAGGAGCAGTTTGTGGGTTTGTACCACCAACCTTGTGGTGCTAACTGACCTTGTGGTCCAGTGCATTATTCTGTAGTACCACACCAGGGATATTAACCAATCATTTATATGACAGATGTTATCTGTTATGATTGTGTTCTGAGGGGCAGCAAAGACTTAATTTTTAGTAAATTGGTTGGCTGTGTGCCACTGAGTCAGTTCTCACTCATAGCAGCTCTGTAAAGAATGTCTAAGCCTGCAAATGTTTATGGCAGCAGAAAGCCTGGTCTTTCTCTTGTCTAGCTCCTAAGTGGACTTAAACTGCTGACCCTGCAGTTAGCAACCCAACACGTAACCCACTACATTATCAGGGTTTCTTTAGTTCCAGTTTATATACTAGTCTAGTGTCCTGGTGCGGCGCTGGGGGGTTAATGTGCTGGACTGCAAAGGTGCTTTGATCTGCTCCATCAGCAGTTCAAGCTCACCAGCCACTCCTTAGAAACCCTATACAGAGCTGCTAAGGGTTGGAACTGACTTGATGACACTTACTAACAACAGTGTCTAAAATAAATTATGCTGTGGACTTTAGTTTTACAAAAAGCATCCCAAATAATCTACGTAAGACATAATTCCCTGAACTCTGGTAATTCTAGGAAAATCCTGTAAACAGTTCAGGAAGACACTTCTGTAAGTTTAAGACGATGTAGTCTCCTGCTGGTTTGAACCGCTAATTACTTCTGGGCTCTGCATCTCCTTATGTGTGGTGAATAAGGCGCTCTGGTAGCTCAGTGCTTACGAGTTGGCCTGCTAACATCAAGGTCAGCAGTTGGAAACTACCATCTGTTCTGTGGGAGAAAGATGAGGCTTTCTGCCCCCTTAAAGATTTACAGCCTTGGAAAGCCTACATAGGGTCAACTATGAGTCAGAACCGACCCTAAGGCACACACCACCACCGCCATTTAGAACGACTATATTAACTGAAGACTCTGAGGGCATTTCAGCAGGAGGACACATTTTAAAGATTCGGTAAACAACTCAAAATGAGGCTTCGGAGATGCTGTAATTAGGGCCCACAGCTTTACTGAAGTATGTTTAAAACTGTAGGCTCTACCCACCAGCTGCTCCTCACAAACTCTGTGCATGATGGGAATTGACTCGATGGCACATAACAACAGCAACCCACCTAGCAAGGAGCCCAGGCAGCATGGTGGACTATGAGCTGGGCTGCTGACGTAAGGTCAGCAATTTGAACCGACCAGAATTTCTACTCCCATGAAGATTTACATCTTCGGAAACCCTAAGCAGGGTCCCTGTGAGCCGGCACCTTCTCTATCCACCCCACAGTGAGAATGGAAGCATCCTCTGCAACTGCCAGCTGGAGATGGGCGAGTGTGTCTGAACCCACAGCTCTCCCTCGACCCACTCTCTCTCCTGGGGTGTGTTTGGCAACGCACTGAAGCAAAGTAAATTCTCAGTAACAGCAAAACGATCTTAATAAGAAGGTCAGAGTTGGAAAGAAGGTGGCGGTCAGGGTTACAGGTGCTAACGTACAGGGAAACAAAGCATTCTATTTACTAGGAGACACAGAGCACCTCACCTTTAAGCTGCTTAGGGTGCTTCTTCATTTTGAAAAGGGATCGTCATAGACAAAACATGCATGAGAACTACCACAGGTAATCACGAACTTCGTTTGCAGATGGAAAGTGATTCAGAGATGGCGTTTAAACTTTACAATTGTGTGTACTGTGAGTCCTCCAGTTTAATTTTAAATACATACGTGTGTGTATGTACACACACATGTATGTATGTACGTACATAAGCCATTTCCTTGATTAAAACCTCTCTTTATATGTACACATATAAGCTTCACTTGGTGTGGCACTATAGGATCAGCACTAGGCTGCTAACTGTAAGGTCGGTGGTTCAAATCCACCAGTTGCTCCTCGGAAACCCTTTACAGGGTCACTATAAGTCAGAACTAACTCAATAGTGCTTAACAACAACAATAAATACGAATGTACATATGCATTTAATTGGTTTTATTGAATTAAACACCTGAAAAATGTGAGTTGGCAAGTGTTCTTTATACTGCAACAATAAATTTTTTTAAAATATGTCAGAAGCTTGACTACAGAAAACTCAAGGAGTATGTATTCCTCTTCTCAGTCTAAATATTCTAAAGAAACTCTGGAAAGCATCAAAAGAAAGATTCCACAGGCATCTCTAGAACACGTGTATTGATGTCCCTGCGAATTACTTTCCATTCTCAAGATCCTACTAAATATGTTGTTAACAGTGAAGTCAATGACAAGATTATATGACAGGAAATTATACATGTCTACTACCTCCAGTAGGAGCCCTGGTGGCATAGTGCTTATGCATTGGGCTGCTAACAGCAAGATCTGCAGTTCCAGTCTACCAGCCGCTCTGCGCAAGAAAGATGAGGCTTTCTGAGCTGTAAAGATTTACTGCCTCAGAAACCCTATATAAGGTCACTGTGAGTCAGAACCAACTCCTCGACACACCACCACCACCTCTCTACCTCCAGTAACAGGAAGGGAAGGCAAGAATCCCATCGATTTAATGTCTTGGCTACTCAGCATCAATTTATTTCCTTTTCACTTAGGAAACTACCAGCCTCTTTTGGTCCGACTCTCCAGGATAAAACTGGGACTTTCTTCTCTCTCACAATCCTCATTACGTTACACAGCCTTATGCACATTCTAAGAAGCATAGTTTTAGCCAAGCTGCCAATCTCCTCGTGTATTACCAAACATCTGGCCTGACAGTAGGCCTCACAGATTAATGAGGAGAGAGGATATGTTTTCAAAACATTTGAAGTGAATAGCTGTGAACATACGCCATTTCTTTTCAGTGGTGTCGTGCAAGCTGTTTTCTATGGCTGGGTACCAGGGTGAGGCCGTTTACCTGACTTTTCCCACATAAAATAACACAGGCCCTGATTCCAATGCAAAAAGCCACCTTGTACTCTTTGGGTGCAACAAACTGGAATAAATTTGTTTTCTCCGCAAGTAAATCATTCAGGAAGAGCTCAAGAGGCGGTCGGTCTGATGATCTAAAATAGTTCTGTGTCACAGACGAATGACAGAGGACATCTTAGAAAAAGTAAACTCCACAATGGATTATAAATGCAAAAGCAGAACAACCGCACTAATTAGCAAAACCCAAGGTTTCAAAATAGAGTAACACACATACATCTTAATGCAGGAAGGGAAAGGCAGCATTCATTTTACACCCACCTGTCAAGCTCTGGTGGTGCTATGGGTTAGGTGCTGGCCTGCTAAGTGCAAGGTCAGTGGTTCAAACCCACTAGCTGCTCTGCGGGTGAAAGAGGAGGCTGTATGCTGCCATACAGATTTACAGTCTCCAAACCCTATACAGGGTCTCTCTGAGTTGGAACTGATTTGATGACAGTAGGTAATGTGTCGATAGTACAGTTGTGTCCACAGGGCCAAGGACAAACCTGACTGATCCTCATCTTCACATGGTGGGACTTAAGAGATGTAGCAAAAAGTATTTAAAAACTCAGATAGCTTTTAAAACTAGAAATCCAAATCAGTGTATCTCCCTCATACTACAGTAAGACTGGCCATAAGTTAAAAGCTCCAATCTGCCACCCAGCGTACTTACAGACTCGCTTCCACCTGACAATTCACTAGCCTCGCAACAAGCACGTGAATAAAAGGCCCTTGCTGGGGGCTGCCAGTGTGTAGACAGGCGAAGAAGGAAGCTGCAGTGGCCAGCCTGTAGGTATGCTAGCTCCATCTACCTGGCCTTTCCCAGCTTTGATAACGCTGGATTCACCTTCCACACTGGGGCTTTTTCTAGCTGGCCACCCAAAGAACTTCCACTGGTTTTCCTTCTCTTCCAAGTGCTGACCAGCTGAAGGTGTGTTAATATTGGAACATGAAAACAGATAGACTATCCTGGCATGGTGCTGGAAGATAAGCACCGGGCTGCTAACTGCAACACTGTCAGTTCAAACCCACTAGCTTCCGCTCCTCGGAAACCCTATACAGGCTCACTCTGAGTGGGAAGTGACTCGACTACACTTAACAACAACATGTGTCTAAAATGCCCAAAGGAAAATCAATTTCCCATGTCTGCATGTTTTAGTAAAGGCACATTACTTATGTGCTTCTGCATATCCAGTTTCCTTTTCAAAGGACTAACTTGTTGGGAAAAATGATTTTCCTAACTGGCTGCCTAACTCCTGAGGTGCTTTAGCTCCACAAGGATTTTAGCTACTTTCTTCAGGAGTAAATGAAAGTCCCCGCTCATCTGTACTAAAACATCTTTCTTACTGGCTCCAGGAGTGGGGATATTTTGTCACTCCAACGATATTTCTAAAAGAAATAGTTTTTCAAAATTAGGGAAGTGCCTGGAATCATTACTTAAACATAAACTTCATTTTCTTAGTAAGGACTCTTTATAAACGATTTGACGAGGCAGGACTTCTTCATACGACCCCCAAATGAAATATCTTCCTTTTCCCACAGCAGAAAAGAAAAGGATTCTGACAGGTGAAATCCAAACAATTAGGAACCACAATAAAACAAATACCAAGAAAATATCTCAATTCCAAATATGCTGTAACAGCTAAGCGGTACTTAAACTTCACTCCATCTAGATGATTCTGACACGCAGTCAAGCGAAAATCTTCATGGGGCAGCCTTCCTCAACTGTCTCCCACGGAGTGAGTGGCTGGTGGATTCGAAGCGCTGACCTTGTACTTAGTAGCTCAATGCACCAACACCATCAAGTCTCCTTGACTAGTACTTCACATTCATTCATTTTGAGGCTAACACCTTTCTTTTGTTTATGATCTGACTGAAACAGGGCTTTAAGAAGCACCCAAAAGAAAGAACACAATGACAAAAACATGAGATTTAAGGTTCTTTCTTCTGTATAGTGTGGGATGTGAACATGCTCTGCTCATATAACTGTATAGAAGGCACAGGTTTTTGAAAACTGAACAAGGATTCTTTTCATGCCTTTGAATGTGTATGAAGATTACCATACATGTAAATTTAGAGGAGATACTCAAATATGAGGGGAAATTAGTCATTAGAAAATAGGGAACTATCTCAGATTTGGGTCGCTCTGAGTTGGAACTGACTTGATGGCACTGAACAACAAGTCTCTCATATTTTGAGGCGTTCTATTATTTATTGATATTAAACAAAAAAGAACTCGTGGGGAAAACGTATTAACTTAGAAACAAACTTCCTTCAAAGGACTCTCCAGTCTCCTGTTTATACAAATAACCTAATAGGATCATAAATAAATAAATAAGGGGGGGAGAATAAATACATTTATTATTTCCATATTAATTCTCTTCAGATTTAAATTTTGGATGCTGATAGAAAAAGCCTCTAACAATGAAAGTCAAACACTACTCTGTCATCAAGAACAATGGTGACCGTGGTGACTCCTGGGAAGAGTCGAGGGTGGGCAGCTGAAGGACAAGGTGGAGACAACAACCCACGAATGTATTACCTACTCAAGAAAATGGGTTACAGTCTAGCTCAGAAACTACACTCATATAAGATGGTAAAAACAACAACCAATCAAAAAGAGAATATCAAATGGTTATGTTGTAGATATTATGAACACAAGACAATTTAGAACCTGGTCCAACTGTGGTTTAAATGTCGAGTGTCACACCATACCTGCGTTCAGAACCTGCTGTCACCCAAACAAGAGAGAAGCAGTGAATACCTGCCCTGGAGACAAGTCTGCGCTGGACGACAGCAAAGGTTCAGGATTGAGTGTGAGCACTCAATGTCTTCATGACATGTGACAGGGATACAAGTGATATGCCTTATTATCACACTGCTTCACATCCTTTTAATTATATTGTTGTTGTTAAGCGCTGTCTAGTTGGTTCCAACCCATAGTGACTCTGTATAGGGTTTCTAAGTAGCAGCTGGTGGGTTTGAACCGCTGACCTTGCTCAAACCGACTTTGGGGTGTAGCGCTTATCCTACAGCATCACACCAGTTAGTTATGTATACGTAACTAAATTAAGGGGTCCTGGTGTGGTGCTGTAGGATAAAGCACCGGGCTGTTAACTACAAAGTTGGCAGTTCAAACCCACCAGCTGCTCCTCAGAAGCCCTATACAGGGTCACTATGAGTCAGCTCTGACAGGATAGCACTTAACAGCAGCAAAATTAGTAAATGAAAAATTGGCCATTTCATCTACCTCCCTAAAAGTTTATAGAGGAGGCCCTTCTATACAGGGCTACGTTATGTTCAGGAACACTCAGTACTTTTTGCAAGAAAACCTGGGGAGCTGTACCCAGTAAATGACCACCAGACCAGTTCAAGTTTCCTTACACACATCCCCCCACTGCTACATAGGGCCATTTTCTTGAGCAGTTGAACATTCCAATTTTATACCAGTTCAACTCTTATTCTGCGATGGATAATGTGAACACAAAACGGATCCAAGCATACTGTCTAAATTTGACCACATTTAGTTGCATGTCACTGAGTGTGGTTTTCTTCCCTCAGTCCCTGGCTAAGACACAGCGAGGCTCCTAAGTGATGGAAGGTTCTAAAGCCACAGCCTCCCGAAGGCTTTGAAAGCCCTTCAACTAAGATGCTGCTCTCAACTACCCAAACTGGTCCAGGGTTGTGCCTGACAGCAACTATCAGGTCCAAATCAAAACCTATCTTAATTGAAGGGAGAACAAATACACTCCAAGGTCACACTCTACAGGACGGTGATTAGTAGTAAATGTCTTTTACAGGCAGGCCCCAGATTAGGAAGGAGTTACGTTCCTAAATTTCTCTTGAAGTCTAATTTGTACATCAAGTCCAAATAGTTAGGTACACGGTTGCAACCCAGTATAAATCAAATGTTTGTCTTGGCATGTAAGTATATAGTGTGTGCCTTTCTAATCTTAAAAAAACATTCAAGAAGCATTTCCGGATACACTGAAACATCTTTAATACAAGAATACAGTAATAATAATGATGATGTTTTGATGTCACTTGCAAAGTGGTGCCCATTTATTTTTACAGACCACTGAAGGTAACTCCAGTTTTTAACATAATAAGACTCATATATTGAGTTGTATCCCCATAAACTATATGCTTGCTTGGCTGGGTCATGATCCTCAGTGGTTTGGCAGCTAATGATGCAATGCGGCAGTTATGTCACGCTGACCCAAAATGGGATAAATCAGTAAGAGTTAATTAATGGTGGGTTCCTTCGTGAGCTGATGTAAGCGAGTTTCCCAAGGATGCTGTCTACAACACCTTCTATCTGACAACAGAGATAAAAGGAGAGAGAAGGGAGGACCTACAACTACAAAGAAAGAAGAGCTGGAAGTGGAGTGTGTCTTTTGGATTTGAGGTCCCTGCACTGTCAAGCTCCTATATCCAGGGAAAGACTAATGCCAACGGCATGGAAATCTCCAAGCAAGTCTGGGTCTACAGATGCTGCAGAGAGACAAGGACTTTTCTCCAGAGCCGGCGCTCTGAGTCAGACTTCTAGCCCCTGAGTCTGTGAGAGAAGAAATCTCTGTTAAAACATGCCATGCCACTGCCTAACCCCCTAGTGCTGTTATAGCAGCACTAGAAAACAACGGCAATTGTCCAACTGTCTTTATGGAGATTGGTTTATACACCTAATCCAGGGACTGCCTGTATCCACTGTCTTGAATAAGTTAAGGTCAATAATGAGAATGATCAGGAAAAACTCAGAAGTCAGATTAAGGAAGTAACAAGGTACGGTCAGAAAGCATTCTGCAGGGAAGCTGTTTTATTGCTTCTAGCTTTCAAAGCAGAAAAATTAAAATATATTTATGTGTATGAAACTCATCAGAACTCTGGGAACACAATAAACCCAGCTGAAATTCTTAAGTCTGTTCTTCCAATGATGGATGCTCAGTGTATTTGTTAATTTTAACAAAATTTTGTATTTGCTAGCTTTTAAGTTTTCCAAGTTAGAAATTACTGTACATCATCTCTCTCTATTCATTTCTGTTAGAAACTACAATGCTATGTTTTCAGGAGACTCGGGGGTGCCTCTGTGATTAATGAAGATGTCCTTAACAGAGGCAGAACAAACATAGACACCCATTTTAATATACACAAAGGAGAACCAGCAAACTGAGAATAACCACTAATCAATAAGATATAGGAACTAGGAAGCTCTTGCTTTCCTGGTGCTCACTCAAATGGTTTCCCCTCTGTCAACTTTGAAATTAAGATACGACACAATGGCGGTGGGACGAGACAGTAGGAGTAGAATCTAGTCACACCTATGATCTATTTTTCCTGGATTCATGCCATTAGAGTGTGAATTGTGCTAAAATGAGTGAGTGAATCTTAAGTTTACTGTCAAAAATACTGTGGCTGGTGGGTGCACCCTAGGAACCCAGATCTGCCATTGGACAGAGTTCCTGCTCTGAGGCTCCAGGAACCCCGAATGTCTACCAGCTTTTCCCAATTTGTGTTGTACTCCCAATTTTAGGATTGTTTTCTGCTAGGAGGTAAGTAGCAGTGACGATTTTGCTATGTGCAAACTGCTTGTCTCATCTACTCTCAGCCATTGTCATTTCCTCCATTTGTGTAACAAAAATTTGTTCACATGTCACATGAGAGAGAGTGAAAAGCATTTTAAATCCATCCCAACAGGCTGGTCAACAGGCACCAAGAGCAGAAGCTGCACAGGGCCTGTCCTGTGTTCTTGGGCCTCACTTCACCTGGTCCCTGTAGGAGCCACCAGGGAGGCAGATGTTCAGCACTGCTACTGAGGCTGGGCAACTCATCTCCAGAAAGTGACACATTAGAGGAGGCGAATGAGAGTAGATGGAACCCTGCTAGTGCAGTGCTTAAATGCTCGGCTGCTAACTGAAGGATCACAAGTTTGAACCCACCAACCGCTCCATGGGACAAAGATGTGGCAGTCGGCCTTAGCAAAGATGACAGCTCTGCTCTGTTTTAGGGTCACTAGGAGTCAGAAGCGACTTGGAGGTACACAACAACATCAGTGTGGGTACCGATTCCATATTTTAATTTTTACTACAGTTGGGAGCCCTGGGGTGGCACTGTGGGTTAATGTGCTGGACTGCAAAGTCTATTTGATCTGCGAGATCGGCAGTTCAAGCTCATCAGTCACTCCTTGGAAACCCTAGAAAGGGTCGCTCTGAGTAGGAACTGACTTGATGACACTTACCAACAACAGTTGGAAGGGGGTAGTTTTGAGATTGATGAAAACAACCTGAAGGTGAGCAGGGTTGCTTTGTTTTTCAGACAAAATAAAAAGATACAGCCAAAATATGTAAGTTATGATGGTCTGTTCCTTAAAAACCAATCTGCTGTTCTCTCAAACTTTGCCCCTTCCTTACTGAACAATCTTGAGTGATCAAAAGCTGTATGTTTAGGTGCATAGCGTAAACATTTTACCAAGAAAAAGTGCACCCCCCCAGGCTCTTATAATAATGCCTCCTACTTGAAGGTCAATTATACGGGTTATTTTGGCATTTATCAGTTATGCTCAGAAAAACTGAAAAAAGAAAGCCCTTTGCTGGCTCTCTGTACTGACCTCGCAGACTAGAAGACAAGTACTTCGCAGGGAGAGCTACCACCCAATACTCGTTTGGAGGGGCAGAGAGGGAGATGCAAAACACTGTGAAAGTCCTTTCGTCTGACTGTTCAAACCTAACTACACACTTTGGCTGAGATCATCTCTACCCAGAGAAATGAAGTTGGAAGGCACTTTTTGAAGGCACAGCAATTTTGAAAATACAAGGTATTAAAGAATTGTTTAAAGGATACCATTGCTACCAAAAATTGTTACTGTAGGAAAAAAAAAATGAAAGCATTGGACTGAAAGTGCTTATTCATCAAATCAGCCAGACTGTCTGTGAGGTTATCGTCAGTGACAGACTGCCAGATCTAATTCACACACAATGTAACTGACCAAGAGTAAGGCAGAATAAAATGGGCTGGCAAAGCCCAAGCCTTCAGATCAAAGCTGCTCTGATGCAGGCTGGAGAACTCACCGTTCTTCCTTTCCTTCAGAGGGGGTAAGTGCTGACTGGATTGCAAGGAGAGCTCCTGGAATTCGTGAGCCACGGCTTCACTTTGAGGACTTGGAACAAGATGGGCCGACGGTCCCAGTTCATCCTCGGTGTCTACCGGCCCTGAGTGATCCATTGTGTCCCAGTCACTGGCAGCAAGGGGTACAAGACACCTCCTAATGTGGCCTGATGAAGAGACTGTCGAGATAAAGAATGGGTAAATAGATGAAACATTTCCTTCTCGCCCCTGCACAAGTGTTGAAATAGAACCCTGGGTTTTAGTTCAGCTTCACTATTGTGTGACCACAACCAACCAATTTACTCTTTAGACTTCTGGGCGCATGGGGGCTTCATACAGTTAAGTACTGGCCTGTGAACCACAAAAGGTCCATGGTTTGAGCCTGCCAGCCGCTCTGCGGGAGAAAGATAAGGCTTTACACTCTCTCGGATATTTAGAGCCTTGAAATTCCTATATAGGGTTGATAGAGTCAGAACCGACTCGACGGAACTTAGCAACAACTAGACCTCTGATTCCTTATTGAAAATACAAGACTAATATACTTCCCATCTTAAAACACTTAAAATGTAAACGAAAGCTCAAAAACGTTTTATATAATTTGTTAAGCCAATGATTAAAGAAAATTACAGCTACTGGTGTGGTGCTGTAGGATAAGCACTGGACTGCTAAATGCAAGGTCGGCAATTCAAACCCAGCAGCCGCTCCTCAGAAACACTGTATAGAGTCACAATGAGTCAGAACTGGCACAAGGTTACTTAACAAGAAAATAGCAACAGATATCATTACTCAAAACTGTCATGAATATAAAGATGAGAAGAAAGCCACTTAATACTGATGCAATAAAACAACTGGCTTGAAAAACCGTCTTAATTTCTGTCAAACAACTTTAAATTGGTCCACATTCGCAGCAATCAGTAATGTTTCAGATAAAGACTCTCTTTCAGCTTGAATCTCAGAAGGACAACAACAGGTAGTAGAACCCTTAGCAAACCTGTGACGGACACACAGTTTACACAAAGATCAAAACTGTTCCTTCAGGCCACTGAGATTTGGGGTTGTTTGTTACTACATTATGATGTGGCCTGTGCTGACTGATAAAGGAACTAATACCCAGGAGTATCAAAGACACAATAAAAACTCTAAACGTGAGGCACTGACTTAGGAGTTGAACAGCGGTCAGCAAGAAAACTGTTATCAGAAGCTAGAAGCATGATGACCCAGGTGATTTAGTGGCAAAACATTGGGGGAGGGGGACACTGTTGTCTACTTAGTAACATTCTATGTCATACTTTGTTCATCCACTTCCCTATTCAGAGACACTGGATTGCTCCCAGTGTTTTAATATTAGCAAGAAAGTTGCTAGGAATAACTATGTGGATCTATATGGACAAATGTTTTCACCTCTTTTGGTCCTATGTAGGAGTAGAATAGCTGGATCATATAGGAACTATGTGTTTACATTTTTAAGAAACTGATCATTGTTTTCCTAAATTGTTGTGCTATTTAGCATTCTCACCAGCAGTGTATACGAGTTCCAAGTGCTCCACATCCTCCCCAACACTTAATATGGTCACTTTTTAATTTAGCTATTCTACTAGGTTTATCGAAAGATGAGGTTTTCTGCTCCCGTAAAGATTTACAGCCTCAGAAACCCTGTGCAGGGTCACTATGAGTTGGAACCGACTCCACAGTACTTAACAACAACAACAAAGTTTATATGGAATCCTAGTGTGACACTGTAGGATAAACAGAGGATCACAAGGTTGATGTGAACTTTAAGGTTGGCGGCTAAAACTCGCCAGCTGCTCCTTGGAAACCCTATATATAGGGTTGCTATGATTTGGTGTGGCGCTGTGGGCTAATGCACCAGATTGCAAAGCTGTTTGAACTGCAAGGTCGGCGGTTCAAGCTCACCAGCTGCTCCTTGGAAACCCTATACAGGGTCACTATGGGTCGGAACTGACTCGACAGCACTTAACAATAACAACAGGTTTATAGAAGTATCTCATTGTAGTTTTAACTTGTATTTCCCTAGTGACTAATGTCATTTAGTATCATTTAATGTGCTTATTTACCACCCAAGCGTCTTCCTAAGTATCTGATCATCTCTTTTGCTCACTTGTTAAACTGGGTTGCTTTAATTTTATAACGGAATTTTGAGACTTCTTGATACATTTAGGACACAGAATTTATTAAGATGTGTGCTTTTGCAAATACTTTCTTCCAAGATAAAACTTTTTAAATAGATTATACCTCAACATAAATTAAAAAAAAAAAAAAAAAAATCCTTACAACTGAACCAAAATGCAACATCATGATACACACAGAAAATACTGAAGTTGCCCAAGATTTCATTTTGCTTGGATCCACAATCAACACTCACAGAAACTCAGAAGCCAAAAAATCAAACAATATACCGCAATGGACAAATCTGCTGTAAAGACTTCAAAGTGTTCAAGAGCAACGATGTCACTACTAAGATGCAGCTGGACAAAGAATTAGGAAGAACAAAGCAGATGGACTTGAATTATGGTGTTGGCGGGGAATACTGGACATGCCATGAACTGCTGCTAGAAGAACAAATGAATGTGTCTTGGAAGAAGCAGAGACAGAGGCTCCTGAAAGCGAGGAGGACAAGATTCTGCCTCACGTACTGTGGACATATTATCAGGTGGGACCAGTCTGTGGAGAAGGACATCATGCTTGATGAAGCAGAGGGTCAGCACTAAAGCGGAAGACCCTCAGTAAGATGGCTCCACTCTATAGACTAAGAATGAGGCCAGCACAGCTCCAGGCAGTATTTCGTTCTGTTGGACTCAGGGTTACTATGGGTCAAAACCTAACAACCCTTGATGGTATCTAACAACCTCAGCACAGCTGTTTACAAAATGTTTTAATTTGATGAAGTCCAATTGGCTCATTTTCTCTCTTTTATATTGTTTTTGGTGTTGTAGCTAAGAAACCTTTGATTAACCCAAGATTACAAAGATTATCTCCTATGTTTTCCTCAGATGTTTAATGGTTTAGATTTTACATATAAACCTCAGATACATTTTGAGGTAATTTTGGAGGTAGGGGTCAAAGTTTCTACTTGGTTTACATACTGATACCCATTTGTTCCCACACTGTTTTTCATACTGTATTTTTTTCCCCTCTGAGTTGTTTCTGTAACTTTGTTGAAAGTCAGTTGTTCATGTATGTGCCGACCTATTTCTTGATTTTCAATTCAGTTCCCAGAGAGCAAGGGCCAAGAGAGGCGTGGTCCCTAACGTCCATGTATAAACACTGCCCGGATCTCTGGCTGACCCCTATACTACACATGCATAAGGCCGACTCCAAGTAGTCCAGCCAAAGCAAAGCCAACTGAACTAAGATTCCAGTTGCTGCCCACTGTCGGAAATATAATGCTTACAGTCTGAGCTCAGTAAAGTTAACTGCCTGTGAAAACAAAAGAATAGCCTGACAGAGAACACCCCAGAATCCAGAAACTCTAACATTGTAAATCCAGAATACTACAGCCAAGGAAAATACTTTAAAATAATCAAAGTAAAGACATTTTCAGATAAAAGAAAACCGACAGACAACAAACAAGATGGTGGATCGGGTGGACCTTTAGCAGAGAGCTCAGCCAACAACAACACAGAATACCCGACCAAGCAGGCTCAGGGG
>NW_006408620.1:2611050-2618256 GCF_000296735.1 Chrysochloris asiatica
ATATGGAGAGGATTAAAATCAATGTAATGAAACAAGTTATATGAATTGTTGAATGTGAAACTGATGATGTGCCCTGTAAACTCTCACTCAATCCACAATAAAAACCTTAAATTAAAAAAAAAAAAAAAAGAAAACTGAGACAATTTGTCATCGTAAGACACACACTACAAGAAATGCTAAACGAAATTCTTCAGATTGAAGAGAAGTGATACCAGAAGGAAACTTGGTTCTTAGGAATGATAGCATCGAAAACAGTAAACATGTATATAAATTATCAAAGACTAGTTATTCCTCTCAATTTCTTTAATATAACCATTCAAAGCAAAAATATAACTGTGTACTTTAGAGTTTATATAGTATACAGATGTGCTATGTACAAGTATAGCATCAAGGGACCAAACTCACCAACCACTATTCTTATTAACACGGACAGCCTTGGAAACTGCTATGAATCAGAATCGACTTGATGACACTGGGTTTTTGCATAAAGAGTGAAAGACGGGTAAATGGACCTAACTGGTCACAAGGATCTGACATTTTAGGAGTAATCCTACAATTTTCTGAGTAGATGAGAAGCCCCTGTAAAGATTTACAACCTCGAAAATCCTATGAAGGGTCCCTATAAGTCAGGACCATTATTAATGCGTTCACATTTATGCTCATCTTAAACTCCTACACATCCCTACAAATTAAGAAAACTATAAACTATAAATTGACTACATCTGTGGAAGGAGAAGATGGAAAAGCTCCATATCATCAGTGAAGACAAGGCCAGGGGCAGACTGTGGAACAGACCATCAATTACTGATATGCAAATTCAAATTGAAACTGAAGAAAATGAAAACAAGTCTACGAGAGCCAAAATATGACCTTGAATTTACCCCACCTGAATTTAGAGATCATCTGAAGAACAGATTTATGCATTAAACACTAAAGACCGAAGACCAGAAGAGTTGTGCGATGACATCAAGAACATCATACATGAAGAGACTGAAAGGTCATTAAGAAGACAAGAAAGGAGGAAAAGGTCAAAATGGATATCAGAGGAGACTCTGTAGAGAAAATAAAGCAATTGGAAGAATTGAAGAGGTCCAAGTGCTGAACAGAAAATTTTAAAGATCAGCTCGAGAAGATAAAACCAAATACTATAATAAAATATACAAAGATTTAGAGCTGGAAAACCAAAAGGGAAGAACATGGTCAGCATTTCTCAAGCTGGGGGAACTGAAGAAAAAATTCAAGCCTCGACTTTTGTTATTGAAGGATTCTCTGGGCAAATTATTGAATGATGCAGAGGGCATCAAGAAAAGATGGAAGGAATACACAGAGTCATTGTACCAAAAGGAAATGGTTAATGTTCAACCATTTCAAGTGGTACCATATGAACAAGAGCCAATGATACTCAGGGAGGAAGTCCAAAGTGCATTGAAAGAACTGGCAAAGAACAAGGCACCAGGAATTGATGGAATCAAAATTGAAATCTTTCAAGAAAGTGAGGCGGCACAAGAGACACTCACTCATCTCTGCCAAGAAATTTGGAAGACAACTATCTGGCTGACTGATTGGAAGACATCAATATTTGTGCCCATTTGAGCACAGCCTTCGATATGGATTACATCTCAGTGTTAAGAAAACAAAAATCCTCACCACTGGACCAATAAACAGCATTCTTATCAATGGAGAAGAGATTGAAGTTGTCAAGGACTTCATTCTTCTTGGATCAACTGTCAACACTCGCGGAAGCAGCAGTCAAGAGATCAGACGACGTATTGCATTGGGCAAATCTGCTGCACAGGAACTTTTTAAAGTATTGAAGAGCAGAGATGTCAGCTTGAGAACTAAGGTGCGCCTGACCCAAGCCATGGTATTTTCAATAACCTCATGGATGCGAAAGCTGGACAGTGAATAAGGAAGATCATAGAAGAATTGATGACTTTGAGTTGTGGTGTTGGAAGAGAATACTGAAAGTGCCTTGGACTGCCAAAAGAACCAATAGATCTGTTTTGGAAGAAGTACAACCAGAGTGCTCCTTGGGGGCCAGGATGGCTAAGCTTCGCCTCTCCTACTTTGCACACATTGTCCGAAGAGAACAGTCGCTGGAGAAGGATGTCATGTTGGGTAAGGTGGAGGGTCAGAGAAAAAGAGGAAGACCCCCAACGAGATGGATCAGCCAGGTGGCATCATTGATGGTGTCAAGTGTGGCAGCAGTAGTGAGGTTGGCCCAGGATTGGACATTGTTTTGTTCTGCTGTGCATGGGGTCGCTATGAGTCGGCTCCGACTTGATGGCACCTGACAACAACAACAACAACAACATAAACTAAGAAAATCTTTTATAAAATGTTGTTCTTGTTGTGAAGTGCCATCCAGTAGGTTCAGACTCATAGTGACCCCATATAGGGTTCCCGAGGAGCAGCTGGTGAGTTTGAAATACCGACCTTGCAGTTCAAACCAACCTTGCGGTCCAGTGCTTATCCTACAGTGCCACAGCAGAGCTAATTTACACAATGTAGCCATGGGAAAAGACTAAGTGTTCAAAAAAGTTTAACTTAATATTCATGAACAGTTTTTATGGGTTCCAAGAGTCTATCTTCTGAAATTCTACTAGTACCAAATTTGCAAATTGACATCTAAAATTTACTAACTGCTTGCTAATTTTCTTTTGAAATTGAAATCAAACGTAATTAAACACCCTGTATCCAGTCATCTGTAAGAGAAATGTTAAAGATGTGGTACTAGAACTGATTCTTTATTTGGATCATAATTAAGTTATGAAAGTAAAGCAATTATTTTACTTTTAACTGGGAGGACGATGAGAAGATATCATTCTGTGTGGATCTGGCAGAATTAATGTTATTAATGCTACATGAAGTTAATATTTTGCAAATCTCAATAACGTATTGCATTCCAACATGAAACTAGTCCCGTATCTCCAGCATCAATTAGAAGTATGATACATCACTAGTTGGACTAACTTGGGATATGAGTTTTAGACGTTGAAAATCAAACCAATTCATTGTCATATACTATTTGGTCAGAGAAAGAAAAACAGAAAGAAAATTAGAAGCACACACCTTCGTGTACTCATCTATTTTACCATTCATTCATTTTTTTCCGAATTAGAGTGAAGATGTTGTTGTTGTTAAATGCTGTTGAGTCGGTTCTGACCCAGAGACCTTGTACAGGGTTTCCAAAGAGCCGCTGGTGAGCAAGAACCACCGACCTTGCAGTTCACATGACTTTGCAGTCTAACACATTAGCCCAGAGCGCCACATCAGGACTCCATAATACCAGAAAGACGACCTTATACTTAAAAACTAACTAAATAAAAACCTAGGCTCTTGGATTAAGGTGGTCTGAAAATCAGTACTAACATTTGTTTTAAACAAAGTGTAAGTCCAAAGCCAGGTCTCTTGCCACTGTACCTTACTGTCCACAGTAACTGACACAACACTCTAAGAAACAGGAAGGTAGAGTCACTGCCAAATTTCCAAAGTTTAATACAGAACTGGCTAAATGCAAATGGGCAGATTATCCAAATATCCTCAACCAAAAATGTTTAGGATAGCAGAACTATTGTCACTACCCTTTAAAGCTTCACTGAATAATTACAACCATTCGGAAAACACCTGGTAAACAGCCAGTGAAAATAAATTTCTAAATTCAAACAAGATACAACAACAGACTTGGAGCAAGAAGTTCAAAGACAAAGCTAATTACACACACAAAGGAATTCCCTACACTTGACAAGTATTTACTCTTAAATCCTATGATCAAACAAGTTGAAGTTTCAGGTCAAATGTACTTTGGAGATACAAAAGTTTGTGTTCTAGAATTAGGTGCATTAATGATGCCACGCCTAGTTATTTTTTTAATCATTCTCTAAATGAAGGACTCTTGGTGTGACACTGTAGGATCAGCACTGGACTGCTAACCACAAGGTCAGCAGTTCAAACCCACCAGCCGCTCCTCAGAATCCTTATACAGGATCAGTATGAGTCAGAACTGATTGTTGTAGTTGTTGTTAAGTTCCGTGGAGTCAGTTCCGACTCATAATGACCCTGGCACAGGGTTTCCAAGGCTGTAAATCTTTACCGGAGCAGAAAGCCTCATCTTTCTCCCACAGAACCGCTGATAGTTTGGAACTGCTGACCTTGAGGTTGGTAGCCCAACTCGTAACTACACTACCAGAGCTCCTTCAGAACTGATTAGACGGCAATTAACAAGAAGAAATAAAGGGCTTATTTTAGTAATCTTCAAGTTCCTTGACAGAGTAGTAATAAAAGCTTACAGTATGTATTATGGGGAAAAGATGAGGCTTTCTGCTCCTGTAAAGATTTACAGCCTCAGAAACCCTATACCGGGTGGCTATGAATCGGGGATGCTACTCGAAGGCAGCAGGGGGTTGGTTTCCATTGGGTAAACGTAACAGGATGGATATCTCTGTGGGTTCAAACAAGGTTCAGATTAAGGTGGGTCTGCTTCTGTTTCTGTCGACTCAACCTCCATAACCTTTCTACATCTTCTGCCTCTGGAGTATAAGACGGCAGCACGTTCTGAAGGGGCCAACTGGTGCCAAAGCCTTGGAACTTCAGCTGTACAATGACACCTGTGAAGCCTTTAAAGGTAGCATCTCCTCCCACTTCCTGTACAGTGGGGTCAGACCCCAGTATCTGTCAAGCCCTTAATCCTTGCCACAACATCATCATCTTCTGCAAATCCTGCTTCTCCTGAGCATGCTTCCTCAGGAACTAGGGGTAAGCCAGATGCAAACAAGTCCACAATTGTTGCCTAAGCATCTGGTTTCAATAAATTCCAGTCTAATGCTTCACTTTCCTTTGTGACAGTGATGGTACCTGGCCTAATGAAGATAAATGTTGCTCTTCCGGTTCTGAATAACTAACTAGCTAGAGGAGAATGCAACACTGATGCTGTGTACAGAAAGGGTAGGACAATCCACTGCCCTTGTCTCAAGAACTGGATTTCCCCAAATAAACTTTAAACTGTTACGATGTGGGCTATCTGTGTTAGAACAAACATGCTGCTCAATTCTGGTTATATCACTGTCCTATAAAGGTATCAGGTGGTGACTCAGTGGCCAGACAAACCCTGTCGTACCCAAGTTTGCAGGTGGTGAGAAGAGTGGCCTTTAGACAAAGTGATAGTGAGGATGTTTCTTAACGAACTCATCACGTGAGGAAATTGCCAAAGCAACCTCCAGGCAGTGGCCACAGCGAACTAGGCCTTCCAGGCCTCTGATGCCATCTCAGTCAGACCCCTGGATTCTTCTATGTCATCTGCTCTTCCCCCAAAGCACCTGGATGGCAACTTGTTAACCATCTGGAGTTACAGTTCAAAACTGTAAGAACTAAACTGTGCCAGTAGTATATACTAAAATGTTTTCTTACAAAAAATTATTATTTCAGCATGGATTACAGCTCAATGTAAGAAAACAAACATCGTCACAACTGAATCAATAAATAACATCATGATAAATGGAGAAAAGACTGAAGTTGCCAAATACTTCATTTTGCTTTGTTGTTGTTGTTGTTACGTGCCGTGGAGTCGGTTCCGACTCATAGTGACCCTGTACAGGGTTTCCGAGGCTGTAAATCTTTACGGGAGCAGAAAGCCTCATCTTTCTCCCGTGGAACAGCGGGTAGTTTCGAACTGCTGACCTTGCGGTTCGCAGCCCGATTCATAACCACTACACTACCAGAAAAATCTAGCTTAGTAGTGCCTTAGGCAAATCTGCTGCACAAGACCTCTTTAAAGTGTTGAAGAACAAAGATGTCACTCTGAGGACTAAGGTGCGCCTGACCCAGGCCAGGGTATTTTCAATCACCTCTTGGTGTGGTGCTGTGGAACAAGTACTGGACCGCAAGGTCAGTTTGAACTGCAAAGCTGGCAGTTCAAACTCACCAGTTGCTCATCAGAAACCCTATACAAGGTGGACAAGGAATAAGGAAGACTACAGAATTAATTGATGCATTTGAATTATGTGGTTGGAGAAGAATACTGAAAGTACCATGGACTTCAAGAAGAACACACGAATCTGCGTTGGAAGAAGTACAGCCAGAATGTTTCTTGGAAGCCAGGATGGCAAAACTTCATCTTTCATACTTCGGATATGTTATCAGTAGGCACCAGTCCCTGGAGAAGGACATCATGCTTGTGAAAATAGAGGGTCAGTGAAAAAGAGGAAGACCCCAACAAGCTGGACTGACAGACACACCGGGAGCAACAATGGGTTCATATGTCACAATAATTGTGAGGATAACGCAGAACGAGGCAGTGTTTTGTTTCGTTGAACACAAGGTCACTATGAGTCGGAACTGACCCGATGGAACCTAACAACATTTCTGTATTTGAAGCTTGATGGTTCTGTAAGAAAAACTGGACTGCAAATCATAAGGTTGGTGCTTTGAGCCCACCAGCCACTCCACAGCAGAAAGATGAGGCTTTTTGCTCCCCAGAAAATTTATGGTCTCAGAAACCCTACATTGGACCACAATGAGTCAGAACCAAGTCCACAGCACGTAACAACAGTAGCAGCATAGGGCCCATGGGGAGCCGCGGCACATTGGTTGGTTAGGATGCTAACTGAGAACAGGTGGTTGGAATCCACCCTGCAGGTCCACAGGAGACAGACTGGGTGGTCTGCTCCCACAATGTAAATTCGGATCCTGCCCCAAGAACTGCTCTGTGGCTTCAAAGGTAGGATCCCAATTTACAGGGTCTGACTTCAGAGTGCATAGCCCTTCCAGGTAATAAACCCTAAAGTGTTAAAAACAAAAATGAATTGGAGAGAACAAACAAGATGGCGGATTGGGTGGACGTGCAGTAAAGGAGCTCCGCCAACAACAACACAGAATACCTGACCAAGCAGGCTCATAAGATGGTCCCAGAACTTTGAATCACATATAAAGGAATATTTAGAAGGTTGGAAGGCTCATAGCTGGGAGAATTTGTGGAAGAAGCAAGAAATCTATTGCTTTCTAGTCCGGGACGCTCAGCTGCTCCAGGAGCCACCATCTTGGGTGACACCACGTGGGAGAAGGATGGGAGTGGCCACAGATGCCTGGCAGAACCTCTGAGATAAAGGTATGGTCATTCTTTTCTTTTGGTATCTGTTCATTGGTCCCTTGCTGTCTGCGCACCTCCATTCTGGTGACTATAGGGGTGCCTGAGCTAGTGGGCACCCCAGC